>NC_034411.1:76980191-77188730 GCF_002078875.1 Numida meleagris | reverse complement strand
GGGGAAGGGGAAGGGGAAGGGGAAGGGGAAGAGGGATGGAAGGGTCCCACCTCTGCAGAGGCTTGACACAGTTTAAGTACAGGATTTACCAAGACTTGCAGTGATATAAAGATCACTTGTGTCAGATAGAAGCTGTTGTCCCTATAAAAATAAAGGTCTCTGATCCAGATATTCAACAGGAAATGGAAGCCTAGAGATCTCCTTGGATGTGGTGTGTTAGAGAAGGAGAAGAGCATTCCCTGCCAGGTGCGCCACCCACTTGATGGATGCTGTAGACCTCCCACTGCATCCAGAACTCAGAGAACAGAACAGAAAGTTCCAGTGGATGATAAGTGATGGCAAGATTAACAAATCTGTAAGCTTCCCTAAAATCAGCATTAGGGCTCCAAAGCCTCTCCATCATCTACAGGACCTTCAGACTAGATTGGACTGGACACACCGAATGAATGTCAGCAGTACTGTCTGATAGCTGTATACTCCATATAGCCTACAGGATATTCTTAAGTGTTTTGCTGAAACTCAGTTGTACTCATTAGTCCTGTATATCAACTTCACTATGCAGCTTCATAGGTTACCTAAGACACTATGACAGGACAAAGATTCTGCAATGAAGTTCACTGAAATCAACAAAAAATGCTCAATTTCAGTTGAAATGTGAGTTCTGATAAAAAAACTGAAGTCATCAGAGAGCTTTGGATCGAGCCCTGAATTGGCTCTCTCCAAAACAGGTGCAGGATAGTGAATAACTCGAGGGCTGAAGTCAATTAGACACGCTCAGGTTTGGTCAATTAGTCATCCTTTTCATCTCTGAATCTAGCAGAGAAGTGTAAGTGCTCTTTTTATCCTGTTCTCCTCTTGTGGGGGCGGGGGGTCCTCTCTCAGTATTGAAGCAGAGAAACTGCTCTAGACTTCTTTTCTTATCTGTCCCACACGTTATTTGATTTTGTGCAAGAGGACAGGCTTGCAGCTGCAGATGTTCGGATTGAGTACTGAGGAACAGTTTTCCCAAGGGCACTGAGGGCAAAGCTTCCGGATATTAAAGGAGAGCAAGCTGATATTAAACCAGCATAAGTGGAACGTGAAATGGCATAGGGCTAGGCTCAGCACTGCAGTGCCTAAGCTTTCACACACTGCAGGCGGAGACCTCAAAGCCTCAGCAAAGCAGCTGGCAAACAAGCTGAAGTGGGACCCACACGCACACAACAAAAATAAATAAATAAATGCTGCATAGCTCAGCTTCAGAACTGGATCTGGCATGGAGTCAAGTTTGAAGAAGTGTGCCTGAAGAAAAGGCACAGGATTGCACCCATCTGCAAGATGAGCTGAGGGGCTTAACTCTTAACTGGGATTCACAGCCATGTGTAAGAGCAGTGCCCATTGGTCTTCCACTACACCTTTAAAACCTCTTAAACCTCTGAAGTCTTGACAGTATTCACTCCGTCCTTGTGAGGTCCAGGTGTAGCTGTGCCTTCCTGACCCCTGAGCTCCCCAGGGAACAGCAGTGAGCTGTTTTGTGTGCTGGTTCCTGGGGGTCCAACCTACTTTGCCAGAAGCAGGATTCCCCGGTGAAATCCTGGGTTATGCAGAAGGGCAACCTCTGGCTCATGCACTCGCACAGGACAGAGTCAAGCAGTCATAGCATCATGGAATCATTAAGGTTGGAAAAGACCTCTCAGATCATCTAGTCCCCACCATCTTCCCTTCCCAGCTCTCCCCTCCAACCCCACAGTTGGACCCCCTCTTCTGAATTAAAACTGTTCCTTTCCCAGAATAATCAGCTCCACCTTTTACAGGTGGAATATCCATTATTTTCAAACAAAGTTAGTTTTATCCTTCAGGATAGGTAGTTTTACTCTATGAGTTAGTTTTATCGTGTGAGAGAATATGGGAGATATTCTGGCATTGTTAAATTATATTGGAAGTGCACTATTTTAGATTAGTTAAGCCAGTCAGTTTTGCATGCATGGACAAGACCTAAGATCCCTAATAGAAAAAATCACCACGAACCTGTTTCCCAAAATAGAGATGAAGCAGATTCAAGGATTATTTATAGTAATGAACATATGACTTTGCATTAAGACAGAAGTTATAATTTGCCTCATAGTGGTGAAGCTTTTATTGGTAGAGCTATAGATTGATTTCCTGTACCTTAGCATAACTATGTGTACTCAAAACCATGTCAACTGGTAACCTCAGACCACAGCTGTCCCTATGGAACCAAAGCACTTGATGTCTTGAGGATGGCATCAATACAATATTGAAGGCTGAAGCTGCTGGATGCAAGCCAGAGAGTATAAATTAAAAAACATTTTACAGTCTAAGGATGTTGGAAACTGTATGCAGATCTGACCCTTTTCAGGGTGATTTGAAAAGCACATGGTTTTAGATTATTGTAGTGGATTAAGTATTTTACTGAGCTATTTGCTTTAGCAGGTTCTAATCAAATTTCAAAGAATAGAAGTCTAATATTTTTAAATATTCATGTACTGTGGGATAAATCAAACAGTTCATAGAGTAAAACTTCGGCCCTGCTGAAATCAGGAGTTCCCCTTTTGGAAACTTCTGTTGACTTCCAAGTGACAGGATTTCCTCTATTGCCTTGATAAAATACTCCCCAACTGGAGAAACATGGCATGCTTTTCTTCTGACTAAAAGATTTTGGAAGAAAAAATGAATATATTTTTACCAAAAATGGTACGTCATATAGGATCCTTTATAACAGAGGAGATGGAAGTGACACAGATAGATAAATTCCCTGGCATTAACACTATAATATTCTTCTCCTGTGCAATTCTTTCTAGGAAATTTCTTTCTCATTCAGGAGTTTCTTCTGTACCCAGCAGTCTCCTCTTTCAGTTCTTGGTCTCTGTATGCACCCAGCTCTGGCAGCTGAAAAGACTACAGCCAATCTACTACACAAGTTAATGGATCTACTTCCAGCAAGAGCTGGTGGTACAATTTGGAGAATCACAGAATATCCCTAGTAGGAAGGGACCTACAAGGATCATCGAGTCCAGCTCTTGGCCCAACACAGCACCACCCAAAGTTCAAACTCTACACCTGAGAGCGGTGTCCAAACGCTCCTTGAACTCTGGCAGCTTGGGGCTGTGCCCACTGCCCTGGGCAGGCTGTTCCATGCCCACCGCCCTCTGGTGCAGAACCTTTCCCTAGCCCCCACCTGACCCTCCACGACACAGCTCTGTGCTGTTCCCTCGGGCCCTGTTGTTATCACCAGAGATAAGAGATCACAATTGCTATGGGCTGATCACTACTGCAGGTGTGTGTCCTTCAAACCTCTGTGCTTCTTCATTGACAAAGAGTATCCTGATAAAAGAAAAATAAAAAGGAGAGGAAGTCACAGACACAGGCAAAATGGTCACACTTTGGGGATACTATCATTATTGAGTCTCTTAACGATTTGTTCCTGATGCCATAGGACTGAATTGCACAATTACCACTGCTTTAAGACAGCCAAGTGTCTGTTTTGGGGAAGGAGTAGTTATATACACATTTCCATAGGTCTCTAGATGATTCTGTATCATTCACTCTCACACGGTTTTATATTAAAAGTCTACTCCATGAGCATCCAAAAGCTGGAGCACACAATCACTTAGGTACATAATTCTTGCCTCTGTGCCCGTGTAGGTCTGAGCCCCAAATCCTTTTCCTTTAAAATGAACTTGGCCACCACTCATCCCTCTGGAGACCCTGTTGTCTCCGTGTACCATTTCCTACAGGTAATGCCTCTGGACATCCCAGTGTATGCTGCTAAAAGTGGCTGGAGCTAACTAGTAACAGCCCCTCTTGTGCCACTAGTCCATAAATCTCTCCCATCTGTAAAAGATTTCCCACCCATCTATGTGCTGGGACATGTCCTCATCTAAGCTGTGGTACCACTGGAAGACAGCCACCTTCCTCACTAACTTATGAGCTCTTGCAGAGAGGCAGAGGTAGTCAGCGAAATAAGAAAGGAGCACGTTGGCGAAGGTATTAGTAATACGAGTATTTGCCTTGCTGTTGCAAGCTGGGCCTCCACTCTGGATTTTGTCAATACAAAGATTTCCTAAAAGCCACCATGCTGCAGACAAACACCATTCTGTCAGCAGAAGTCTCTGCACTGGGTCAGTCTCAGAAGCAGCAGAAGTGGGAACTCGCTTTCGCCAGCCCCCAGGGACGCAGCCGCTTCATGAATTTTGTACATATAGAAGTTGTTGATAAGCCCTCTTGCAACATCAATGCCTTTCCCATAGGCACTGGAGTAACCACTTCCTTTCTTCTAGTTTGCAGCTGCCTGTTTAGCTCAAGACGGAGAGCAGAGATTAAGAACAGCTTAATAGGGGAGAACACCTGGAGCAGAGCCTGCCAGCAGCTCCTGCGTTCCCAGGAACAGCTCCGCAAAAGGAAAGGGCCAAAGGCAAGCCCCATTCCTTTGACAGGGAACAGGGACATGACCCTAATTGCAATGGGGACTGCCACTACCCTCCTGCTCTGCTCCACAGAGCTCGACGGCTATAAAGTTTTTTTTGTATGGCATTTCGTTTCCCCATTCTTGGAAAGTTCTGCATTTGTTGCATTTGTTGACTTCGTGTCAGCTGATGAATTGGGTATTAGCGATGCTTTGGGTGAAATCCTGGTCCCGCTAAGCAGGAGGGGAGTTAAACTCAGAGGTTATGATTGAATTTCCATACCTGTTCTTTGTGTATGGCGGCTTGTGTGACTAGATCTCAAGGTAATTCACAAAGAGGAAAACACACCCTAATTGTCACCCCATCCTTGAGTATGCTAGATATATTTCACATATTGAAAACAGAGGAATAGCCTCCCTTGGATGTGAAGATTATATGACATTGTGCAATGCTTTGTGGACAAGTCCTTGGCTACCTTCTGTAGGAAGTATGTGTTATGTTATTTATTTTTCAGGGGTATGAAAATAGAGCCCAGAGCAGGGACAGCCAGGGCTGCCTCCTTTGTTTAGGCTGGAGTCAGACCTGGAGAGCACACTGGCTACAACTTACTCTGCCCCATTTCAGTAGCCAAGCTGATGTAGGATGCACTTCCTTTGGCAGTGAAGATGGTTTTTCCCTGCTCCTCTCTATGTGCAGCTCTTCATTTCTTCATCCTGTTTACCTGAAGAAGCAATTATCCATGGGGAGGCCACGCAATTTGGAGGCTGAAAACAAAAATGACCTTCTCCTGGAAAAGATGTTATATTTTTTAACCTGGATTATTCTTGCTATTTTGGTTTCGGCATGGCTCCACAGGCAACCAGGCCAGCCCCACTGGCAGCACCATCACAACAGGGGAGTGGAAGAAAGCATCCAGGTGCTTCCTTCCTTGCCTCTTTCTGCCAGAGAAAATGTGTGCGCTGGCAGCGAAGTGCCTCTGCACTGCAGGTTTGGGACACGGCCATGAAGCTGTGCACAGCAAAGGCAGAGGTGATGTGGGATGGAATGTCCCCAGCCTCTCTGAGCACAGACGCTATGTGGAGAGCCTTAGAGATTCTTGTTCCCTTTGTCTATGTTTTAGCATCACAGTCTATGATTCTATGATAACCTGAGTTGGGAAAAATTAGAGGCAGCATGGGTCTGTGGAACAATCCCGCATATCACACCTCAAGATCAGAGATACCAAGCTGCCAGCTTCCATCAGTGCTTTGCCCATAAGATGTGGAGAGGGACCAAGCCTTTCCCATCATTCCACCATGTTCTCAGTCAGCAGAAGCAACCCTAAAGAAGAGCATGCAGGAGGCCATGAAGGAGATGGGCAGCTGGGTGGTACCTGGGGTCTTGAGGAGCAGCCTGGACAGCAGAGAAAGACCTGGGGCACCATCCAGTGCCTCAGTGGCAAGCTTCCTTTACTGTCTTCTGAGATATAATGGCTCCATTGACATTCCAGAATGCTGAAAGTCACCTGCTCCAAAAATAGCAAGCGTAGAGGTATTTTAAATTCCTGCATCGACCATGCCAATACCAGACCTTTATCTTAACAACAGCTACAAAAGTGATTTCATCCTTTTGCCTTTCACATGGTTCTTGCCACACTGAAGGATGCCATTGGTGGTGCTGAGTAGCAGTGCTCCCACTGCATGCCAAGAACTGGTGGGGAGGAAGGAGCCAGGATCTGCCACTGGTACAGAGTCTCTGAAGTCCACACTGGCACATTGCTGTTACTGGACAGAATCCGGAGTGTTAGATAAGATACATAAATCCTGATTATTTTCAGTGCTGGCTACCTCTCCCAGTTTCATACCGATTACAGTACTAACATCACTAACAGAGAATTTAGTGGAGGGTAGGAAGCGGTTTTTATCGGAAGTGGCTGAGTTTCTGTTCAGCAAGTTATCCCCACCTCATTCCCAAGAGAGAGGCAATCTGCAGCAGAGAGGACTGAGAAGCCACATCAAGCACAGAGAAGAGCACCAGTGCTGGTCTGTGGCCTGTGCCACAGAACAGAACTTGCAGCCTCAAAGGCTGTGAATAAATAGTACCAATATTCACTGCATGGCTCTGTTCGTGGAACCACTGGACCACAATTGATCTTTCAGCTTCTCTGGTTAAATCAATACACCACCATCTGCTGATAAGGCTGGTGGGGCCCTCTGTGAGAGCAATGCTCCCAATCAAAGTGCAGTTCTGCAGGCTAGCATGCAAAGGGTGAAAGCAGAGGCACCAGAGGGCCTTCAGGTCCATTCACCAGTTAAACTCCATTGATGCAACACTAAGCACATGCCTATGGGATAGCTTCCAACATGAGAACCCATAATATTTGCATTTATTTCTTTAAACCGGATATTCAAAAAATCTTCATCACTCTAAAAATGACTACTCAGCTGGGCTCCAAACGTACATCATTTCTTCTAATTGCCTTCCTTCATTGGTTATTAGAAATAATCACATCTACATTTTCAATCAATGATCTGTGATTTTATTTTGACCAGGTTTCTTCTTTCACCCAACGGTTTCTTTTTGCTGTTGTGTTCCAAGATATCTTCCCCTCGGAGCTGGAAATTATGGGACTGTTCTTCCAATTACTGTGTGCACTTAGGTTTCTAAAATTCAGAAAGTTTGAACTCAATGAGTTTGACAGGCAAGTAAAACCTTGAGCAAAAGAGAAAAAAAAAAGGGTGGGGGGGAAGAGAAAAAAAAAAAAGAAGAAAAAAGTGAAAGAATAGTAAGACAAAAGTTTCATAAATTTGGAAAGAGGGTTTCTTGCCAGTTTGTTTTTATTAACTGTTATATAGGAAATGAGGCTCAAAGTATTGAAGAGATGGCAAGGGAGAAAGATCAGGTAAATGGATTGCAAAACCACCACAGATACTCTTAAATTGGTACACTGAAGAGCGAACCTGCACATGCCTGAGAATCAATAACCAAGAATCACCTCTGGCTATAAAAGTACTCCCAGCTAACATGTAATAACCAGCTATGACCACTTGCCTTTTTTTTTTTTTAACGTAAAAGATTCAGAAAGAAATAAACACATTTGAATTCATATTGTCAGAAGTTTGCAAGAGTTTTTGTGTGCCAGAGTGGAGTTTTCTTGGTTTCCCTTCAAAATGATTGATATTGATATTATTGATATACCAACACCTGTTGGTATCAACAGATCTGCAGAATCTCCCAGAGCAGCAGAAGTACAGGAGATACAAAGGGTACAGCCAATGGCAAATACAGAAACAGCACATTCATAACTAAAGATAGACCTGAGGTGTCTGGGGAGGGAGAAGCCACTGGTGCAGACTGTCTTTCTGTTTGGGTTTTGTTACTATGGTTTTGGGACTAGTTGAAGTCATTGGTCATCTAATAACTTCCACAGAAAGGGCTTACTTTCCAGTGAAATACTTCCTTTGATTTCCCTATAATCCGTCCTCTGCCTTCCCCATCACACCTCCATAACCACGGATTGTGTGCACATTAATCCTTCTCTCCCTGCCTCATAGACTTTACGTTTGAAATGAGAAGTGATTATCATTACTCTGATTTATCATTTTTCACCTGAAAGGAGTCCATACAATTTTTCTATATGCTATAAATAATGAAATGTGTTCTCAGATTGAATAACAAAGCCGTAATTCAACCTGGGAGCCTTCTTGCCATTTGTAAACCCTTCAGTTGTACCCTAGTGTTTTCCAATGTCAGTAGGAGCCCATGATTGAATTATACATTTAAGGTCAATCAGGGACTATATATTATTCACTTGGGATATTTCAATAAATGTCAGGTTTTGAATGCCCTGAAATATAAGGCAATAATAGAGGAAGAGGGAAGTTAGTTATAATGAGGACAGTTATTTTTTTATGCATTTAATGAGATGGTGGCATGGATTGTGGTTTTTCTTTCTTCCTTTTCTTCTTCCTTGGGGAAGTAAATCCCTTCCTGCACATATACGGAATCATATTTGGAGGAAATAAAATGCTTTACAGTTCACTACCTAGAAAGATAAAAGGGAAAAAGTGAGGAAAATTATAAAAGGGAGGAAAGGGAGAAAAAAAACCATAAAAGGAAGGGAGGGAGGGGAGGAGGGAAGGGAGGGAGGGAGGGAGGAAGGAAGAAAGGGAGGAAAGGAGGAAGGGAGGAAAGGAGGAAGGGAGGAAAGGAGGAAGGGAGGAAGGGAGGAAGGGAGGAAGGGAGGAAGGGAGGAAGGGAGGAAGGGAGGAAGGGAGGAAGGATTAGCGATTTAATTGTGAATCAAGGTACAGATTTTACAGGTTTCTTACAAAAAAAATGTTGGCATAATTACATGGAGGAGGTTCCTGTGATGCATGCTTGTTTTGCAAAGTGCAAATGCTTTGTCACATCTTTTTCTAGTTTTCCCTGGGAAGTCCAGGTAGCATACCCTCCTAAGCAGGCATTTTTCAAAGAGGACAACATCAGTAACTGACTGTCACACAGGGAAGCAGTCAAACACTGTCAGAAATTTATGGTCACTGAAAGCAGGAACATGCTCTGTGCTGCACAGTTGGGTCTGTCACTGAAACATCAAACATTATAGAAGCAACTAAATGATTCACAAGCCACGTGGGCTTTCATTTGAAAGCTCTCCTTATATTCCAAGTGACAAGGAAGATTCATACTTGCATTGGGGTAGGGCTGTTTTTTAAGGGATTTCCTGGAAAACCATCAGATAATTCTTTGAAATATATTCTGAGATGTTTCTGGTAATAAGCTATTCACTCACAGTATTTAGCAACCTAACTTTAATATAGAATTGAGATATGAAGAAACATTCCTTTTTTTTCTGTTTGTTTGCTCAGGAGGTATTTATTTTTTATTCTTTCCGTGGCCTTCAGAAGTGACCTGGTCCCTTTTCAAGATATAATAAAGGAAATAATTAAAGTCTTGGGAAAGGTTTGTTATGGAATCACTGTTTCTCTAGAGCCAGATCAAGTAATAAAGTATTTTACTAGAATACAAAAGGCCTGGTAATTTAAGAGGGAAGCAAACTTTTTTCCAACATAGTTTCAGATTATATCATCTCTCAGGAATCCTTTGTGACTGGTCTTCTATTTAAAGAGAAATAACCCCAAACTAATAGGATACTTGACCCCCCAATTATAAATTGTCCTACTGTCATCGTCGGTACTATTTTTTATTACCACTCATGTTTTTTTAATTTCTCCTTCAAACGAATCTAGTTTTTCCACTGTTTTCACCAAACGTGGGCCAAAAGAATCAATTTTTGATTCCAAATTCCAAAAACCTGATGTCTCAGGAGATGGTTCCATAAACTCTTCCCTTGCTTTATTTTTAACCTTGGGAAAATGGATCTGTGGCAGCAGCCAAAACTTTGTTTCCTGGGGTAAGTCCCTTCCCTCAGTGGATCCTTTCCCTTGCAGGGAACTTTTAGTTACTCTCCTGCATTTATGAAGATGATAGCCACCAATTTGACCTTGTCTTCCTAAGCCAAAGGCATAACTCTATCCTCACATGAATATATATAATCATCTGCCTGATGTCATTGACAGTATTTCTTAGAAGAGCAGAAAAAAAATGTCATAAGATATTTGCAAGAGCTGTTTGTTTGGGGCTACCAACCTCACCCAGCTCCCTTCCCTTTATTTGGTTATGCTAATATTCCATATGATAACACAAAACCATCAAAACTAAGAACATGCATTTTCAGGCCTTAAAATTGTTATTTTGGGGTCTGTGGCCTTAAATACAGTGAGATTTCATATCTTATTGGCTAATTGCTTGTAGCAAAACAGTTAATATCACTGACTTGTTAGACTTGTAGGTGAATGTGGGTAGGAAAATTGCAGCTATGGCATTAACTCAAACCTAACCATGGAGCTACACAAACTTCAGATGCTAAAGAGGATTAATTCAATACAGCACAATATTAGAATAAAAATTATTGCTTGCCTGTGTGACCTACGGTAGGGAACCTGCTTTAGCAGGGAGGTTGGACTCAATCTCCAGAGGTCCCTTCCAACCCCTGCAATTCTGTGTGGCCACTGTATTACTGTGTGTAATTCCCTTATTCAAGAGGACAATTCTGTGTCCTACATAATGGGCCAGCCATTTCTATCCCTATAATTCTTACAAAAGGTCAAGGGCTTGCTTTCCTAATGTAGAGATAGACATGAACTTTTTTTCCCAGAAACTGTCATGTTATGAAAGAATCATACTTACAGTGTTGTCAATGGTTTACGGGCAGGTTTGGCCCGGTTCCATGACTATTGGGGGCGGGGGACCCACGCCCCGGGAAAGGGAAAAGGGAAAAAGGGTAGGGAGATGGGCCTAAAAACAAACCAGCAGCAACGATCTGAGGAGAAACAAACTAATTTACTAAATAAGATACCAGAATGCAAAATAACACAATATAATACAATATAATTACAATTTAAGTTAATAAATCCAATAAAATGAGAGAGAGTATCCAAAATCAAGGTAGGCCTTACTCTAATACCAACAGTGAGATGGCAGAGGAGTGAGATGCTGCTGGGATGAGAGACAGGAAGAGAAGAGAGCATCTCGTGATCTGCAAAGAGTTTTATCTTTCTCTCTGAACAGAAATGGTAACAGAGCAGCAAAGTCCCCCAGGAAATGTAGTTCTTCTGAGGACCAGGTACCCGGAACTATCCATGATCCATGGAACTGGAGCATAAACTCTTTAACTCCCAGTGCACTACATGATGTTATGATGTGGAATACCAATAACCAAAAATCATAAAACCATGACAAGTGTTAAACCTGTTATTGAACCAATGGATTTTCACTGAATTTTACCAGCGGTCACAAATGTGTACCTATCTATGAAATCCAGATCTTTTCTCTGCCCTGGAGATGTGTTACTTTTTTTTCAGGATGAACAGAACACTGAGACTTGCTCAGCCCCCAGGGGCAAACCTCTACTGGTATGGCTGAAGCTCCAAATCAGTGCCCGAGCTGCAGCAAAGTGACAGAAATGCATGCAAAGGAAAATCAAAAGGTAAGTCCCCCAATCTGCGAACCTATTCTGATCCTGAGCATTCACAAGGGAAGCAGTTCAGTCAAAGCATTCTGCTTTTTGTGAGAAAAAAAGGGAGATTTTCATATTCACCTCCCTTACTACAGAAAAAAATTGACCGTTTTAACCCAACTTCCCACTCTCACCTACACAGAGAGAAGATATTTAGGTACCTCAGAGGCTGTGTAACAAAGATAAACTCAATCAAGCCCATACTATACTATGAACATTGGGAATAACATCTCACAGCTTGTCCTTACTGCTGCTGTTGCTGAATGTTACTGGACTTGGCAGAGACATCACCAATGCAGAAGTGAAAATAGTCACTGCCCAGTGTCCTAAAGCTTACTGTAGATCTCCACCAAGCTCACAAGGTCAGATTCTAGCAAACTCAGCTGAAAGAGTTCCCATGAGTTGATGTAAACAGATGATGGAAGGCTACAAGAGGATTTTGTAGTCCTGCTTATGTAATTTTTCCTGCTTGGCTAAAAGATGGCAACCCAAGAGCTAGTCAGCATACAGCTATTATAGGCCTTATATACACCAAGAGCCCAATATCACATTTTTAGATTTCATTGGTTTCAGAGCTAGTTAAGGAAACTCGCAGCTATGTAAGAATAGGTGCTAAATCTATTTTGCCTACAGAAATAGTATTTTGCTTTGGAAAAGCCCCAGCTGAATTTTGAAGAGACTTTACAAGTTCACAGGCTGCACCTGTAGGTCTAATGTCTTCAGTACTCTGCAGAGAAGTCTGTTTCTTGTGTGAATTCCCTGCAAATGCAATCTCATCTCCTGTTGCGCCACTTAAGCGCTGGCTATTAGCTATTACAAGCAAAGTAGTAGCTACAGCTGCACCTCATCCCCATTGTACTTCACGTTGGCTCACCATACCTAGGGGAACCTTCCAAAGCTTTTACACAAAACACTTGAGTAAACAAACATTGATTACTTATAAATGATCTCATGTTGTTATGCCAGGGCCAAAACGAAGAACAGACATTAGCTGGACTGTCGACCGGACCTTTGTTTGGCTGGTTTAGTGCAAATAAATCTGCAGTGCTACTGCTGATGTGTTGCACCTTTGATTACAGCTCTGACTACCTTGTCAGATTGCAAGGTGTTCATAAATGCGCCTGAGGGTGTCATATTCAAAGAGCTGTGCAGATGTTAATGAGACTTTTCAACATCTTTTCCATCTGCGGAAAGCCATACCAGTGTAACCAGTGACGTTTCAGAGGCAGAAAGATATTCATTGGCAGAAGATTCTCAGTCAGGGATACTCAGGCCTTTATTTCAAACACATCTGCCTGAAGTTGCAGAGCAAAACACACAATCAGAATGTTAGACAGCCTCATATAGAAATGGCCAAATAGGTGTCTGCATCTCCCCCAGTTTCAGCAAGCAGATGAATTGTGTCAAAGAGATGAAGGACAGGTCTCTGCACCTGGAATTGGCTAGAAGTAATAAAAAATGCATGCAAATGGAGTATTATAAATGATCAAAAATAGGGCAGTCCTCTTTCTAAATAAATAATAATTAAAAAACATAATATTAAAACTTTTTATAGAAACACAAATGTTTCAATTAAAAAAAAATCTAGGAAATGTTTAATCTCTGGGATAAAAAATCTAGGTGGGAAATCCAGCTTTGGATAGCCAGGATCCTCATCTCACCTAGTGAAGGGGGATGCCAGGTCAGGTTCCTCATCCAAACCATTGCCCTAACCTACTAGACTAGAAGGCTTTCTTTAGTCTGCCTGTTTTCTACTTTTTCCCCTGTCCCTTGAAAAGGAAAAAAAAAGGAAGAAAGATCTCATATTCTTTCTGCACTGGAATGAAAACAAATTTTGAAACCACAACATTTTTTACAAAACAGAATTCTTGTTCTCCATCCAGCTCTATTACTTATTATTATCAACCTTTCAGAGACTCCTATTCAAAATTTTTAGCTAAGTTTCAGCAGGACTGAGAGCCAGAGTCGCTGTCAGCACTCCAAAATCCCCGACTACCCATTCTACTAGCTCTTTCACACCAAAGATGCCTCTCCTCCCATTAAACAGCCCCTAATAAAAAAACACTAACGATCTTCATCTTTGCAAGAAAGCCATCCGAGCTTTGTGTTTATGTAGCAATAACTTCTGTCCCCTCCCGTCACAACCTGCTCAGATATTTCTTAAACAGCTGTAACTGATGCCGTCCTAAATAAAGTAAATGAAAGAGAGGAAAAACATGCACTGCACCAGATTTGACAGTCAGACACCTAGAAGAGACACAGTTCATGCCCCAAGGGATGCGGTGTCAGCACTTTACTGCTTGAAACTCTTCTTTCCAACCATGGTTGGAAAGTGTCATGTTTTTGACACCTTTCTCCCAGAAATGCTTCCCTGAGGCAGATGCTGCTGTGAATAACATTAGGGAGCTCAGGGTGACCGTGACATCACCTTGATGTCATTACTTCTGCCCTCAGGGTACCTGGGAAGCAGAAGTTTCATCACAGCACAGCACCTATGACCAGCTTCCTAGGTGTGTTTTAGGGCAACAAAGCATTTAAAACCTGTCTCCTGCCTCTCACACAACTGAGCTTGGCATGCACACCTCGCCCAGATTTACACTCCTCATTTTACTAGCGCATCAGACCTGGGACATACCCTCTGGCAGAGACATATGGAATGTAAGTAAGTGACTGTGTTACTTGGCAAAAGACAGCTTCTCTTAGAAACTAAAGATCTGAGGACTTTTACATAAAGCACTTTTCTTCTTTTTACTTTTCTTTTCTTTTCTTTTCTTTTCTTTTTTTCTTTTTTTTTTTTTTTTNTTTTTTTTTTTTTTTTGCTGAAGAAAGGTCAAAACTGAAGCTTTAGAATTGTCTAACATGTTTCCCAGACCAGTCTCACATGCAATCTTGTTCCTGTCTTCCTAACCACCAGTCCTCCTCCACCTTATCCTTTGCTGGAAGTGTAAGAACATCTTGTGTGTGTGTATATATATAGCTAGATGGATGCTGAAGCCTTCAAAATGGTCTGTTGGCTCGGAAGGGGACAGGGGAGCCAGCATTTTTTTCTTGCATCCTCTCAGTAATGAGCATTTGATTAAAATGTTCTTGGCGCCTCCCTTTTATTCCTTCCAGCAAATAAAGTCTCTTCAAAAAAGTCTAATTTTCCCGTATCAAGACTCAGCATCTTCAAGAAAAACCTTTGTTTACTCCACCAAAATGAATTGTGATGGTGAAGAAGCACACTAAGGATTTAATAACCAGTTCTGGGTAGGTCTCCTCCTGTATTGTTTATTACAGAAATTAGGAGTTAGGTCCAGTCATGCTGCAATGCAGTTGCCTGCACCGACAGCCAAGGGCTGAATTTAACCTCTTTCAAACAGACAGGAGTAGATCACTCTAGCAGAGGCCCAGTAAACTTATGGCTTCTCAGTTCAAAGAAGAAATTGAGTATGAGCTTGTACTTTCTGCATATATTTAAGCATCTGTCAAAAATGATCTGTACAGCCCACTGGACTATGCAAGGAATATGGATCCTTATGGTTTTTATACATCACTTGTGAAAGAAGTATTTTGCAGACAAGAAAAGCATTGAGACAACTTCCGTGCAGGCACTTTCAAGGAAACTGTATCCTGGACATCCAGAACCAAATTCAGATCATGTGGAACTGCTCAAAGCTCCACTGTCATTATTCATTTACACCTGCACTGACTGTGGATCTCCAGGCTTATTGCACGTACACGTGGAAAGCAAGATCTGGGTGGCTTTACAGAAGATATTTGCCACTTCCACACATGAGACATGGTCAGAAAGAGAGATTTCTTCTTTTTAACACAGTGGGGGCCATGTCAAAGATCTATCTTTACTGTGCCACACATTTTAGGCAACTCAGAGAAGACACTACTCTTGTCTGGCTTATATTTGGCATGTCCTCCTTAGGAAAGAAAGCCAATTCCCTGTGATTCACCTTAGGTATTAAGAAAAGTCAGAACACTTCAGTGAGTAATGGCCTGTGAAAAAGACTGATCTGCTGGAGAATAACTCCTTCACAAAGAGGAGATAGCCACTGGAGAGAAGAGGGAGGAGAGGTGTTGAACTTTATCGTAGGTTGAAAGTAGGCTGTGGGCCATGTCCTTGGCTGAGCTCAGAACAACTCCCAGGAAGGAGTTCTAGATGCCTGTTGTTCCAGAGTCCTTATCTTGATGAATGGATGATGCCACTCCAGTGGATACTGCATTAACAATTCTGCACTTTCACTGCTAATTGGCTGCAGGGTGAAGACAAATTGTCTCCTTTCCCCTCTGAACAGTGTCAAGATTAAACAGTGAAAGGACATGGAAAGAATAATTGCTCAAGGCTCTGGCGTGATGTGTTCTCCTGTACAAACATACAATTAGGCTGTCTTAACCTCCCAATGTAGCAATAAACACCACTTCACAAACTAATTTACAGGCAAATGTCAGAGACCGGGCTGGAGCTCCGCTCCGCAAGGCGAGGGCCCTGTCATTCAGCCAAAGGGGCAGTTCCACTAATTTAAGCCAGCAAAAATCCTCGTATGCTTTCCTCCGACTCAAAAGAGATTGAAATAAAGTCTATACATTTGAATCATTGAGCAAACCAGCTCATAAAAACTGCATTTGTGACTGGTCATAAAAAAAAGAATGTAATTGGTCATACTCAAGAAACTACTCCAAACAGGGAAGCAAGGGGAACAAGGTCTTAATAATATTGACTTTTCTAACACTTTGACAGTTTTCTGCCTCCAAAATTGTCTGTCAGTCAGTAACACCTACAGGCTGGGACTGCTAGTGGACACGTCCTCAGTGGAGCTGATGGCAGGGCCAGGTTTGCACTGGAGATCCTTTCAGACACTGGAGATCTTTAATGCACTGCGCCTACACTACTTGTTGCCCTTCTCCCATTTCAGTCTCACAGACAGAATTTAGTGCTGGGTTTATAAAGACAGGACAAGCTTTTCTTTTCTAAATCCAGACATACAATCCATAACAAAAACCACAAGGCATAACCAGATTCTCCTTTGTAGACCATGTCAGCAGAGGTCACAGGGGAATGCTACACTGGGCTGTGGGGGTCCTCTTTCCACCACCGTGTCCAATTTGACATCTCCTGTGGCCATGGCACCACCCGCACCAACCAGCCATATAATGGGCAGCACAAAGGAAAAGGACTCTGCAGAGATCCTGAGAGCTTTCGGGACTCTAATGTCGGCTGTTCCAGTTTACCTGGATGAGGTGAAAGCAGCCCAAAAAATGGGGCAGCCCAAGGGACCCGCTCCAAGCTTCTGCGTAAACTTGAAGCCAAGGTACAGCCACAGCCTAAAACCCAACACAACCTGTTTTCATCAAGAATTCAGATAAAAAGAGCAAAAATTGATTATCTAACAGGAGTTAGGAATGCACATTTTTGGCAGTGTCTAGCTGTGCTGGACCAAGAAATCCACAGCACAAACTTACAGAATTGTGGTGACATAAATAATACCAAGTTATTACTCTCACCCTTATTGCATAGATGCTGAATGAACTTGACTGGAATCTAGTTTCACTGCTAACACTGAGAGACATCCAGTACATCCAGTTCTTTGGACTCCAGTGGCTTCTAGCTCCAATTTTTGGTCCCTGTCCCACAGAGTGGATGGAGTCCATGTCCCTCTGAAATTATTGCTAAAATTGAAAAGACCCAGGCACAGAGTCATTCCTCCCAGCTTTGGTACATGCTCCCCATTGAGTGCACTTCTCCTAGGCTCCTGCAGAGACCTACAGTTGTGTTGGTTTGAGTTTTGGATCTCTTGAGATCCAGAAATCTCTGTTGAGATCCAAGCCATGTTTGAATTCAGCCACTTGTCCTGTCCCAGATGGAGCTGATGCTCTCCTCCAACTGCCTCCGGGTCCCAGAACAGCTACCTCTGGCCACTGAAATTCATTGTCCAGGGATCCCTCAGCCTAGGGAGAAAAGCACCTCACAAACATAGCTGCCTGTGAAGATAGGAACATGGCTGCAATGCACTTTGGGTCTTAGGTTCTATAGTCTCAATTTAGGAGAAGGAAATCCCACACTGTATAAAGAGGTGACATAAAAATATTCTCTGCCCCAGGGGAGTCCCCTCCCTGGCTTGGATGATGTGCACCACAAGTTATACTCCACATTCATCACTGGCTATTCACTGCAATAAGTATCACCTACTTTTTTCCATATTTTTGGCATACACAAGAGGTGTTTGCACTTTCTGTCACAAGCCAGGACAACTGATATTTTCACCATTTGCAAAGCTGTAACGTATTGACCTCTGCCAGCTGTCTTCATGTCAGCTTCACAAAAGCATACTAGATTTTATTTCTTTCATTTGCTCCCATAATCTGTCAGCGTGGCTCATTGTCCATTGTTTTCCCTAATGTGTCCCTTAAGGGCAAACACAGCTCTGCATGACAATAACAGTTTGCTGAGGCTCCTAACTAACCCTTACTGTAAGGCTGGGCCTGGTTTTGTCAAAAGCAGTATCGCTTTCTTCAATAAAACATCTCTGAACAGCAACAGCACCTCTGTATTTCGGAGGGTGAGCCAGCTCTCCATACACTGCTAAGACACTGCAATATTTCCACTCTTCCACAGCCTCCAACAGGATAGCAAATAAGGTTACCAGAGGGTATGCAGCTTTGTGTGTAAAAAAAAAAACCCTAATCAGATATCTTTATTTCCCATAAACACTTACAGCTGCAGCTTCTCTGCCAAAAAAAAAAAAAAAAAGAGTTGTTTTTCCAATGGGGTTGCTAAATTCAGAATCTCACTGAGAAACATCAGTGAAGGGAAGGGCAAGAGAGCTTCTATGCCCATTCAGCTAATGAAGGCAAATCCCTGGTGGAGCGAAATGCCTACCTTAAAATAAAAGCTACCTGTGCTCCTCCAGACTGGGGTTTTAGAGCAAGATCCATGGAGTAAGCAAACACACTGCCAGTAGTGAAGACGTAGGATAACGATAAAGATGTTTCCAAGAATTTTAAAACTGACTGGGATATATTTCCCTCTGAAATTTGAGTAAAGGCTGATGTGATATAGATGAAGACTGTAGATGTTGTTACATTTTGAGGGTGGATCAGGCTAACCCTACACAGAAAAGGTTAAAAATCTTCATACGGGGATCTGCGTGGGCAAACTGGGCATTTTCCAGCAGAAGAGAAGGTGCTCCCATTTGAGACTCACCTACGTCTTACGCACTGAGACAGGGTGCTGGCAATTCCCCAAAGCCACACTTTTGTGAATCTCATCTTTAGAAATACATCTCAAACCCATCTCTCTGCATTAACCCTGAAAAATGCAAAGCACGATAACCAGGATGAGCTCCATCCACATGCACTCAGCCGTGCGGCTCCCTTCATGGTCAAAGGTTGCAGCTCATCTCAGCTTGCATGAGGTGCTTATTGCCAGTTCCTTCAGCCAGATGCACCCAGCCCGGGCAATATACTCAGTCTGCAGACAGCCTGAACCATCAGACAGGAGAAATGTGAGCTGCTCCACACATCCCAGACAGTTCTGGGAACACTGGTACTGCCAAGGGCAAGATCCCAAAAGCAAATCACAGAAAGTTTGTCTGGGTTGTTATGGGCATGATGAGACCATGAGATTGTATCTCTTTTTTTAAAAGCAGCTGACATTCAGGTTATTGCTCTTCACCACCAGGTTGCGGGGTCTGAAGAAGTTCCCATAATGGTGCTTATCAGAGGTTTCAAGCTTTCCTCTCAACCTGTGATAATCAGATGCATACTTTCTCCTTGTCCTGACAGCAAAAGGCTCCTGATGAAGTCATGATGAAAGGCCATTGAGTATTACAGCCTGCGGGTCAGTTCTGCTAGGGTGCAGGCAGCCAGAGCCAGCTGAGAACTGGAGTTACCTCCAGGTAGACAACCCAGTCCCCCAATTAGCTTTGGAGCAGGCTCGGGACACACAACCGTTTGCATGAACAGCGCAAATCCCAAAGAGAAAGCTACAAGAGAATCAACCCCTCCTTGATTGCCTCCCATGTGCTTACATCTAACCCACATATCAGCCATCCAGGTGAAGGCAGTTGGTCCTATAAGATCCATGGCTTGGAGCGCCAACATCTTCTTTGAGGTTGTATGCTGAGCTGGTGTGTGAGGTCCAGTCCCTCATCTCTCCCTGCCTTCCCAACTTTGGGTTTTGGGGGGATTATATACATAGGAGGTTTCCAGGAACCACATCCGACTATGGGAACCAGCTTTGCCTGGAAGCATGTGCCTTCCATCTCAGCAGGGCTAGCCGGCTGCTCACAACACACATTTCAAACAGTACATGGGCCAAAAGTCAATAAGATATTTTTTTTTCCTAAGCAACAAGGTTGGGTTATCCAACATCAACACGCAGCTATTTCTGCAAATGTGTGACAACATGCCACAAACCTACAGAGCAGTCTTCCCAAGAAATGCCACCAATGCATTAGGCTTTCTGCCATGATATTCTGGGCGTATGAACAGCAGCAAGGCAGCCTGGGATCAGGAGCTGAAGCAACAGCTCAGGTTCACCCATGAGCAGCATTCTTCTCTAAATTAAAACCCAGATATTTTATACAGTGGAAGTCAGTCTTGGAAAACAGGGGGATTCGTCAAGGTAAGGAACAATTTAGTAGTTTAATTATGAGCCCTTTAATGTCTTTTCATAATCAGTTAATAAATACCTTAACAATAAAATTGAATTTAAGCTTTTAATAGGCTGTGTTGGATTGAACCTAAACAAAAGAATTAGCAGCTCCAGGCATTGTGCAATAACTTCTCACTGCTTGGTGCCAGGAGAAACAAAGCATTTCAAGTACATTTTTTGTACCTCACTATAATAAACGCTTGTAATATTCCCCAATTTCTGGAGTGTAAGATGCAGATCTTATTTATCACAGTATGTGACACATCTGGCACATGGATCAGGAAACAACTGTTTTACTTCATTTCTGTCATCACCTTCCAACAGATTTCTTTCACATTCCAATTTGGACGAGAGAACTCGGACTTTCTCTCCATAAGTTCTCCATTAACAGTTTCACAGCAACGAGCACTATTGGTTCTTTCTCCTTCCACAGCAATTAGTTACACCGAGCTGCATATTTTGACTGTTATTGCAAGAGAACATGCAGCATTGCTGGTGTTCGCTGCTATCTGCTCCCTGCATTCTGTCACAGGCAGAGTGGAGGGATGCTCGGCGGCTGTCATTGCCCCACTCAGAGCCACCTCCAGGCAGCATCACTGGATGCACACCACTGGCTCCGGCCGCCTCCCGCTGCTGTTGTTAGCACGTGTTTTGTTTGCAGGAGGGCTTTGGTTGTGTCGCAGCATTCGTTTCACAGCCAAAGAGAGCACCCTGCCTTCTGCCGCAGCATATCGGGCTGGCAGGATGGGAGCTCTGCAAGCTGCCCAAGCGGCTATGCACTAATAAAGCTTGAAAAGCTTGAATTACACTGTAACCCACAAAAATTTTCAAATTAAAAAGCCCTATTTAGAGGCCCACTGTGGACTGTGATTTTATTTAGTTTAATCCCCTCTCGAGGCCAATTAGGTAGACACCCTTCTACACATGCACATACCAGGACAAATATATATATATATATATATATATACAAGAGTAGTTAAAAACAAGGGGTTGTATATCACTCATCCATTCACAGACAGAAATTATTTTCCCTTCTGTTGCCCCTGAAAATACCACGACTGTCAGAGATCAATAAAAGCACACACAAACAGCACTTATTTTTCTGGGCTGCGCTTTCGCTTTCCCTTGTTTCTTTCCACAACATCCAGTAAATTTTCACTGTCATGTACAGTTTTGCTGAGCTCCTGATAGGCGCAGAGGCCGTGGTGCTGCTGGCAGGGGAGGGCCGGATGCCTCCTTTCTCAGCCCGCCAAGAGGTGCCGTGAAAATAAATTCCTCAGCCCACCAGTAGAGATTTGCCATGTCTGCGTAAGGTGCGTGCAGGGGTGTGATAAAGCCGCATCCCACTCCCCCAGCTTAATCCTAGTAAGTGCAATAGGCATGTCCCAGCTGCGCGCCCCATACGCGCAGATTTAATGCAGCCCTCCCCAGAATGGGCTTTTTGCATAAACTGCTGGCAAGGGGCCATGTTCCTCGCTGCTGTTCTTCGCATCAAAAGTGCGAACTTGGCCTCCTTTTTACCAAGTGGCAGACACCACATGTCCCGCATGAAAAAAGGAGTTAATAAAACGCACGCTGGAAATATAAAAGGAGGTCAGAGGTGATGCTTTGGTAATGAGGGCTTCTCCGAGCGGGGAAAACAAAAGATCAAAGTTATTGTAACTCTACCAGCTGTCTACAGAAACGGGCAAATAACAAATAGACCGTGCTACACACCTCCTGCTTCCACTGCCAGGAAGGGTTGGGGTCCAAAATAATACGTTCTTAAAGCTTTTTCAGGTATTTAGAGGCAAAAGCAGCTTTCTTTAAGGCCACAACAGCACTCGTGTTTGGGGCAAGTGCAAACTATCGGTAGGAGCTTGGGGTTGTATGGGCACGGCAACCCCCCAGGCTGCAGAAGGGAAACCGAGTGGTGAAATTCTGCACCTCTGCTGAATTTTCAGGGCAAGAATCTCGCTGGTTATCTGAGCCACGGCATGGGGTCTGCACTCACATGCACCAGCTCAAAATCTCAGAGAGCCACATAATGAAAACAAGGGCTGGGGTAATGTGCCTGAAATAAATTGTAATTTTACGGCACTTTGAAACAGATTAGGGCAAAAAGTCTATTTTATTTTAGAGGAGCTCCTGTGCTGCACTAAGTGCAGTGGTGTCTGTGCTGTTCGTTCCCTCCTCTGCCACACAGGGGCAATGGCTCTGCAGGCACTGCTGGGAGGCTGCTTCTGAACGGCGGCTGCGCAGCGAGGCATGGTGGGACACAGTGCTGGGGTCTGTGCTTGAGAGGTAAGGGAAGGCTTATTCAGAAACAGTCTCACTAAGAAAATTCAGCAGCCATAATGAGAAAAACTCCAGCAGAGTGAGAGCCCCTGGCTGTGAATCCCAGCCAGCTGCTCTTCCCTCCTGCTAGCGATTCTTGTTCATTCCTGGTGCCAGCTCCTCCAGGTTCCCCTTGCCACGCAGCGGCAAGCAGCAGAACTAAAATCCAACAGGTTTGCAAGACCAAAGTGGCACGGGAGAATCTTTGTTTGGGTCATAGATTAGGTCAAAAAGTCACGTGAAATAATGAGAATAATCCTCTCAAATGACCAATGATGTCAGAGTTTTATACATACTAAAAAACATACACACACATGCAGACAGTCTATAGGCTCATCTCTGGTTCAAGATCTGGGAGAAGACTTTCTTTAGATTCAAACTGAGATTTCGCAATCGAAGGAAGAAATTTTTCTCCAAAAAAGGAACTCGGTCATTGCAATGTACTCAAATTTTATTCTGGTCTGCTTTGCAAATCATAGAATCACAGAATCATTAAGGTTGGAAAAGACCTGTAAGATCACCTACTCCAACTACTGAACCACCCCCACCATGTCTACTAACCACATCCCTCAGTGCCACATCCACACAGTTCTTGAACACCTCCAAGGATGGTGACTCCACCACCTCCCTGGGCAGCCTGTGACAGTGCCTCACCTCTCCATCTGAGAAGAAATTTTTCCTAATACCCAGCCTGAACCTCCCTGGTTCAACTTAAGGCCATTACCTCTTGTCCTATCACTAGCAACCTAGTGAAATGCAAGAGGAAGGAGGAGAAAGTGGAAACGATCTGGACTCCCCACCAGCCAGGAAGGAAAACCTTGTCTAAGCCAGGGACCAGCACTCATCTTCCATCAGATGGATTCACATGCACGGAGCTGCATCTGAGGCAGCCCCAGTTCAGTTCCTGGGCTTGTGCAGGCTGCTGCCATGGTGCCCTAAGTCCTTCTGTTCTTCAACTGCTTCAGACAAGTGGGTTTCTTTAAAAGTTTAGTAGAAATTGCGAACTCACTCTCTTTGTATATTTATGCATATACATAAAGCATGTATAACACAGGGAGCTGTACAACCATCCTGCAGAATTTCATAGCAGAGGAACCCACTGATGAGGGGTATGTAAGGAAAGCTGCGAAAGCAGAATCTGCAGAATAGTTAACAAGATGTTCCTGACTCTTTGAGTTTCCCAGCATCTGTAAATTAGAGAGGTGGCTATCTTATTATTTTTTGTCCTACTGAGAAAGTAATGCCCAAAATCCTTCTCCATTCCCCTGCCATGCAGAAACAAGCAGGAAATGGCATGCTGAAATTCACTGAGTTTCCTCTACCTTACATGTGTTATTCCCCTGCAGGGGAGAATGGGGCCTTTTATACCTCCATAGCTCAGGGCTCTTTTGAGTAATGAAGGGAACACATTTATTGGTACAAGGTTTGGTGTTTATTGATGCTACCCATTTTTCACCAGGTTTAGCACTCTGTGGGGAAGGCACACGGACTTTCCAAAACACATTTTATAATCAAGCCATTTCAAGGTTTATGCAGTATAATACATTTAACTGCTGAATGATAAATAAAAGTCACTGCCCAATGCTGAGCCTCCTTCAAGATGTTATAGCCAGCTACATCTCTAATTATCTGATTTATAAGCAGCTCACAAGCATTGCTGTCTAGCTGGCGGGCTCCAGGCAGATGTGGCATGGAAAGTCACCCTACTGGAAGGGGCTGTGAGCTTAATCCATCCTGCCTCACTCCTGGCTTGGTGAAAAGGGGAATGATTCCTTTCTCCCTGTACAACAAACCATCCTCCTGCCTCATGCTCTTCCCATACAGAGCTCTGCTCTCTAACACAAGCACAGAGCAGCTTGCCTTGGCTGCACAAAACTCTAGGCCGTGAAAAAGATATTTCCCATCCTGTCCTCTTGTATAAATCATCGTGACATTGCAGTGCTGAGGACGAGAAATGCCATGTTTGGGTTAACAGAATGAAGCTGCTCTTTCTGCAGGCCATACACAGGGCCCCATTTGATGAGGCACGAGGAGCGTTGACTATTTCCACAATCCTGCATCCGGCTCTGGTTTAACAGTGTCTGGCCCCACCAAACACTGCTCGTGCAGAGCAGGCTTCCAGGGGAGTGCTGTGCCCTCATGTGCCATTGGACTATTGTGTAGCAGCTGCTCAAAAGGCAGTCCCTAAAGACCCCGCAAGTATTTCCTTCTCAGACTGTTATTCTTCCCCTAAAAGCCAATTCTTTAATGAAAGAGTAAATGAATAAAAGCACCTCAGGTACTCTTGAACAGGTACCCCACCAATTTTAGTCTGTAAGTCAAAACCCCGAAGATGATGAAGTAGGTCTTATTTTTTATGACAGCACACTAAGATCAAACACTTCTCGTGCCAAGAGAGAAACCCACAGTGGGGAGCAGAGATTCATTCGCTCTCTGGTATTGATGTGTTATTTAATTTATTGACCCACAGGGGAATGAGAATCTGATGGTAGCACAAATTGCATTCTGCATAGCTTCATAGAGGGAAGAACATGTGTTTCTCTCCTCTTCCCTCTTGTAACTACTCATTATTGAAATTGGCCACCTCTGCGGTGGTCTTGGTGTACTGTCACGGTACATCAAACTCCAGGTCACTTAAACCTGACAGCCCAAGGCCTGTACTCCAGTTCCTTTCTGTTGCTTGGTTTGTAGGTACAAATTACACAGCTGTCATTTTCAATAAAGAAAGAAAATAACTTGCACGGAAGCATGTTTTTTAATTCTAATACTTCCTTTCAAATTCAAAAATTATCATTTTAATGGAAAGTCAGCAAGGACACAGCCCAAATGAGATATATAGAGAACATGTTAATATTTTCCTCTTTCTTTTTTGCCATTTTTAGTGCTGTTCTGAGTTTTCAAACCCAAGCATATGAAGGTTCCAGTAGGTTACAGGGGATCCTATAAAAAAGATGTACCAGGACAGGGTGAAGGATAGAGACCTCCACTGAGGCTGTCTTCTATAGACCACGGTTAGGAAGGAGGGAAGGGCAGCACATCGTGACTTAGCCTTAATGCAGTGGGACCCTTTCCCTTGCTTCTAACCCTTGTGTCCCTTTCAATCCTATTGCATTTCTTGATGTGTTTGCAGAATTGCTTTTCTGGAAGGCACACTGTCATAAGACAGCCTGCTCTTCTACGAGTCCTAGGGAATTAGAAAATAGTAAAAGAATGTCATCTTTCTGCTGAGCAGCAGATTCCTAAGAAATCACCTTCTCCAAGAGGAGTCAGTGGGAATCTTATGTCTGACTTCAGAGGAGTGAGACCTGGCCAATATTGGGCTCAAACTTGTCAGAACTGAGTAACAAATGCTTTTCTCACATAATAAGGCTTTTCCAGGACAGAAAATAAAACAAAACAAAAATATTACATTTGGCATTAAAATGCCACCAAATCACTGCAATTCTATCCACAAAGAGAACAGAGTGCAAAGAGACCATCACAGTAATCACCAGATGTTCTAGGACAAGAGAAACTGAGGTGCAAATCCTTCTGTTTCCAGCTGCTTTTGTAACTAAGACAATGCTTTAGTCCATGAGCTGGTAATCCAGTTTTGCCTCTTCTGGCTTAATAAACCCTCCTTCACTCACAGAACTGAGGGAGTACCCCATAATTCCTGTTAAAACATTTCTCTGTGCCAGAAGACTTAAGAGCAGGGCTTCAGAGGAATGCGTCTCCCACAGTCCATACAAAAGATTTAGCATTAATAGATTATTATTTACTTGGTCCTGTAATATTTATCATATTTGGATCAAATTCTACCCTAGAGCTGAGAAATCATTTTCAGCAGAATTGTTTCATTCCCATAAAACAATAGTTTTATATATGCCTAGCAATACTTTCCTTCACTGAAGAAATCCCAGCCTGTTCCAGTCTCACAAACAACAGTAGATGGTGGTTGCTCAAGTTGGGATCTTTAATGCTAACAGCTGTTGGCTTGGTGAAATCTCACATGATAGTCAAAATATCTAACGGAATTTCAGTCATGGGCATGTTCCTCCTGATGCATTAAGTCTGCCTACATTTACATTCTTCTCAATGCCCATTTCAGTTCTTGGCACAGCAGGACCAGGATTTTGAATTTTATTTGGGAGGCACACAGTGCTCTCAGCCCATGATCTGTCATGCAGGGTTTCTCTGTGCTGACGCTCTCTTTGCTCTGTGACTCCTATTTCACCCTCCTTAATTTCAGCAACTGCTTCTGAAGGAATATGTGCTGTAAGGCAGTGGGATGCCATCAGCACTATCCTGCAAGAAACTTCTTTCCTCAGTTCAAAGTCTTCTAACTGGGGCTCCATTTACCATTTGATCATAGATTTACTGCTTTCGCATTGTGTAGATATCCTGAGTATATGCTTGACTTAGCAGCTGCTGAGAAATTATGTAGGCTGAATAAGTTATGCAAAACATTTGCTGTTCTGACAGGTCTAGAACTTCTAAACACACTACTGCTCAAAAACTTGAACACTTCATTAATAAATATTCTAGTGAACTTGTTAAAAAGTGGAAATACTTCTTCAGTGCTGCTATTCACAAAAGAGATTTTTTTTTGGTTTACCTTATTTCCTCCCAAAGAATTTTTTCTCTCAGATTCATCACAAGGAATTTTTTGATTGTCCAAAGAAACTACACAAGCAAAAGTACAAAATCACCCAAATATGGAAGCAATAGGATGTGTTTCCTAAATATAGAGTCTTGTCTCAACTCTTCAGCTTATTATTATTACTGTAACAGCTTACTACAATGCTTGCATAATAGTTTGACAAACAGAAGATGCAAACTGATACAGAACTATGCTACTTCAGCTGGTAGATAGACAATCAAGAACATGGATACTGTATTACAAAGCAATGATTTGTATTTTCTATATCACAAAAACACATGTTGATCTTGTAAAATTTGTGATCTTTACATGTCCAGTATGTCAGTCTTTTTGGGCCGTGCCTCTCCTACATGGTACTGTGTACTCAGAAACTGTGGATGGTGAGGACTGAAATAGAGAGAAGGAAAGTAATGAGAAGTCCCACAGTCACACAAACTGAAGGCTCCTATTTGGTTTTTCACTGCCAGTTGCGTATTAAGACTGTGAATACGAGTAAAACATACAAGAAACCATTTTTTGTAATTATCCACCCTTCTTTTGGTTTCTAGTGATTATTATTAAATGAAGGTCCAACATATGCTTACATTAAAGTTCATTAGGAAATGGCATGGTCTCCGCCTACCTTCAGTGGGATTTCAGGACTATTTGTCAGAATGATTCTGCTCCCATATCAGCAAGAGGTAGTTTTTCATTGACTTGAGCGAGGACAGTGTTAGGTCTATATTGAGAGTTTCAAGGGAGAGAGGAACTGCCCCTTTACAATTGGCTCCAATCAGTAACACTATCACTTATGTTCAGAGCAGTAAAGCAAATATAAAACAAAGAAAAATGATAAAAAGTTCATTCTAAGTTCAATCTATTAAGAATTACAGTTTGATATTGTTGTTTTCCCCTGAGTTCAATAAAGAGAAACACACCAAAAAAAGAATCTCTCCCTTTTTGAAAGGCATTAATGAAGAAAGTAAATAATAAGACCCGACCTTATCTAATGAATGAGTTGCCCCAGCAATACAACTTTGTCTTCTGAAGTCATCAAGCTGCTGAGAATTATAGCATTATGTGTAATATTTTAAGATGCCACAGTGATAAAAGTAATTTTTAAACTAACATGTTATCAAGGACCCAGTCTTATCTTCACACATGTGCTCTGCACACTGAGGACTGGATTCTGTCTGAGATCAAAAACCTCATATGGCAGTTTCTACACTGTGGGCAAGACGAGGGTCAAAGCTCCCACTGTTTTTCATGGAGATCCTAGTGTAGCTGGGGAAGCCTTGGCAGTGATTCATCTCATCATCAAGTTGTCACTGTGAGCTTGGTTCAATTAACTACATGTAGATGTCTAGTGTCATTTGTGATGCCCTGCTGTTTCCAAGGTCGGCTTATGGGGATGGAAAATCTGACATGGGTCCCCAGGGATACACATATCCACCTTTAGCAGAAGCTGAGAGTTGACTGGATACTTGCAAGCAATTCAAATGCCACTAGGTGCCCAAATTTAGGCAACTGAACCCCTTTGCTAGTCCCTGTGGTGTCTTACTCTTGAATTTAATTCAATCAGCAATAGCTGAAGATGCCGAAGTGCTCAAGAAGTGAATATTTACCCCTAGCAATGTGTCTTTTTATGAACATGTAACAATTTGGTTTTTCATCAGGTTATATGTAAACAAGTAAAACAATCCACACTGCAGAGTTTGCAGCCACTTTGGTGAATATCTTCTCCCAGTCATATAAATAAATAGATAAAAAGATAGATAGACAGGTAGATTAAATAGATAGATAGATGGATGGATGATAAAGCTCTTTACAGTCTACACTCGATCTTCACATTTTTTGGAGTTAAATAGCAAGCATTATCTTTGGCTTTCAAAGTTAAGCTGGGCAAAGTCAGGTAACACTGGGATCTAGCATGTTACTACCTAGAGGGGCATTAGCATTCCGCTTCCCTTCTTTCTCTCTGTGCGCCCCATATCGATCAAGGGCTGAATGCAGCACAATATCTTTAATCTGCACACATTTTCCCTGTGTGACTTTTTGTTTAGTGTATTGTTTATTTCTGGCTATCTTTAGAACTTCTTCTTTAAAACATCTGTTCTTTAAAACTTTTCTGTCTCCCACTAGCCAGCTCATCAATTTTCTTGCTCTTTTGTACTATGATAGTACATGCAGCTACTCTATTTTATTATTTTCTGAAATAACTTTTTCTATCTCCTGCAAATTTGTAATTTCTCCGGATTGCTGTTGTTTTCCTTTAAAAATGTGGCAACAGATCAGTCTTTTTGTGACAATGCACATTTAGATAATTACAGATTTGCTTCCTGGCCTGTTTGTTTTTTTTAAAGCGTAAAATATTTTGAGAAATTTTTAAACAGAAAAGAATATACTGATATAACAACAACAACAACAAAAACAATAGACCTCCAGTTTCAGCAAAATGCTTTGAAACTTCACTTTTATCAGCCTTCAGAATCCACCTCATGCGTCTGACCATAAATCCTTCGTGCCTTTGTGAAGCAAAAAGAAAATTTCAGTACAGTTTCCAAAAGATGGCTGTAGGTGTCATCTGTGGGCACATTTGGTGATAGATGAGATCTGAATTTGGAAATGGCTGTTGCTTCTCCTGTCACTGTTTCTTTCAAGCCAAATCGAAACTAGGTTACTGAGATACTTCTGCCATTCCTTTACCTGGTCCAGATAGGTGGAAGATAATTACTGCTAATTATAGCACAGCATTTCAGATTTTGGCTTTGAAGACAAAATCTATGGGCGTTCATAGCATTTGAAAGACATTATTGTAAATATTGTACATTTATTGAATCCACAGAATTCACCTTTGCCTTATGAAGCCATTGAGAGACAAATGGTTGGAGGTGGCTGTATTACCAGGACTTATCATACAGGCTTCACCTAACATGCTTGACTCCAGATATCTGGTTTTGGCCACTCAAAAAGACTGGACACTAACTAGACAGACTTTCAGTCTGACCCAGTACACATGCTTTTTGGTATCGATGGTCTTGCATACATTCAAGAACCAGACACGACACTGCAGTGTTAAAGAAACTACACAGTCTACCTCAAGAAGTAGAGTAAGTGGTAACAGACCAAAGACGCCAATATGTATGGGGAATAAAGACCCTCATTTAAATGAAATATATCTGACACACTACTCCATCTAAAATATACCATGAATCAATACTCACAGACGATTAATAAAAGGTGCAAGATTTTTTTTTCTAGAAATGGAAACCGATCTGAAAATGAATATCCATACGCATGAAAACTTCTGCAAATCTTGTAAGTACCTATTGCTTGGCAGAAAGACAAAGACTCTCTAGAAAGTAAACTTATTCTTTTAATTTAACAGCTAGCCTAAGGAATCAGTACAGAGTCAGACAGACCCAGTGCAGATATGGATTGTGTGATGGATTCTGTGGGTAAAACGTTCAATGAGTGACATTTTGGAAACACACTTACATGAATTAATATTTAATATGTTATGGACAACAAAGTATTCAGCACTTCTATAGTCTGATCTGACTTCTTATGAAGACAAAAGAAATATTCCCATTTACTTGTGAGAGTACCAGACCAGATCGATGCTGAGAAAATAACCCATATGTTTCCAATTCCATGGACCTCATGATGGCAAAGAGCAGCCACAATTTGCCTGAGGAAGTACTGAGGCTCTCACAAGACAGCGATTGCATTGCCTGCTCTGATAAGCCCTGATTTGCTCCATTCTGGGAGCAGAGTTTGGCCCACCCTTGAGTCCGTGCCTTCTTAACCCCTTAGCACATTGCAGTATGTAAATCCTGCAGAAAAGTTGCTGACCTTGCACATGCAGTAACTTCTAAAGTAAACTCTACAGCTGCCAAAAAGCATATGAGAAGTCAGAAATAGCTTACAATATGGCAGGTGTTACAGTGCAATAAGGGCACACCTTAGGTATGTTATAAAACATAGGCCGAAGTGGTTCCAGGATCCATTGAGTTAATACAGTACAGACTGTGAGGTTGCTATTTAGTTGAAATTCCTGCTATTATTTCTTCAGAACATTTTTCCCTCTTATTCACTCCATTCACCACATTTAAATGCCACTATCTTGGATTTCCTTCTCTGAAAAGGAAATCCCCACTTCTAAGTGCGAAACTTGAAAAGTTTTCAGTCTTAAAAGGAGTTACCGAGCCTATGTCCTACACCTAGGTATCCTAAGCCACGTGGAAACATGAACTATTCACAACATCAAGCCCTCCAAAGCAAGTCAAGCTTGGGAACTCAGCCAGCACCTCCAGCAGCAGGGGTTAGTGGGAAAGGTACAGAAAGTCAAGGGAGTGGGGAGAACTATCAGTGCCCAAGAATACGTATGCGTTGAAGTACACACTTGGAGATTTTTGCATCTGCTCTGGCTGTTGATAGATCGCTATGACAATGTCCATCAAGGAGGATATGTTGACTTTTTCTCAAGGTTTGGATGCTGCATCCCAACTAAGGAGCTGATCTGGGAGACAAGGCTCATGCACAGCTGCTTTGCAGCCTCCATGACATTGGCGTGCATTTTTTTTTGCCCTTGGAAAGCATGCCTTTAGGTATGGCACATCTTTTAGTACACATTCTGCAGTCACAAAAGGACAGACTTAGAGGAAACTTGAGTCAAATCAGTGGGACTTAGCAGCTCTAGGAATCTGACTCTTTGGCCTTTTTGAAAAGCCTCACACTAGATTGATCACAACTGGCAATATTCACAAGGGTATAAATTAGGACTTCAAAAAGCTACTCTAAGAAGTAAAAATCAAGCTTTCATTAAGCCAAGGCCTCACTAAAAAAAAAAAAAAAAGACTTGCAAAAAGCAGAAACCATGTTGTTTCATCTCTAACCTGAGACAAGAAAAGATTTGGATACTTCTAGAGGCAGGGTTTTGCTTTGCAACAGAAAATCCAGGATGGTGGCTACAAAGGTACAAAATCCTCATCATGCTTTATCATCTCTGCTGAACACAAATAGGTTATTAAACTAGCTTGGCCTTTGCATAAAGTAGCTCCTACACACACAACTTCAAGTTTTCAAGATCAGTAGTATGGATATGATGAGAAACGCTTTTCATTTCGGTTTCCCTACAAGGTTACTGAGAGTATAGAGTGATAAAGTAAATTTTTCTGTTCTCAAACCTGGAATTAGTCTCCAATCTACAAAAACACGTTTTTGTACTTGCAGATAGGAAAACTGTATGCTTCCTTCACATCTGGGTTTGGTTTTTAGTTTCTCAAGGCAGTATTACTGCCCACCAAACAAATGCAAGATGGTAAAAATATGAGATGGTTTGGTGTAACGCCTGTTCAGGGAAGAGTGCTGCTTGAGTTTTGAAGACATTAAAGTGGTCGTTCCTTCTGCTGTGCTAAACCTTTCTCCCTGCTGGAGATAAACCCTTACTGGCACCTTTCTTCTCTCAGCAGTCTGCTTTATTTTGTCTCTTCTCACACTGTTTTCTCACTGCAGTACAGAAAGCCATGTATTAACTACATCACAGAAAAGAGCCACTACTAGCGCTGGTTGATGGCTCCTGTCTTCATACAGGATTACATCCTCATGAGACTTGAGATCAGAAATAGTGGACTCTCTAACAGCGATGGACTCTTTTTTGCTCCTTCTTCCCTGTCTCCCCCTTTTTAATCCTCCACTGTGCCAAAAAATCATTTTAGACGGTACTTGGAAGCTTTTCGATTTCAACATTTTCGAAGGCGTCAGATTGGGCCTCTCCCCAACAATAGCAATAGTTAACTTAGCTAGCTATCATGTTTTAAGGTTTGTTATATTTTTAAAGAGGTTTTTTCCTTTCTGCTGAAACATGCCAGAAATATGGGGTTTCTGTCCTAAGCAGTGGTTCCCCTCGCTTGTTTTTTTTCCTTGTTTTTAGTGGGAAAGTGGATGAACGGTGGTCTAGGAAGACAAGGAGGCAAAGCAAACAGCAAGCACAAATCAAGAATTTTCTCCTTCTTTCCTTGGACAACTATGTCTCTTTGCTCCTGGATTTCTGTGCAGAACAGAAAGACAGACACGTAATTTAGCAAGTGAAGTCCCATTCCAGCATAACTACAGATAGAGCTCAAAGCATGACAACTGTGTTATGAGCAGACAATATGCACAGCTTCACGGGGCTTCATCTTTTCCTTAGGCACAAAAAGGCAAGGAGTGCCTGTGCCTGCCAGCAGCTGCGCGCAGATGGCGATGCACTGAACTTGTCCACAACAGTTGAAACTGTAAATCATACATTAAATCCACTTTAGATTTTAAACACTTTTAATTCCTTCTCATTTTCACTCATCCTGGAAAATTTTTGCTCCTCTTGAGCTCATGAGTCAAATCAAGCGAGCAGATCGTTGCTTATTGTTCGTCTCCAAGTGATGAAGGGTGGAGAAAGGATTCGTCATCATGCTAAGTTATGGGGAGAGCTTTGGTTCTCTGAGGTTTCATTGCAGTCAGTGCAGAGAGATGGTAACTCCCGGCTCAAATTGCAGGTATGTGAAAGCACTCTCTGGAAAGGCTTTTTTCCCTCCATGACTTTGGAAAGGACTGAGGTAATGAAGCCAGATGTAGATGGACAACAGCTGTAGAAAAAAACTACAAAACTATTTTTTCTTGTTTTTGTGAGTCATTTCTCTAGGGATAAAAATGCTCTCACATATTGCTACATTTTACAGAAGAGGAATCAAGTCCCAGGAAGTGAAAAACACCTCTGTGAGACCTGTGTTCAGGTCAGCACTCTGGGACTTAAATGCTCTACAAGTGCATATTTATGTGCTCTGTACAACAAATGCATCAACATTCATACAGCATCAGGTACATAGCTCAGCTTTGCATTGATGCCCACTACCGCTGTGTTTTGAGAATAACCGCGGGCCCTCGTGCACCAGCAAGGAGATACACGGCTCAGGTTGGTGCAGCTTGCACTGCGTACATGTTTAGAGAGCTGTTACAGGTGGAAGAGAGCAACGCGTTGCAGGCTGGTGCTGGGATTATGTGTCACCTGGCCGGGCAGCTCTGGGACACTCACTGACACCGTGTATCAGGTTAGGTTAATCATCTCCCACTTGGTTCTGCTTGAGCAGAGCTGTATGCCCGGGGTGGAGATCAGTGACAAAACAAAGTCACAGAAGGAAAGGATTACTTGCTCTGTGCTCAGCGGGTGGCACCTGCACCACAGGACGGGCAGACTTAGTGCCTGGATCTGCCAGGAATCAGAAGCTACATCTAGAAATCAGCAGCACCTCTTCAGGGATGCCCACAGCAAGCAAAGCAGGCTTGGAGGACAAAATGACAGAAACTGGCAATGTGGACACGATATTACCAGAATGGGAGGAAAACATAAAGGCTATAGAAATACCTGCTTGTTTTAGCAAGATGCCTCAGGAGAGCAGGAAGGATTTCCCTCACACCAAACAAGTGGGGACTTACCTAGTAGGCAGAATGATCAACAAGGGCTCCTTCGCCAAGGTGATGGAGGGGCTGCATGTCCCCACGGGGGAGAAGGTAAGCACCCAGTGGGAGGGCGGGCACCGCACACCAGGCACTGTGAGTAGCCTTGCAGTAGCTTATGTCAGAGAACTGCAGACCATTTAATCTGCAAACCACAATCTACTCGGTGAATTATCCTCTGAACCTTATCCTCATAAATTAACCTCATAAACTGAGTTTATTGCTCATGTATAATCAGTCACATGTGCGATTATGTACTGAGTACAACTGTTTCCACAATTATAAGACAATACAGGCAACAAAGATATACTCCCTATGAAAGAGAGTAGGGTATGGCACAAGGACAATTTCAAACCTGCTTACCTAGTAATCTTTACTGAGTAATTAGGGACATGTATCTGACCCTTAAGGCTTTGGACAACACGTTTGGAAAGCTACCCACTCCAAGTGTATTCACTTGTATGGCAGGACACGGATAATTTTTTGTCTCCAGATGGGCTGAAATAATGCACCACAAACCCTAACTGTGGAAAGGTGGATTATCATCCTATCTGAATCATTTTTTTGATTTTTCACTTTCCTTCCAGCTGCAGTAGCATCACTGTTTGGCTGGTTTCCCAAACTGCAAAGGTTTTGATCCCAGCTTGCTGTATCATGAATGGCTTTTAGACCAAACCAGGGGGGAACATGTTAGAAAAATAGATGTGGTATACTACAGATGAAGTTAGCATTTAGATTTTTTGAGAGTGTTACAAATATACTGATTACTGCAGTCAGAGTGGTGTATATGGCAGAGCTCAGCCTTCCCGCTTTGGCCTTAAAGAGAAGTGAAGTGTTTCCTTTCATGGGGGATGACCCCCTTGGTGGTAGCAGTTATCAACACCATGACTGCATCAGCTTCTCCCACATGCCAGCTTACCACCTGTACTTTTGAAAATTAATCTGGGTTGCCAAGCTTGTTGCCTATTTACATATACCCTGTAATTCAGGTGGCCATAAAAGTCATTGACAAGAGAAAAGCCAAGCAGGATTCCTACGTGTTAAAAAACATGAAGCGGGAGCCTCGGATACATCAGATGATCAAGCACCCCAATGTTGTCCAGCTATACGAGACACTGGAGACTGACAACTCCTATTACATGGTGATGGAGCTGTGTCTTGGCGGGGACCTCCTAGACAGAATCTGTGACAGACAGAGGCTGGCAGAAAGGGAAGTAAGGAGATACACCAGGCAGATTCTGTCTGCGGTTGGGTACCTGCATTGCCACGGGATTGTTCACAGGTAAGATGTTTTTCCCTCCCAAAAAACAGTAAAGCAAGAAAGTGTGCAAGAAAAGAGAACTCTTCTTCATAAAGAGAATGCCTTTGATTTTCCCTCCCAATAATAGTGTCTCCAAAGACAACATTCTGTCAGCCCATATTAATAAGGCATTTTGTTTTAGTCATTGTAGACATTGAGATGTTGTGCAGTACTTTGGGGGGGGGGGGAGGGAGGGGTAAGTAACAAAGTCCAGGGATAGAGGCTGATGAACACAACAAATTAACACTTTGCCACAAATATCTCAGTATTAGCTGATGACAAACCTGGATCAAGTTTGAAAAATTCCAGTGTGACTATGTAAATAGGTTGGTTAGCCACAACATATTGAAACAACTACCCATCACCCAGGACAGACCAGCAATCGAGTGAGCTGCTACTGGAGAATCACAGGTCACCAGCTGCAAAGAGAAAATCTTACAGTGGGTCACATCAGGTGACCTGCCACATTGGCTTTTGCATTACTGGAACAGATCGTGACTTCTGTTGGTGCTGGAGGGTCCTGAGCAAAGAGAGCCGACCTTCTTCCTTCCACTATGAGCCCCAGAGCATATGCCAAGAGCAGGAGAATAAGAACTTCCATTTTAAGAAGAAGAAAAAGCAAGAAGCAATTTTTCCCAATATTTTTTCTGTTTTTCTGTAATAATTCACAGTCAATCAGATCCTTCAATTTAAATGATAAATGCACTCATTGAGAAAGCCCCCAAGACCTAACAAGTAATTCCCCGACTGCATCATTACAGCAACCATTAAACAAATAAGCTCTGAATGTGATGGCTCAGCATTTGCAAGTGCTTTGTTTGCTAAACTTGAAATGCTTGCAATCCAGCATGTAATTATTGACTTTTTTTTAATAATAAGGAACAGAAAGAGTCATTATCTAGCTAGAGAATTTAAACAAAGAAACTAGCAGAAAACACCAGAAAACAAACGCAAGGGGCTTCACATGTTCAGTCCAGGCTGACATCTCTGACTTGCTGGTTCCCTAGATAATCTGTTTTACAGCAGTTCTTCAGTGCCCACAGACGTAACGTTTAAGTTCTTCCCATGACAACATTCCTCGTGAATTTCACAAGCCCTCTCCCTTCTCTTTGCTTGGAAACAGCTCTTCTGAGTGAGCAGAGGAGTAATCTGATTTCTTCCCCTACTTCTCTCTTGAACAGTTGTTATTGTTTTGCTGGGAAAGCTTTGCAAGAGAAGACATTTACCGCACACTAAGAGCAGTCAGGAGCAAAACAGTGCAAGGTGCTCCTATGGAGACTTGTTTGTGGGGATACGTTCCTTCGCTCATGATCTGCTGCTAGCTTTGAGGGTCACAACAATGGCCATGACATGCAACCTGAAGCAGACTGAAAAGGAGCAGAAAATTCTCCTGCCCAGGTGATGGCTTGCCATCCTCAGCACATCCTGTGGATCTGGAAGGGCTCCTGCACTCAACTCCAATTGCTGTGATTTATGGCAACTCACTGCAGAGGTTAAACCAATGAGGATAATTGTGGGTGTATCCTCTTCTAAAAAGAAGGCATCAATGTTTCCAGAAACATGAGCGCAGAAATAGGAAAGTTACCTCACAAAGTCAATCTGATTTTCTCATCTAAGTACTCAGTAGAACTCAACTGCTTGCATTACTTCCACCAAAGGAAGGGAGGGATCCTCAGCTGCTGTTGGGAATGGGTCTGCCCTGTGGGTGTGAGGGCACAGCTAGGGAGGTGCTGGTAAAACCAGACATCATGGTAACACTTCCATGAGGTGGATAACTGTGCCAGTGCTTGAGCTGTGCCTGGGCCTCTTTATTTTACTAGAATGGAGATGCTTAGTGATTACCAGGTCTCATTCCAAAGTGATGAGTTTAGGAATTGGCTAATTTAATTCACTTTTGATCACATGCACATTTCTGATTTTTAACCCTGAGATATACCTTTGAAAAAAAGAAATGTATTCCCCTTTGTCTTACTAAGATACTTGATGAAAAAAGTGGCCAGTTACTTAACTGCTTTTAGTCCAAGTTAATATGGCCCATCAGAAACCTTGTGCCCTATTTTGACAGCTATTTTGTTCCCTGAGCTTCACTTCTGTTCAGCACAAAAATCAGCACTGATCCAACAAATGCTTAAGGCTTAAATTAAGGCAGAGTCTACTTTTCTTGTCCACGAGAAAGCACAGATTTTGATGTTTGAGTTACAAAATAAGCAATAAGACACAGCATGGCCCCATTTGCCTGTTCATCCATCACACAACTTTTTGCTGTCCCTGTACAAGAGGGCTCAAGCACAAGACCAGGTAGAGCAGCATCACAAGCTCGCAGTCATCATCTGAGCCCTGCTAACCATCCCTGTGTCTGCTCTAGACATGCTGAAGCAGTGAGGTAATGCATCTTAGCTTTGAAGCCTCTAATAAATACATATAAGCTAAAGCACATTACCTCGCAACTGGATTGGGGTAGTGCACACACATAGCCAGCTACCAACTCCTACAGCTGGCATTTGCTAAGTGTCAGTAATCTGCCTGTGTGTACAATTCCTAATTTTTCCTGGATATTTTCCCCTCTCCCATAAAAAAAGCACATATATATCCTTTTGAATCACTACTGGACCAGAGACCTGGACAAACATCATAAGCTGCCCTCTAGGCACTCTTTCCAAAGTCCCCATGGAAATGAGAAAAGTTGCATGAAGTTGCTTAAAGTTACACCATTTCTTGGAAGGTTTCCTCAGAAAAGAAAGAACAAAATGTATTTTTGATGCAGGATAACTTCAGACACTTTGTAAAAGTTAATAGCTATCATTATCAGGTTTATCAGGCAAGAGAACAAGTGTTCCATTTAACTAAGTGCTCATCTCTGTTGTTGAGATCAGACCAGCAGTTGTGGGGATCCAAAGTAACATCATTTAATTGGAGAGAAGTAAAAGTCATCAGGGTGCTGTATGGGGTGTTAAAAACAATAGATATGTCAGATTTGCAATGGTCTGAAACCCAACTGGTTTTAAGCCACACAGTTTAGTGAGCAGAGTTGAGCCACAGAGGTACAAAGTTATCTTTCATCTACCTCTGAGCTTCTGGGCACCAACTGCTTTGCCATCCCAGAACACACTCTATTCAAATGAAAACTTTTTAATAAGTTATCATTAGAACCATGTCCATCCCATTCTCAGCCTGGGGTGTCAGTTTTTCAAGTGCAATACTGTCTCATCCAGAGCCACTGAGACAAAAAGATGCTTCCATAAAAAACAGGCATTGGTGGGAGCCCCATTAAACTGCCAGACCTCATCCCTGCAGAATCATGGTGCTGGCTCTCCCAGCCCATGCCCTGTGCTTCTGTTCTTCCTCCCATCCTTCCTCCTGACTTGTTCTCCTCTACACTAGCAGGCCTTTAGGCTAGCAAAAGCACTTCCACGTACTCAGAGCTGCTTTTCCAATTTACTGTCTCCTTTCTGCATCCCCGTAGAACCAAGGGAAAGCTCTTCATCACTGCCAGCTACACCAGTCCCAATTTCACAGGCCACTGTGGGGTCCAGCAAAGCATTGCAGGCAGCTGGACTGGCTGCCAACAACCAGCCTACACCAGCAGAGGATTCCCCTGCACTGCAAAACATTTCAGCTGCCACTTAGGCACTCCCCAGTGTGGAGCAATATTCTGTCTTTTGGTTTTAATTTGTAAGGATATAAGCATTCCCACAATAAGCAAGCAAGCCACTGAGCCAGCTAGCAGCATTCCTCCTGCAGCTCTGAGTTACGTCCTCCAGCGGGGCAGCTGTTCCCAGATGGTCCTGGTTCCACAGATATCACTCTGGAGGTGGCTACACCTTCAAGTATCTGCTCTAACCTCGCTCAGACACACCACTGGGGGCGAGGCATGGCTCTCTTCCCAGTTCCCCCTCATCATCCAAATCCCACAGACACAATGTACTCCACAGGAAAGTAGAAATATTCAACAGCGCTCAGTGCTTCAAGCAATGACAAAAAACGCTCTAGGTCCAAGCATGCTGCAACGTCCTTTTTCACTCAAACAAAGAAATAAATACTATTTATTTTCCAAACTAATGCACCAGTAGAATGGATTATTTCTAAAATGAAGAATCTATTTAAAAATACTCATAAAATACTCCATTAAATACAACTCCACAACATGAAAATTTTAGGATCTTGTTACAATTGCAGGCAGAGCTGTGCAGCGCTATTGCTGTTATTTCAACTAAGTTTTGCTAAAATATAACAGCAAATAGCTAGCTGGGACACCAGAAATCTTGAAGTTTGCTTTCTGTCTTCACTTCAGGGACCTGAAAATTGAAAATTTTCTTCTCGATGAGAACAACAACATCAAAATTGTTGGTACGTACATGTTAACTGTGTTTTCAGCTTTTTACTTCAGGCAGCTTTCAGTGACAATTCAGCTACTATTTAAAAAACACATTGGTATGAGTGAATTTGCAATTATCAGTGAACATACTGCAGCTTTTTGTATAAAGAAAGTTATGAAGTCTAACTTCACAGCTTGTTTATTTGAGTTTGAATTGAAACATACTTTTAGGAAAACAAGGCAAACAATTTTGTCTGGCATTTTCCCTACTGTATTGCTGGAGAAGCAAGAAAAAAATTACAGCTTTTATGTGTAGAAAGCCATTCCAAGTAGAAGTGATTTGTAGAGAAAGAAATAAATCTTTTGGGGCAAAACGCAGGTATGGGAGCACTAGCTTCTGTCAAGTCATTACTTGAACTAGAAACCTCACCATTTGGTCACTCACAGAAACTTTGCGAGGGTTCTGAAGCAAACATTTAGAAAAATGGGGGAATTTTCACCAAGCAGTTAACACAGCTCAGAGAAACATTAATTTTATTCTATGGAAACCGCACAGAAAAATCCCCGCAAGGGAAGCTCACTTTTAGAGGCACCACATGTTTAAGCCAGTGTTTCCCAAACTTTTAAAAGCTTAACACCTCTGAGAACAAAAAAAAAGGAACCAGTTCTTCATCCCAGGTTGACTGCCAGCCAATCCTGTACAATCGCACCTTCTCCCCCCTGCCCTCGCACGCATGCACACATACAGAGAAAAAGGCTTAAACCAACATATTTTACCCCACATTTACAACAGGCTCAAAGCGCAGCCTGCTGAGCTAGATGCTGTAACTCATTCAGCTGTGCTCACTCAGCTGTGGAGCTGAGCTTCTGTACAAGTATGCAGTCAACTGAGGCAAGCCAAAAGAGGTAAACCAAATGCAACCAAAGCCAGAGTACAGCCTCATGGCTGGGTAGCTTTGCTGTTACTGCTCCAGTCATTCATGGCACATTTATTTGTTCATACTCAAGCAGGCAAGCTGAGATTTCACCAGATGCTAATGCTAGCTGAGAAGCTTTTGTCAGCAAATATAGCCAAGAGAAGATGATGCCTGAGGAGACGGTTACTCAGTTTGTCTTCCCTTTGTAAATGATTATAGGAACTCTCCTCCTCCTCCAGGCAAATCCCAGGGATTTGTTTAGGCCACCAACGGTGACCGCCAGGCCCCATTCTCTTGATGAAAACCCCAGGCTAACTCCTGAGGCAGTCACGCAGCAGGAGACCCACCATTTGGCCCCAGTCCCTCAACCCACTGCTTCGGGTGTGCTGGGGTACCCATGCTATCAACCATCACATTAGGCCCACCAGTGAAGTAGCATGGACTCAGCAACGGCTCCATCATCTGCCTCAGCACATCTGGGTTATTTGTCTCCATTGCTCTGCATATGTTTTGCTGCTTTAAGTAATGGTCCCTCAGGAAATCAAACTTCCTGTGGTCCTCATTTTTCAGATACGGAAGATTGTTCTGTTATGTGCAACAATCACAAAGCTCTGCCCTAAAGGCATCTGCAATACTACAATGCTGTGCAAGGAGATAAAGCAGTTAGCTGCACCCATAGTGCATATTGGTTCTGTATCTTTCTCCTATTTTTGGCTTTACTTTTGTTGTTTATAACCATCAGATTTCGGACTGAGCAATACTGCAAAGTTTGAGGGTCTCTCTCAGGAGCTGTTACATACCCAGTGCGGGAGCCCAGCTTACGCTGCCCCTGAACTCCTTGCTCATAGAAAGTACGGCCCAAAGGTGGATGTCTGGTCCATGTAAGTAGATCTAAAAATATATTTATTGGAACACTCTCAGCACTGAATGGTTTGGGTATGACCCTGATTTAAATGGGTTGGGAGCACTCTGCTTCAGGGTATCAATGGGGAAAGCAGAGAGACAACAGAGAAGGGTTGCTAGGAAAAAAGAGAGGAGTGAAAAATGAGTTTTGAAATATGCATTCATTGCAAAACATTGTAGAAAAAGAATGACTGAGCAATATGCATGCTGCTCTGGAGTAACCCTGTATCAAGGGAAGCTGGCAGAAGGTAGAGCCATCAGGCTATAGGAACATATTCTGAAGTGATAAAGAAGTCGCACATAACAGCCCCCCAGATGAATCTCTCACCCTCCTGTCACTCAGGCACACAAGTTCAGCTCCTTGGAAGTCCTGTGCTGAAAAACGGGCATTTTCTGTCTAAGGTATATTTTGCCAGAAAAGAAAACTTCAAAACTTCAGTATATCAACTAACAAGTGGTAGGGTAAAGTTCAGAGTGCTACCAAACCCATGATAAAAGCAAGTGGATTTTAAATAGCTCACGAGGCATGTAAGAGTAATTGCTCTTTTTAACTTAGAAGTGCCTCATCCCATCCCACTCCACATATGCATTGATCTAATGGATCTTAATATTCTACTGCTGCTCAGCATACAATATTGCACTTGATCCAAATGCAAGCATCCTCATTTTGTACACCTGCCAGAAGGAAAGAGAGGTTGTACAGAACTGGTATGCCCACCTCCTTGCTTATCTACAAATATACGGAGTCTCTTTCAGGAGGTCTTGGCAGTCCTTACTAAACTGTGTATCTAGAAAGGACAGAGTGTTTTAGCTTGAACTACAGTAGCGCTGGTAGCTACATTTAAGCATCTAACACAGAGGTCTAGAGTAAAAGCTTTGTGTTACTGTATGCTCAAAAGAGAGAGGGATTATGTCACCCAGAGAATGATTCAGAGCATCTAAGAGACTGCTTCTCTCAATCAGCTTTACAACACTGTGTGTACATACACAGACACACATGCACATATGCATGTAAATAAATAATGAACATTATTCTTCTCAAGACCTGTTTCTGACAGACATACAATATATCAGGGTTTTGACCTAGCCATGGTTCTCATACCTCAGCTTCCTCTAAATTTACAGGATATTAGTGGTACACAAAGTTAAGGATGAAGGACAAACTCTACTGAACTACTTCAGTATGTCTGGATTTCAAAAGCATTACTCTGAATTTATTTAGACATTACCCAGATGAATCAGGTCTAAAGGATGCTGACAGCACTTAAATAGGATTATACTTATTTCGTGTTTCACATGGCTGAATGAAGGCAAAACAATAACCCTAGAACCACCTATTGAGCTTACTCTATTAATAAACATCACATAACTGATTAAGGGCTACAATTCATACAAGGCCCTCAGTATTTAACACAGACATATTCTGAGCCTTAAACATAAAGCATACGTAGGGATCAGAAAGATCAACACGATGGAAAAGGCGTAGAAGGACCAGCACGATAGCAAGGTGCTACAAAGGAAGGGAAGAAGATCGCTCACCCATATCAGGAGATTCTGGTTTCACACAAAAAAGCCTCCACCAAGGAAGGATCTCCAGAAACAGATCCTTCCTCAGGGGCAGTCAGCCCTCAAATGAAGCCTAAGAGGGGTGGAACTTGCCCCTCTCCCCGTCCCCTCCCCTTCCAGTCACATGGTGAATTGCCTTCACCTGTGCTCCCAGGGCTGACTGGGTCTTTCCTCCAGGTGCTCAATCAGTGGTTCAGGCCATGACTCAGCAGTTCCCATACAAGAATATTTACAGTTTAACCTGAATTGTTCACATTCTCAGCGTGGGAAAGGGAATTCTGATGGATTAACACTGATTAGAAAGATAATTTACTCCTATTGTCACAAAATAAATAAAGGATTACAGATCAACTGGACCCTGGAACTGAAGGATTCCAGTGTCTGACTTTACATAGTAAGACTGACAAGGAGTAGTTACAGATGAAGGAGGCAGCTAAATTCCTTCAGAAACACATTCAGAAAACTAACCAGATTCAAGTGCAATACAGATGATGCTCCTAGGAGGCAACATGGAACAGCAATGCCCATTTTGCCTATTGATGATTTTTCTGCATAAGATTTTAAAGATTTTTTGGAAAACTGGAAAATGATTAGCTGTCGTGCACAAGCTGAATTAAGAAAGCAGCTGCTGTATTCAAACAAATCCAGAGAGGTTGGTGGGTAGAGAAGAAGTAGCCTGTTGTCACTAATAAATGTTTGAGTCCCACTACAATTCCAGCTACAATTACCTTTGGAGGCCAGGCAAGGCAAGGCGAGGCGAGGCTGGAATAGTTTGTTTCAGTTGGAAGGGACCATCAAAGATCATTAAATCAAACTGCTTGACCACTCCAGGGCCAACCAAAAGATGAGGTATTTTATTATGGGCATCATCCAAATGCCTCTTGAACACTGACAGCCATGGGACATCAACAACCTCCGTTGGTTGGAAGCCTGTTCCAGTGTTTGACTGCCTTCAAGGCAAAGAAATTTTTCCTGATGTCCAGTCTGAGCATCCCCTGGTGCAGCATTGTGCCACTTCCATGTGTTATGTCATCAGTTATAGGGAGCAGAGCCCAGCTTCTCCCTCTCCATTCTTTGGGAATCTGCAGAGAGTGATGTCACCTCTCAGCCTCCTCCAGAATGGACAGCCCAAGTGTCTTCAGCCTTCCTAAAGCTTGATCATCATGCTAGCAAACTATTACTATTTTGCAAGAGTTAAAGCTTTAGGTCTCTAGCCAACAGCAAGTTGTTACCAAACAAGTGCCTTCTAGGCATAAGTCACACCTAATTTAGCAATCTGAGCAAAGCAAGAAGAATTGAATTACTATTTGGAACAGGATCTACCAGATCAGTTGCCGTTCTGTGTTGTCACTCAGCCTCGAAACAGAAATACTTTATTCTGATGGGCTGGGTACATTGCACTAACACTTCAGTGAGTTTATTTTAAAAATAAACAGCAGATTTCCACTTTCAACAGTGGAGGCTTTCCAGTCACTCACTGTAACAACTCTTTTATGTACACATCCCACAGTATTCTTTTATCAATAAAACAGCATTTACTCAACAGAAAAGGTGTAAGATGTCTCCTCAGTGCAAATTTCTGTTTGGAGATGATAATTTGTAAATTCATTCTTGACATTGAAGGCAAATCTCGGAAACCCAACTCACAGCATTGTCTTTTTTTTTTTAGGATATTTATTAGCATTATATAGGGCTCTAATGTTTGTTTGTTTGTTTTCTTTTACAGAGGTGTTAGCATGTTTGCTATGCTAACTGGCACATTACCTTTCACGGTGGAGCCTTTTAATATCAAGCAACTACATCAAAAGATGGTAATTGGAGAAATCAGCCCAATTCCATCAGATATCTCCCCTGGTAATGCACTCAATTTTATTATAAAGAATACTAATATATATATATAAATAAGATCTAACTCATGAGATAAATTTATCAGTACTATAAAATTCTCTTTGGCAGACAGTATGAACCTTTTCCAAATTGTTTGTTTCCTCTTAGAAATAACTTATGTGTCTTAGACAAGATCTGTGTCTGACAGCCTGGTAGGAAGATGACGCTGTTGTCTCTTTTCAAAAGACCACTGTGCTTGGTTCTTATTGCAGGTGGAATAAAATGTACATTACTTTTACACAAGAATAGCAGTTGTGCAGTAAATGAGAACACCTTCATGCTCAGTGTGTCATATGCAGGTTATAGCCAGGCACTCTTTCTTGTCTTTCCCAAAAATCTTTTAAGTTATTAAAACATTAGATTTTTTTTCCTGAATAACTTATCTTTGTCTAAAACAAAATCCACAGCATCTGTGTAATTAAAGAAATGAGAGGATTTGGGATTTTTTTTCTCATGATGAATCTTGATCATTTTCATGATAAAAAAAAAACCAAACACTGAAATACACCCTTCTCCACTGAATTTTACTGACAATCTTTAACAAGCTACAGCCTACAGAGTCTTCTACTGGGAAAGGTAGTTTGCAGCCTGGATTAGAGCCTGTAGTTTTAAAGCATAGAAGCAATATTGGTGTATGTGCATTCTGGATCTGTGGTCAAAAATTTACTTCCACAAAACTCAAAATTCCTACACACCTCTGGCTTTAGTCCCTATTTTCTCTATACCCGGACTGGCACCATCTCTGTTGACCATCAGAGAATTTGGCAACTTCTCACAGCCCCTTAAATCCTGCAGTTTCAGTGATGAAGGCAGAAGGCAGAGAATGAGCCAGGTCTTGCCCAGCTGTCTACCAGTCCAAGTTCAGACCTCCTCAACCCTTTGTGTAGCTGTGCTCTGACATTAGGCAAGAATGAGCAGGGGAACCAAGATGAGCTGCAGTGGCTGCCTGCAGCCAAGCACTGGGAAGCAGCAGACAGTTCCAGGATGAGCTAGCTGGATCTAGTCCGCAGTCACAATATTAAGATAAAGTGATAATATAATTTCTTATTCTCCTCCAGTAAATGGTATGAGGATATCTGTTCTAGCTGTCCAGAATGTTTGTACATTAAACTCTCATTTATCTTTCCTTGGAGATTGGCTACCAGATAGCAGATCCATTTTCCTACAAGCTCTCCATTGATGCAATTATAATATTTCTGATTTTTCCTATTTATGTTATTGTTATAGCTGCTACTAATAAATACATTATCTCTGCTTTCATACAAAGCCCACACAGTCAGTGGAAGATTGTGGATAACTCCATTGTTCTCTTGTCCACTGGGAATTTAGTGAGACAGCAGTAGCATAGCATTGCATATTTTAGATCTAAGTTCCTCTGAAGGAGATTACAAAGTAAAAGGAGCATTATGTCCCCAGTTTAATGCTCACTTGCCATTTTGCTCATTTAAAAGAATCCCCAAGGAATATGGAAGAATTTGGTAGAGTTTTCTCAAAAAAAAAAAAAAAAAAAAAAAAGAGGGACTTCATGCAGTATTGGAACTCAGTGGCCAGCATATAGGAATGTTTAAGCTTGCTGTGACCCAACACCAGGAAGCCAAAGCACAATATGTTATCTAGGCACAGGGGTGCATCTCCCTCCTTCCATACAGAGTTTTATCAGTGTGATTAGTTTCTTTGTTGGACTGAAATAACTCCACGTGCCCCCTTGCAGAGCTTTGATCAAATGCTGAGTGGGCTTAATGCTGCAGTTGCTTATTTATGCCATATGCCACATTCATCAGGATAAATCAAGCAAATTAGGAAGCAAGGTCCAGCGCCGCATGCATAGCAGCATCCACAGATCCATATCTTCCTTCCTGGCAGGACCCACACTGTCTAACTTGCTCAGACATCCTTGGGGACACAGGGGCAGCCTCAGGAGAACTGGAGCTGTCTTGTGGAGCAGATAGCCCTGGAGAGTGGATTTTAGTTTAGGTTCTTAAAATATAGAGAAGCAGGGGACACGCTTTCTGAAGAAGGAAACTGTTGACCTGCCTGAATAACCAGGGCTTATTGGAAATTATACCATTTCATCCGAATCCTGTGCAGGAGCTGTACACTTTATGCAGTCCTTACTTGAGCCTGACCCTGCTAAGAGGCCTGGAGTCAAAGAAGCAATGAAAGACAAATGGTTGAATGAAGGTTTCACCAAGAAAATCCTGAACACTACTACCAGTGAGAACAGGTAATAAATTTCACATCTCCCTCTTAGCATGGGTTTTCAGGATTTGGGGCTTGGGGAGGGCAGAATTGTTTTTTTTTTTAATGGCTTTGTTTGTTTAGAAATTTATTTTACTGGTGCCAGGCTGTCCGAAAATACCAGACTTTTATTTCAGAAAATAGGTCAACTTTTCTTACCATAGATAAATTTTACATGAGAGAAAACATTCTTATGAAACTGCTTATATCCATGGTATAAGTAATTTTGCTCCTGACATGCTTCAATGGTGCCACTAATTTCTGGAGTTTGCTTTTAATCCTTTCCTGCCTAACAAGGTCTCAGATTTCTACCTGAGGGAATGATATTTTTATTTTTCACCAAAGTTCCTATCATTCTAAAGATTTTGATTCTCATCCATCTTCATAATTGGACATAATTAGTCTTCACTTTTTCATAGCAAGCCATTGTATTGTTTAAGACTATTATAAAAGCTTGAACTCCTTGCTCGTGTTCACAGGAAGAACTGCAGGCTTTCCTACCACGATCTGTGTCATCTACCACCAACCATAGCCAGGGCTATTGGAAACCTATCTGCAGTTTACTCATCTCTCTGAGAACTGCCCACTGCTCCTATCTCTGACCCTCCCTCTACTCAAATATGGCTGTTCCCATTAACATCAAAGTTGGACCTCCGGAAGTCCCTTCCAACCTCTGTGATTCTGTGATTCTGTGGACAAGTTTGAAAATATGTCTTCTTTGCCTTAGGACCCACAGCTGCAGTATTTCTAAAATGCCTCTAGTAGACTTTACTACTCTCAGCATCCTCTGAGGAAAATATTTCTCATTACAACATAACTAGTTTAATTTTACTATTTCATGTCTCTAAAAACAAAAATCACACACTCTCCTTAGGGTTTTATCTTTTTGTCCTTCAAGTTTTCCTGTCTTTGGGTTTCTTCCTTTCCTCTTATGCCGTTGCTGTCTCCCTCTGTTAATCCATTTGAGACTACTGTACTGAGAACCCAAATACACACACTGGAATGAAAAAATGCTGTTTTCCACCTTCTAATTTTTCAAGCTTAATCCTAGTGGGTGTCCTTGCAGAATAATCAGTTGTATCAACAATAGGACGTTTAATAATACAGTCACAGAATCTCAGCCCAGCACTGAGGTTAGCACGGCAGGCGCAGCATTTCTGCACAACAATGCACCGCAGTGTGCCTATTCAGTCTGCTCAGCCACCTCTAGCTACAGCATGAGAATGACATTGCCTGCTTGTAGTAAATCCTGATACAGTGCCTGGATGCACTGCTTGTGTTTAACTATTTTTTTCAGACTTTGCCTCAGTGAACTGAATCCTGTTGTTTTAAACTATATGACAGAAATGATGGAATTCAGTCTTTCAGAAGTTACCAGAATTTTAATAAATAACAGACCCTCTTCTGCCATGGCATCTTATTGCTTGTTGCTGAAGAAACTGCTCAGGTACCAGAAAGCAGACAGAAGAACCCAGGTAAGACATCATGATCATGATATGCATGGTGTTCTCCCTTGTATTACTCATACAAGGAATATTGGTACAGCCATGCAGCACCAAGGAAAACAGGGCAGGTTGTGGAATGGAGACAAAACTTACCCAAAATGGTAAAGAAATTGCAGATCTAAGTGCATCCTTTGGAAGCCTGCATTCTGGCATTCTCAGCAGTGATTATTTTAAAAGATTTTTCTCAGAGATAAATATCTTTTTTTTTTTTAAGAGTAATAATTATTTTTTTTAATGAGCTGCTGGTTGTAATGGGATTGAGAATTAATTTGCATTACATAAAAGATTATTTTTCCTTTGGGAAAAGGAGCATTAGCATCCCAGCAACCTTACCATCCCTTCCGTTTCAGACTGCTCCATGCAGGTATGGTCCAAAGTCTGGGGAGGAGAGTGGAGAACTATGAAAGTTGTAAAATCCTGTGCCAGTATCTTTTTGGCACTTTTACCACTATATCTTACCCCTGGACTCCAGCTTTTACTCACTCAGGGACATGGAGCGAGATCAGAGGGAATAAAAAATTGAAAAAACAAATTGAAAATATTATAGTAATCACCAGTAAGGCCACAACTAGTTAAAAAAGCTGTAAGCTTTTCTTTTACAACCATCTCCACTCAGGGGTTCACAGCTCAGTCATAAAAATTTTGCTTCAGGCAGAAACTGGACAGACAGGAAGCCAAGTTCCAGCTTCTAACACACAAGTGCAGTGGGAAAAGTTTCAGCTACAAAACAACACACATCAGCGATTAGCCTCCCATTCAAAACCTTCACCCCGGAGAAGCTGTATTTTGAGAAGGTCCAGTTGACTCCTCCAGAAATTATTTAGATGAGCTTGAGCAGATCCAGATCTCCATCCCAATGCACAGCCCCAAGGTAGCAGCAGCCTGAGCAGTGTTTGCAGGCAGAGCCGTAACTCAAAAATATGAGTAGAGGAGTGTGTGCGTACATAGGGGGAGGAGGCTTCCTTCCCATATCTGGCTTTTTTCCTATCATAATTTTAAATTGAGTCCGCTAAATCACAACTCAGACAGAAAGAGCCATGTTGTCAAGGCTGTGGACCAGCTCCCTTGAACCTCTGGATATCAAGCTGATTTACAGCCTGCAGTGATGGAAACTTCTGGGTAAGTGGCAGGATTTCAGATCCTCTGCCACTTCTTCCAGCAGGGCAGGGCAGCGAGCAAGTGTGCAAAGCAGGCTACAGACCAGGAATCGGGCTTTGCTGCTTCCTGCCATCCAGAACCAAAGGGTCCTCCCAAGGCAGAGGGCCAAGTGGAATTCAAACACAGCCTCAAAAATGGTTCTGACTGTTGGCTAATAATGGTATGGATTATTGTTTTGAGTCTTAGTATATATATGTTGCCCAGGCAGACTGAAGATTTTGGTAGAGAAAGGAGGAAAAGAGGAAAAACTTAAGGAAGGCATGACTAGGGTTTTTTTCCACCGATGAATAATTGTGGCAGATTGGACTCTAACATAAACAATGCTTTGTAGTATCTGCTACTCGGAGAATAATGGAAATCTTTCCCTGTCATTAAAAGCTTGTTTCCTATTGTTTATAATCACAGAGTTTGTAAGTGATACCATTAAACTCAAAAACTCACAACCTGCTACCATTTAGAGCACCATTCAGAGCACCATTTAGAGATTATTGTTAACAAAGAGTTTTCATAAAGCTCATGGGTTTTTTTCCCAAATATTCACTCTACATTGTTTGTTCCATAATTTTATCCCTCTAATCCCACTTACAATCTTTTCCATTATGAAAATTATTATTTCTCCCTTGTTGGCAGTAAGGCTCTGCAAACACTTGTAGTTAACAATGATCACCTCTCGGCTGCTTTTCATTCAAGCCTTAGTCAGTCTTCCCAAAGAGCTCTTTCAAACAATGACTACCAGTGCTGCTGCTTCCTTGCCAATTTCTCCAATAGTATTCCTATTGCCTAGAAGGGCTGAGGTTCAGGCAACAAAAAGGGAGGGATTGGGGAAGGCTGGCTAAGAAATCACACGGAGCTTTATTGCTGGATGCTCTTATTTTTCCGGTATTCTCTGGCCTGTTCTTCAGCAAAAGCTCCTTCACACATATGCTGTCACAAAGACAAAACTTAGCCCAAAGCATAAATGGAGTAAATAGGAAAAAGAAAGAAAGGCACTGGTCGGACATCAGCCCTGGGGAGGATCCTTCTCTTTGGTCCGGAAGAGGCCAAGCACAGGCACCTCCCTGGCAGGCTGCCATGCCCGTCTCACCTCCTGGCCATGACTGCAAAGCAGAGTGAAAAGTGTGAGGATGTCAACAGAGGGTGAAGGGGGAAGCTTCCCACTTTTTCTTCATCTTCTAGTTGAGCCTCTGGTAATGGTACTGGAGCTTAATTACAACAGCATGGATATTTGACACTTGTACTGCAAATTATGCAAAGGATACTTCAAAATGCATAGATAGACATTCTTTCTGTTCTGTATAATGCCAGCTATTTGCTATTTATTACTAGCAGTGTGTGAGCTGTCATTAAACCTCACAACATTGTTTCAGCTTTCCAGAGCTTGCAAACATAGCATCTGCTTTAACTTTATGGAGTTCAACAAGAACTGGCGGGCATAAAATAAATGCATAAGCATTTTCTTGTGCATCTGAATGAGTGCCAATTTAAATCTGAGTGAAGCAAATAAGTAACAACTAACAAAGTCACAGGTGAAACCAAGCGATGGAAAACAAACCACCATCCACTGAAATGATTTCTGTTTAGGACCATAAAGAATATGGTGTGTTCTTGTCTGCCTAAGAAAAGAGACGTTGATGGAGAGCTAACGTTTGGAAAGGAGCACAAGCAAACTAAAAACCTCCCTTCCCTCAGCTAATTGTTGAGAAAGTTGGCATCCAGCTCCTCTGAAAGTTCTGCCCATAAAGAACCAAACATATCAAATATCAACACAAACGGAAAAGTATTTGTGTTCATGACAGTGCTCATGAATAACATGCAATAAAAGCTCTACCAATACAATCAGAGCAAAACATGTTTGGAATTCAAACACATATTCATAAACCACCATGTTCAGCTCCTTCCAGGCAGCAGACTGGGCTGTGTGATTTCTAACACAATACCAAAGAAACGTACAATTTCCTGGGGACAAATTTTTAACAGCACTTCTACCACTGGAAAAAAAGCCCATGGAAATTATTTTCATGTACAAAAAAACTGTGTTTGGGAAAACAGTGTGAGTCATTGTGTTTGCAGCTCCTCCTTGTATACACATGCTAACATTTGTACATACAAATAATAGTTTTCTTGGATGCAAACAGATGGGATTCTCATTTTCCTGGGTGCAATTAGAGAAGTCTGCTGAAAGCCTGACCCTGAAAAAGGCATAAGATCCTTTCCATGTTCAAATTTGAGCCATAAGTCATTGGATAAACTTAAAACACAGCCTGTCCTTTTATGCATCGTAATTTCTCCAAGCAATGTATTTACATTTTATGTGTTCTGTTGTAGAAGAGGGAGCCTTAATGATTACAATTTGCCATCCAGAACTTTATAGCTAGCCCTTGCAGAAAATAGCAGTTCTGCCAAAAAGCTTCCTGCCCAGGTGCTTAACCAATTAGCTCTTAAGAGGTCTGGCAGTAAAAGCAGTCATGGCAAGTTTTCTGATATACTGTATATAAGGTGACAGCTTGCAAAATGTAAGATGAAAATTTGTTTTCTTAACTAGCAGTGTGTAAAATCCTGGGGGACTATTTGATTGCATAGCCTAAAATGCTTATGACATCTCCAATTCCCAGCTGACCTAGTGTGGTTTTAGCAATATGTTGTCAACTTTAACATATTGTGTTTCTTCTTATAAATACTTAAAAAATAATTTCCTTGACTGTGATTGGGTGCTGCAAATATGTAGGAAGGATGGAGTAACCCCACAAGCATGAGGTTTGAGGCCCTTAAGATTTTTCCAAACATTTTTCTTACTCACAAAATACATGCAAACTTTCAAAAGCACCTCTTCTCTGAAATTACTCCCACTTTTCTTCTGATGTCTCATTAAATTAAAAATGTATCTTTCACGAGGGGAATATTTTTCTATGAAAAGAATGAAAGAAAGACATTCTTTTCTGAAGCAAGAAGATTGCATGAGGTGGGGATGCCAGTGAAAAGATCAAAACTCACTACAGATAATCCTTGAAGTGGCAGCTGCATGTCAGCAAAGTGGGTCTGTCAGAGAGGATACAGAGAATGTGCAAAAAAAAAGCTTGGTATGAACTGGAACATCCATGTGGACAATTAATGCATTGCAGAAGCTTCTTTTTCAAGAGGGCCAGCCCTAAGGGAAGAGAGTCTTAGGAGAAACAGCAAATAGTACAGATAGCTATCATGGGGTTTCAGACTGTAGCAGGATATTTATGTGGATTTTCATGAAAACTCCCTGTGTCCTGTACAGTGGGAGGAAGGGTCTGTCAGTCCACATGCAGTGTAGTTTCAAGAAGAACCTCTGGCATGGCATCTGCTCAGAGGAACAGTTAGTTTGTAGAAACAGGGTCTGTGTATAAGCAAGATTTCCCATTACACATGTTGTACTGTGATTTCCTTTGAAGTTCAAGGTGTTTTTCTTTTCCATACTAATCAAATGCTGTTTGATAATTTTGCAGAGGGAAAACGTTGTAGAAAAACACAATATTAATCCCAATAAACACATGAATGGGGAGTCAGAAAATCCAATTTCCCAGCAAGCTGAAATGGACACTCTGGAAAATCTCAGAAATCATGACAGTAAGACTTTCCCTTCTGTAGTAACCCTGGCAGTGCCAGACGCTATTCAACAAGATGAGATTGCAATTACATCTGAAAAACAGGAAAAACTGACAAAAGGTACTGCTCTGAAATACAGTCTTGGCATCTCAGCCTGAAAGAGTTCTAGGACGTATGTCTGGGAAAAATAAAAGAGAACACAGTTCCTGAAAATGCCATAGAAATATCCTTTTACTTTGTTTGAAATGACAAATTTTTTGAGCAATTGTTTCCCACCCTTAAGTTTGGTTATTAATTTAATGATGATCAGGTGAAAAACAAATTAGCAATCCAACACCTGATCTAATTTATATTCTGCAGGTTCTGTTTACAAATAATTGTATGTTGTTATTCAGGGAAGTTGCTACAGTGCGTCTAAAAATATACATTTATCAGTTAAAAAAAAGGAAATTATTTAAATTTGCAAGCTGAATGTTGGTATGGTGTAAGAGTCACACCTTTGCTACACTCAAGAAGGTGTTGCACTCACTTCCATGGCATCGTTTTCAATAGTCTTTAAAAACATATGTACTCGTAGATGCATAATAGTGGATCATCAAACTCCAAATCTGAATGTCGACCTATTCCTGCTCTGGTTACTACATGCCCACATCTATTCACATATGAGATATGGTTAAATTAATTGGATAAATAGCCCCAGAAACATAAAGGTAATCACTAAAATTAAATCACCATAATCACCAAAATTAAATCAGGCAGCTTTATGCAGAGATGCTCATTTAAGACTGTTCATCCAATCAGAAAACTGCTGGTTGTTTACCTCCAGATAATTATTTTTTTTTAATCTTAAGTGCAAAATTGCATCCCATGTCAAGACCTGTTCTTATTTATGCTTTTACTAGAGCTCTGAATTCAATCACATTTTTGTTATATGTGACAAAGATGTTTTGATATTAAAATGTTATTTTTCTTCATTGCAGCAAACGCCAATCTGACCTATCCTGTATTCTATTTAGTTTCCAAGTTTGCAAACAGAGAGTTGGTTCATCTTGGGCCTCCTACATCATCAAGCAAAACTACACTATGTGGACCCACATATCAGCCACTTTTGGACTTCCAGGAGACTCTGAAGGATTTTGAGGATTTGACTGAAGCCAGAAAATCATGCCTTCAGGAAAGATCACAGACCACAGCAGCAACCAACCAACCTCCTTCAAACATCCAAGCAATGACAAGCACAAGCAAAGTGCCTCCCCGCTCACTAATGGCAAACAGAGCTATTACCAGGAGTCCTTTGCCTCAGCAGGACATGGGGTTTAAAGACCTTCTGAAGGCAGTAGATGACAGTATTTCCATGCGAACACAATGGCACGCTGGTAAAGAAGGCACCAACCTCCTAATGACTGTGTCTCCCCAGATCTCCCCTCTTCCCAGGCTGCAACAAATTGCCCTGAGAGAAACCAAGGCTAGAAAGATTTCCAGGCTTGATGGATCACAGCAACATACAAATATCTGCCCGCTGATTTTAGTCAATGGTTCAAAACCACCAGCCTTCCCCATGTCCCATGAGCAAATGCTTACTGTAAGAAGTATGAAGCAGTCTAAAGAAAAAACAACTTATTGTTGCAACAAGAAAGCTAAGAAAAACTTGAACCAACTCAGACATACATCGAAAACTACAGACCTAAATCTTCCAGCTTTATCTCCACCGTACCAAGCCAGGCTGGGGGAAAAATCAGAGATTCTAAGGTTAAATTTTGCATAAATAAAGCACTCACAGAGCATCAGAAGAAAACAAGTGGAAAGAGTGGGAAAGAAATAAGGATGGTCAGAAACCAAGGGAGAGGAGGAAGGAAGGAGAGGTTTATCCAATCTTAACATATGACATCTCTAAACACAAAGAAGGATGATATGTGTATCCTCTGATTTCTATCACATATTGAGTTACAAATTTTTCGGAGCACACCAAAGATGCAGAAGAATAAACACCGCTGTAACAGAACAGCATCCAGCACACATAAGTGAAAAAGTGCAGACAGAAGATATGTTCTTCAGTATTTTGTATCAATACATGCATTGTCCCAAACCTGTGTTACTTGTGCTTATGCACACCATTCAGGAAATAAATCTGGTCAGGCAATTTTCATTAAGCTATGCACATAATACAAAAGGTAAACAAGAAGTAGCAATGAAGGAATAGTAGATTTTTTTAATTGTCTTAATAAACAGAGTAGTCATGGCCCTCGTCTTTACTTAGTTATTATCTTTAATTTTGTGTATTCTAATTAATGATGATTATGCAGCATATCTCCCCTGAAAGGAACAAATCCACGCTTTTTCCTTATTGCTGTGACTTATTTACAACTGCATATTTGCAATTGTGTGCCTTTGCAACATTTGTCCCTTACTACTGAAAACATGCATTTGCTTTCAGTTTCAAAGATTTATGCTTCTTAGTTATGTTTTCATAACACTATACTTGGAACCTGAGTCTGTTCTCAAATCAGTTTTTTATCAATTTATACCCCTCAACTTCAACAGATTTGTGCTTAGTTCACTACAACAGAGATGAAGATACACTAGGACTCCTCATATTTGCAAGCTTACATGTAGAAGATGTGCCAAAGGTTTCTAAGTAATGCTAGATGGTACTTGGGAATCACTGGATAGTCATCCCTGCAGCTAAATTCATGATACTGCTTTTGCTTAAACAACCACAGATTTTGACAAGTTCTATGCATACTGTTTTTCTTCATAAATTTATGAATCCGAGTTCTTTGCCTCCTCTTATTTTAAGCACTGCTAAGTCCATTAGAGTTTAATGGCTTAGATTTTGCTCAGTTATATCTGATTCATTTTCAACTGGGGAAGGAGGTAGTTGTGGACTGTAGAAATACGTACCTTCTAATCACTGGGTTATAGAAAGAACCCAGAGGGGAACGGCGGGCCCCCGGTTTCTGGACAGGGGCAAATGGCGAGCAAGCACAAACCCGGCACTTGCTTTATGAGCTCCCAAGATAACAAGTATCGCAGAGACTGTAGTACTACAAAAATCAGAACGTGGAGGTTGCTGAGTGATTCTCAGATAAAGTTTTTCTTGGAAAACCTGGTTTCCTCAGAATTTATGCAATGTTTGTGTCTCAGCATTTTCAGCTTTGCATCTGCCTTAGAAAGTACTTTTTGTTTGAATATACAGTTTGACACAAATGGTTTCAGCTGTAAGTTGACATTTCAATTTACTATTTCCTTTCACAATACTGAAGTGCTTCGATCTGACCATAAATGTCCGAAAGCTTTTTCCCCCACATCATTTTTTTCCATGAAAAATTTCTTTCCTTGACACTTTCTAATATTTTGTCTTTATCCCTGAATTTCAGATGACAATAGCATCAAAATACTCTAACTTTTCCACTGAGTTGAAACTCCATTTTCTAAACAGCTCTATCATCATCTTCCATCTCATAGGAATGAGAGCTCTTTGAGAGAGGACAGCAAGAGAAACTTCTCCTTTACCAACTCACTCCACATGTGTCTATGTGAGTGCCAAGGAGATGACAGCCACAAGAGAACACCCAGACCCCATTACAACTCCTGACTAAAACAAAGCCCAGGAAGACCAGTGTTAAGTGAGTGAAAGTCTTTGTGGGGTCCCTACCACCTCTCTCTAGTTTTTCCATCCTCGAGGCAACATCATTTCTTATTTCTAGGATCGTTTTACTAAAAAGAAAGGAATATTAACAATATGCCGCCTTCTGACTTGCTTGGCACTCTGAAGGTCACAATGCAGGAATAAAAGTTTCTTCAACATTCCACAGTTAAGTATTGTTTTATAGACATCATGTGGAGAGAGATTTCCTTCCTTTCCCTTCCATGCAGGTACTGAAGCGCTAGCTTCAACTTGGCCTTCTCTTGAGCTGCTCCAACACACCGAAAAATGTATCTGCAGCTAGCACAGTGTGGCCATATCTGAACAGGAACCCTCATCTTCCACGTATACTAACATCTTGAAATAAAATCCACCTCACCCTGAACGAGTGTGGTTAATGGGTCAATACCACATGTGCTGGGCCTGGACCCTGTGTTGAGCTTGGAAGGGGCAGGAAGCACTGTGCCTCATAGCCGATAATGGTGCGCATGCCGATGGAAACACCTCCAGGCAGCCAGGCTGCATGGGTGGCCCAGGCAGGGAGGTGCTGCCAATATTTTAACAAGTGGCTCCCACAAAATTGTTTCCCTTCAGCAGGTGATAAATTTATGCTTCAGAGATGTGATGTCTGCAGAAAAAAAAAAAAAAAAAAAAAAAAACCTAGGGATTCTGGAATCCATCGCTTTATTTAAAACAATGTAAAGAAAAAATACGCTTCTAGCTAAGGAAGAGGACATTGCTGCTTGGCAAGAAAACATACATTAAGATGCAGTTGGCCAGAAATGCACTGAGTCATGCCGAGCAGTGTTTGACCAGAGTAATTTATGGGGGTGGGGGATGCAAGAGGGGAGCTGAATGCATTGCCCAGGAGTCCCACAGCATCCTACTTCAGGAAAGATTATTGAAAATACCTAATGCTGAGCAGAGTATTATTACAACTCTGATAAACAGCCAATGTTAATAGGATGCAGGGCAAGGTGATGATGGAAAGTGAGGCTTTCACACCTTCTCTCTGTAGTCTAGCAGAGAAAACACAACTACAGGCTCCCAAACAAAAAGCTTCTGAAGGAGTATTTAGCAACTTCGTTACAGTCCCTTGTACAAACAAACTCCACATCGAGTCTCTGTAGGGGAAAACACTGAAACTCTAGGTCCTTCAAATGGGCCTCTATATGGGGATCCTGCTTTTTGCACAGTCTGTCAATGCAATCACAAGAGATTCCCAGCCTTCCATTTCATAGGTTTTCCATTTACACATAGGAAATGGCACCTTTTACTACTATCCTGTTTCTGAGCCATATTAATAAGTTCAAATGCTTTATGAATTACCAGTTTCAACACTGTTCTGCTTTTCAAATCACAACTGTTTTCATGTCAGCAAAAGAATTTCAAACCACAGGAAATTCTGGGGATGGAGTGCAAATATATGTTTAGAAAGGCCTATCAGGAAGCAAACTGAGTTGAAAAAATATGAAAACCTGTTACTTTATTCATACTGCACTTTTAATGTCATCGTTCTTTAAATACATAAATGAAGATGATTAATAATTTAGCAAGTGAAGGAATTTCTGTTCAGCTTCTGAAAATCCCTGAATAATTCATCTGTTCTGACATCAGATAGCCTTTGTAACACTGACACATCCACGCTGACTAAAATGCCGCAGAGAGACCAAAATGACTGACTCATTCTCTCACAACCCTCTCACATTACAGCTTATGAACAACAAAACCCTCTAAATCAGCAGCTCACAAAAAGACAGGAGGCAGCTCATGATCACCTGTTGTCTTTGCCAGAAAGATGATTAGAAAAGAGAAACAGGAGCATTTTGTTTGCTCCTTAAAAACAGTGTTAAAACTACGACACCTAGTCTGGAAGTGGATCAACTCCGTCCCCAGGTTTTAGCCATAGGGTATATGAAAAGTTTAAGAAATTCAAAAGATACGCAGCATGCAAAAGCCATTTTAAAAGCAGAATGTTGGTATTTATAAAACTAGAACTGAGCCTGAAAAATGCATAAACATATTTTCTTCTATCAAGCAACACTTATATATATATGTATAGAGACAATTTTTATGTTCTATAGTACATAACATGCATTGGCCTTGCCAATTCATCTGAAATTAAAATTTTTCAGCAGCATAATGATATTGAACTACTCCCTTCACCTCTTTCACCACTTTTGCAGTTCTGGATGTTGATTTGGGTTACAGACTATGCTGAGGGATACTGCAGAAAAAAATGTGTGGCAAACTAAATAAGTACAATCTCCTTAAGAATTAATATTTGTCATTTCTACTAGGACTCTTGGCATAAAACATTCCAGTATCAAAATTAGCAGGACCTTCCTAGCAAGTCTGCTACTTCACTGGCTTTAGTGTTTGGGCTTCAGCCCCTTACAAACATTTTGCAGCTAGTCCTTTACAGAGAAAGTACATTCAGGAAAGATCTGTTTCCAGCAAGGAAGGAAGTCTCATCTGTGTTAAGACTTCCACCACCACAGCAACACTCAGAAGAGCATGCAGAGAGACAAAGGAACACAGCTGTAGGTCAGTAGGCGTTACTCAGCTTGAGATTTTAGCAAGCAGTAGGATCCTGCAGTGAGACGTCCCTTGCCCATCCTTAAGCATCTACAGGATAGGTATCTCTGACTAAACTGGTTGTCTAACATCTCTTTGTAATCAACAGAGACTCCAAATTTCTGGAAAAGAGAGAGAGCAAACTGGAGCTCCCTGAACAGGCTCCTCAAGGTCTGCCCACCTGCACTGCCATAAGGATGACTTTATCCAGTATTTTGGGCTTTGAGTTTCCACAGACTTTGGAACAAGGACAGAGCATTCATTCATATTACAAACATTTTAGCCATTAGAATTTGCTGTCCTCCCTATGAGCACAATAGAAAGACGTTTAAGCCCTTAGCTGGAGCATGTACCACAGCTTTAGAAGAGGATCAAAGCAGCTCTTAAACATCATCAGCTACTTCATTCAGGGTATTTATACTTAGTAACTGTGATAGACTTCTGAGGGCAGAAAGAAGATTGACAAACACTTTTTATAAATTCTTTCTTATAAGTTCTGTAAAACAGAAAGTGAGAGTGAGGATTCCAGTATTTAGACTAAAGGATTTAAATGTCAATCCTATCCATGGCTGCAGCTAGAGAAGGCAAGGAAAAACTTTTTTCTAACTATGTAATGTATGTCTTTCTAGTGCTGAAGGATACTCACACCATTAGCTTCTACAGCATACTTCAATAGGATCAGTAAGGGAAGCAAGCATCTCTCCAGCAGAGGAAGAGAACTTAGGTTCGGATCTTCAGGGTGCCTTTCCAGCAAAGTTCTACATACAAGCCTCTGTGGGCATGGCAATATTTCAAACTACCAATAGGTCTCTTTTGCAGAACACAGCCCACATATGTGCCAGACAGCCACTGTTGGCTAACTTACACCCTCTCCTTGCATGACCACAAATTCCTATGTTACAGAGGCTGTAATGGAAACGTCTAGAAACAGGCCTTGCTACCTGCTGCTTCCCATGAGTTTCAATAGCCCAGCACCTCTCCTGCAATTAAACTAAAAGAAGAATTCCCAAAGACTATTGCCATGTAAGCCATATACATTGACAGGTATTTACACGTGGCTAGCATGGAGGGGTGTGAAGGCTATGCTGTTATATGACAGATGAGAAAAGTCAAATGACAGTTCTGTGTTTGTCTAAAATGCTGCTGTATCATCCACCTCCTTGAGTACCCAGTGAGACAGACAAGTTGCTGAGATGACGATGACTACAGCCTTCTTGAAGAAAACTGTGTTCCAGTCACTTTGTTGCTCTCTCAAGGAGTAAGCAGGCAAATGACCCAATTCTGCAGCTGTGGAGAGAATTTACATTTCAGAAAACCTACTCTGCTCTAGTAAGCTTGATTTTCTTCCATCGAGCTAATTATCTACCAAAAACTCAAGCAAGAACCTCTTGAATTACCAAAGACAATTCTTAGAGGACAACAGATATTTGAGTACTGCACTTCATACCCTAATACCATGTGGGTTCTACAGTTTTCTTTATTTTAATCCTTTTTGCAAAAAATGGATGCCTTTCCACCACATCCTTCAGTTTGCTTCCCTGTATCTATTATAGACCTAGACTCCGCATGTTGGAAAACTTCAGTTCAGCGTCTTAAATCGAATCTCACTTCAAACGACACAAAGTTACTTAAAAAATGTTAACCTGCCTTATTTTTATGATGTGTTTAAAATTAAATGTTCTCATATGGGTACAACAGGGCAAATAATGTCCTCCCATTTCAATAGCCTGCTTACTTTAAAATTTGAAACTAGATGCAAATTTAAACCCTTTTTAGTTTTTGTCCACCTGGAAAAAATTAAGAAGTTCTTAAGTGTGTATTGTAAAAGGAGCAAACGCTGAAGAGTGTGAATTCTAAGGTTTCAATATCTATTTTTAAATTGTTTTTCATGTAAGCTTTTAATTTAGATTTAATATGATTCTAGTTGCACTTTAAAGAAAAAAAAACGATTATTGAAGACATATTTCTGGAGGATTAGCTTACATAACTTTAACTTTTAAAATATTTTTTTAAATAATTTAGCTTTTTATAATTTATGCTACCAAATCTAGATGGCAAGAAATAAACTTACTGAGGATTATCCATTTTATAAGACCACACATCTCCTGCATAATTATTCCACATCAGGAAGTGTCTTCAGAAATGCATGATGAGTGATTAGTTATATTTTGTGTAATTAAAGCCAATTGAACATTTTGCCATTTGCTGTACAGCTCAGAAACAGGAAAAAAATATATTAGCATGCTAAATGAAATGAGCTGTACAGTATGGTTCTCAGGTCTGCTCCAGCTGCCTTTGCCACTTCAGCAGTACAAAAGAGCCAGAAAGACAGCAATCTTGCTGTCCTGGTGGAATATAGGATAATTCAAAGCAGCAATAGCAACTGTATGCCACCTTCCATTCTCCAGCTAGAAGGTGCAGTTTCAATACTGCATCCTCCCTTGCTACCAGATGTACTTTGAGCTCACAGGTAGCTAAGATTCACATATAACAGTTTTACAGCAGCCTGAAGATCTATAAAGTCATTTTTGCCTTGCTAATCTGGCACTGCTTGCTATAGTGGTTCTGGGCACTTAAGCACAGGAAGGTTTTATTTAACTGTAGTCTTAGGCTAACTGCAAGCTTTAGATCTGGATTGAGAAGGCATTAAAGTCACCTGGAATCCATCCCTTGCTCTTGCTGAGAGACACTCAGGCCTTCAACATTTTGCACACTTCTTGGAGACACCTCTCTCCTGGTAGGCAGAAATCACCTGGAATAGTTATTACAATATGCATAACAGGAAGGTCTGCACTAGCAGAGATGTTAATGAAATGAACTGTTTTTTTAATTTAATTAATTTATTTTTACATTCTCATAAGTACCTCTTCTGACTCCTTTTAGTGTGATGATGAAAATTCACAATACATTATACAGAGTACTCTCTTCAGGGGTTTTAGGATAGAAATTGCTTTCCCACTGTGTTTCACTCTGCTTAGTTTAAGTGATGTGTTTTGATTTTTACTGCAACCTTGATGTATAAAACCAGAGAAAACTCAACCAACCAACAACATAGTCTAACATTCAAGAGACACGGAGCAGTGAAACTGAAAAAATATAGTATCTAATTATGTATTCACATGTATGTACACAATTTACAATATATAGAAATAAAGTTTCTTAGTTGTGTGTAAAGAACGCTTTGAGTAGTATGAAGTAATCTTCTACACAGTTCTTCTAAGTGTCATCCCAAAAACAAACAATTCCCTCACTCAGATGACGGGATCCCATGATAAATGAGAAAGAATTGTATTAGATACAGATCATTTCAAGCAAGAAATTCTTGATTCTGAAGTTTTATTTGCTTCCCTTTTCTCCCCAGACCCTGATTTTACTGATTGCTTGTAAATCACTATCTGTTTCCACAAAAGTCTACAGAGTGAAGCTGACTGACTGGAAGAGGGTTGTGAAAAAATACAGTCTGTGTGGTATAAGCAGACTATCAAGGTTCGTAATTTTAATTTAGATAGTAAATAGCATAGGGTTTTTTTCTAATTTAAGAATATATTAGGGTTTGATTTGGGGAAGGAAGGAGAATTTTTTTCAATCAACACTAGGGTTTAGACTTGAAGATCTGTATTGCCTTCTAGGCAACACTAGGGAGGATTTTGATGCACCCTCCTGACATATCTGATGGCTATGTTCATTCTTGATAGATGCATATTCAAAGAACTACTCTTACCTGTGGTACTCTTGTCTGAGATATCAAGAATTTCGTATATGTTTTCTCAATACTTAACCCAGGGAAAAATTATCTTGTTACCAGGCTCATCCACACAGAGAATACTACAGTTAATCCACTTTTAGAAGTGTGTTCACTTCTACACCACATGAGTCTTTTTTGGATAAGCATGGCCTATGCGCATGTCTGTACCACATTTTCAGTAAATGCTACAACTTCCATGGGAACTAGAAAACGTCTGAGACTTTCAAAACATGATATATTTTGCTTAGAATATCCAGTCTGGATGATTTCCCAGACCACTAAACACTCTCTAGACTTGGGTAGCATTTTCTGCATGATCTCCTTCTGCATTTCCTGAAACTATCTAGAATATGGGATTGAAGTATCAGTAAAACCACAAGTCATTTGCAATGTACTTATAGCCAGGAAGGAAAAAGAATAAAGCATTCTAAATACAACTTAAAAGTGAATAACTTCTTATAGTATATCCAGGGCAGTTTTGCCAGCTTTGCACCTTCACTGCTATTTTCATCTGGTAGGACAGTTTTGAATTAATAATATTTAAACTGTGAAATTTAGTTAGTTCAGAGGAAACTCTGGGTACAAATACAAATTTTTGCATTTTTTTCTGTATTTTTTCAAGCAAACTCGGTCTGCACAGACTGTAGACCTTCAGCAGGTGCGAATCAGCACATCCCTACTGCAACCATCTTTACCAGCAGCTGGGATTCTGGCATGGATAAAGCTTTCCTGGTTGAATTAATAGTACTTTTTGTCATCTTCTCCCTCCCAGGCAGTCCTTCTCAAGAGCTCTGATGGTGGATGCTCAGATACTTTGTGATTACCATTGATAATGACAGGCCATGTGGTCACCATATTTCTTTCACCATTTATGTCTTCTTTTTGTTTCAAGGAACAAGTGCACCCAAGTCCCAATCCCATATTTCATCAATGTTGTCATTTAAAGTAGCAAAAGAGGCAACCCTTAATTCTCCTGAGAACCCTGAAATTCAAATGCATGCACTTTGGGAAACAGGAAAAGCCTTCTGGTAGGATTGCTTGTAAATAAAGTAATAGTCTTCCTGTAGAAATTACAGAACTTCCTTCATGGGCATCCTTAATAACAGGAAAGAAGCCCATCAGGAGCAACAAAGCTACAGTGCACCTTCATCTGGACATGACAATAAACCAGGAGACATCTTAAGATCCTTCTTGTCTTATTTTTCTGATCCAGTAATTTTACCAATTATCTTCCAGTGTATGAAAATACAACATCTCTTTTCTACACAATGTCATAACATTTATTACTAATTCAGCTCTTCCTGACATTGCAGTAACACATCCAGTCCTTATTTACAGTTAGTTGTAATACAAATCTGTGATCCATTTACAACATCTTTTCCAAAATTTCTAAAAACCATAAATCTATTAATTCAAACTTTCAAGGAGTCCAAAATGTTTTTCTGAAATAACCAGAATTAAGGATTTGCTAGAAAGCACCACACAATCAGATGTGAAACAGCAACTCAAAGCAGAATTGATAGTTAGCTGTGTGTGTGGTCACAGATATCATGACCCAGCAAATGACCCAGCCTTCCTCTAAGGAGGTTATATGTAGGAATCCCTGCACAGTTCTGGGTACTTCAACATCAAAAAGAGAAAAAATGTAATAATGGCTGCATGAAAGAAAAAAAAAAAAGACTGTTAGAGGAGCTGATTTGTGATGACAGATTAAAGAAATGACATTTATTGTCTGTACAGTGACCAACAGCCATATGTTAACTACTTCAACTACTTCAAGTATCTGAAGAGTGTAATCACCAATGAAAGGAATAAATAACCAGGCTGGAAAAAGAATACATACAATGAAAGTGCTAGGGGAAATGCGTAACAATAAGCTTTCTCACTTGAAGAGAAGCATCCAGGTCGGATGGGGCCTTGGGCAGCCCAATCTGGTGGATGGCAGACCTGCCCATGGCATTGGGTTGGAACTCGGTGAACTTTAACATCCCTTCCAACCCAAGCCATTCTGTGATTCTATGGTCTGAAGGAAAGTACCAGGAGCCTTATTGTTCCTAGCATCTTTGAGAGCAAACAGGAAAAATCACTGAAGAAAAAAAACCAAACATTATGGATTTATCTGAGGCTGTCTGGCAAGAGAGTTTGCCATTTACTATTGTTTGATAATTTCTTCCCTTATAATATTTATAAAACAGAATGCAAAACAGAGGTCATGATTCATTAAAATGAATTAGTAATTTATGTCGCTTAACCTGACTTGTCTAAAATGGTTAAGCAAACAACGCACAGCTCTTATGTGTACTTTCATCATAAAAACTCCCTGATGGTATTTTCTGTCAGATATTTCCAACATGTATAAAACTGCATTGCACTGCATATTAAAAAAAAAGACAACATTGTTTAGGAAGCGTACAATCTTGGAATTACTAACAGAAAACCACTGTCTTCCGCTCTTTTATTCTCATGTCTCTACCTAATGAATGTATAAATCACTGCGGTTTTTATCCAGAGGTCAGGGATACATTTTCCTTCAATAAATGTTATTTTGTACCTTTCCTTTGCTGCTCAGCTTTCTTGTTACAACAAGAAAAAATTCTTCCATGTTAAAAAGCTGGAATTCCCATTTATTTTCAAAAGAGAAACTCGATATTCCCACTACTCATGCACAAAGCCATATCATTATTTACTAATTCCCTTTTAGTCTTACTTCTGTGTTTTAGAGATGGATTAGAAGGTGAAACAGATAAAAATGTACTCAAGACAGACTCCAGGGAAAGTTCCCCAGCAAAGCCTTGTCCCACATATATATCTGTTTTGGAAATAATTAGACTCAAGCTCACCCACGTAAAGGGGCATGGACTTTAATGTACATCAGGTAGGTGCTCAGCAGTGTAGGAAAGAAGCTTATACTAAGAGCTGGCTCATTTGAGAAGAAAATCCCAGAAGTAAACCAGTGCCTCTCCTTGTGTGAACAGCGGGAAAGCCATGGCCTGCAGCTGAAAGATGGTACCAGCCACAAGAATTTTGCTAATGCTCCAATGTGGCCTTGAGCACGTGCTCACAGTTTCATCTAAGAAGCACAGACATCAAACCATAAGATATTTGTATGAATATCTAACATAAATGAGGAAATAATTTTTCCCTAAAGACATTTTTAACACACACTGGGAACTATTGCCTCAATACTATTATGAAGGTTAGAGCTCCCAATGTTTTCTACTCAAAGCATTTCTAAAGATGAGAGGCTTCTTTTCCAAATTAAAAGATCTGTGGTTTTCACAGTTTTCCTTTTTTCAGCTTTTTGCTTCCTTTCCTGTTGTCTTTCTTTTCCATGTTATCTTGGAAGGAAGGAATCTAAAAAGTAAAAGAATGGAAGGTAGAGAGGAAGAAAAAGGGAAAGGAAGACAAAGAAAGATTTACAGAGAAAAAATCCAGACACACAAAAAAAGGATCACTGAAAATGCATTTCAAAATCTCAGAGAAAGCAAAAAAAAACTCAGACAGCTCTCATCAGGATCCAACGGGGTACTTTCAGTTGACAATGAATGGATATAACCCATCCCCTAGTGAAAATGCTTACAACAAGCCATTAAAACTCCTGCAGCAATTAGTCAGCTAATGAGCCTTCCTGCCAACCTGGCATGAGCAACATGACCTACTGGATCTGGCTGCCTGCACAGTATAAACCCACAGCCTTAAAAGTAATAAGTGTTATTCATATGAGTCAGTGGAAATGAGACATCTACATGGGAAGTCTGTAGGGAGACCTCATTGCAGCCTTCCAGTGTTTAGAGGGAGATTATAAACATGAAGGAAATCAACTTTTTACACAAGGAGACGGTGACAGGACAAGGGGAAATGGTTTTAAACTAAGAGGGTAGATTTAGATTAGATATCAGGGAGAAGTTTTTCACTGAGAGGATGATGAGGTGATGGAACAGGTTGCCCAGAGAGGTTGTGGATGCCCCATCCGTGGAGGTGTTCAAGACCAGGTTGGATGGGGCCCTGGGCAGCCTGATCTAGCACTTGATCTAGTGACTGGCAAGCCTGCCTGCAACAGGGGGTTGGAACTTGACGATCCTTGAGGTCCCTTCCAACGCAGGCCATTCTATGATTCTATAACAGTTAGTCACGTAAATACCTTTGCAGATCAGGGTCTTATTTCAGTGAAGGGTACTATGGAGCATTTTTTGTCATGGAAATTGGGATTTGCCACAATACAAGAGACAGAAATTCCCACAGAAGTTCTCCAGCCAAACAGCTTTATTTGGAAATGACCACGAATGCAGCAGGAGTCACTTTTCTGAGCAAATGTGCAAATTTCCTCTTGGTTCACACGGAAACATTTACAAGAACTCCAAAATATGGAAAGATTTTTGCCATATCATGTGTTTTCATATTAGGAATTTTGTCCACAAATGCAGTCTTCCAAAAAAAAAGAAAAAAAAAAAAGTGTGATTCAAGGAAAATGGTATCCAAGTCAGAACACGAAGCAAGCTGACAGCACTGTGAACCCAAAACAGCCCCCAAGAAGATCTGTCTGCCAGCAGAGCCAGCAGCGGCGTCAGCCAGAGAAGTCAGCCACAAAACCAGACACGGCTGCTGGAAAAACACATTCCAGGTCCTACATAATGCTGCCAAGTCCACCCCATGATTATAGCCACGGACTTCGGAGAACCCAGAGGAAGAAGGTGAAAAGGAATAGGTTCAACATTGCCTAGATCAGGAAGAGGCAGAGCCAAGGCAACACTAAAATTACTGGTAAGTCCCATTTCACTTTGTTCCTGCACTATTTTAACGCAGATTCTAGCTATAGACTTTCAAAGCTTAAAGGAGATTTTGTCATTTTTGGCACAAAACTCAGCTTTCTTAGCAAACATGATAATGGCCTTACATTGCATGGCCTTTGCCCCAAAGGATTTCAAAGTGTTTTACAAACTTAAACTGCTATGTGGCCAATGTACACAGGAACCTCTTCATCTACCGCTGAAATGTGCTCAGCCTCAGGACAACCTGTCATAAATGCTTACCAAAGCACAGAAACTCTCTACAGTATTTTAGACTAAGGATGTGATGAATGCTCTATGCTACTGAATCTGAATGCGAAGGTGGAACATAATTATGCCAGCAGACATTCAATCACACACAGCACTTTAGCTCCTACTCCTTCTACTCTACACGTACAGTCCAGCTCCCACCACAGTGCCTTTCAGTGGTACAGTTTGATTACAAACTTTGTTTTTCCAGTCTCCCTCAGTAATGTCCCCAGCTACATGGCTGAATTCCCCTTCCTTTCTGACTGGGTGCATCTAGTGAACCCACACCACCAGTTCTCCCTTCATGTAGGTGTTCCACCACAATTTTCCACACGGATTTCACTTCTTCGGGGACATCAATATATCAAGGCCAGGTGAAGCCTTGCAGATCTCTTCCAGTACAGTTATTTGCTGCACAGTGCTAAATTGCCACACACTGTGCTTTCTTTCATTTGTTTCTCTGAAAAGGATAACTGCTGCTGGTTTTATTTCTTTCCTCCTCAAATAAAAGCATTTTAATAGTAGCACAAACTTTTGAGGCTCAGTAGCTACCTGTTCACAGTGGAAGAAATACTCCCAGTTACAATTTGCTTCCCTTTCCTAACTCTACAATAAAATTATCATTTTGACCCTAAAATCCTTATTAAGCCACTTAATTCTCATGGCCTTTCCAAGGTCAGGGGAATACCAGATTACTTAATCCTTAAAAAAAAAAAAAAGATTTATAGAGCAAAACAGATTTGTACCAAGTGCACATGGAGACTGTAGGGTTTTAAATAAAAATTTTCCGACGTAAAGCTATCACCAGCTCATGCAATACTGTCTGTGGCTGCCACTATAAAAGCATCAGCAGGATCCCAGATATTCTGAACATCACAGCTCTAAACAATGCTATCAGCCCTGGCAGAAGAGATGACATTTCTGAGCTCTAAGCACTACCACTAAAACATTTCTTGTGAGCAATGAAGTGGTGGAATAGGCACAATGTACCAATAAATAAAACCAAACACATTTTTAAATTTCACCTCCAAGGCAGGGATACGGCCACAGGTTTCTCTTCAACGGATGTTAGGGGGAAAAACTACTTTCTGATTCTAGTTGTTTTCAGTGCATGCATATCTATTTTTCATAATTACCTCCCTAATTATTTTCTCCAGCAGCAGGGCTGGCTCTTCCAGCTGTCCCTCACATTACATGTAATTCTGGCTTGTTCAGAGCCCCTGGACTTGTCTCAGAATAATCACCATGAGAAGGGCAAAGTGGGATCATCAGATTTTAAGCTTTTGAAAACAAATGATATCTTCCACACGTAAAATGTTTCTGATAATGTATAAGCAACAAATATTCATTGCCACTCTGACTCTAAAATTTTCAATATAATTAATACTCAGGGCCCAATCCCATCCATTTTGGTATAACTGAGTGTTTCACCTGGCACTGCAGAGCACACCTAAGCACAGTGGCTTTGTTCAGCTGAGAAACCATCAGTTCACAAGGAACAGGTAGCAAATCTGCTATGCTCTAGCACAAGCAATAAAAATTATGACAAAATTGACTACATTTGCTTTAGGAAATGTCTATAAATCAAGTAAATGCTAGCCCTGACAAACTGCTTTCAAAAGCTCACGCACCTCAGCAGGCTGTAAATAGAACTATTTACTGTACCTTTTAACTACAGCATTACACATCTTGTAAAAGCAAATATGTAATAGAGGTGAGCCTGTTGATCTCAACCTGGGCTGAATTTCAGCGCTCTTACTTTTCTTGTGAAGTGCCTTACATTCAGAAGGATAGGGGGATGCACTGGAACTGGTTCACATAGCCAGCCCTTCCAAAGCTCTAAATCACATCCAGTTACTCCTATGCTGAGATCAGGAGGTTATGCTGGGCTCAGAAACTTGCAACCAGTTTTTCTTAGGCCAGCAGTGCCAGACAGCATACAACATAGCATAAACGGGGCTCTGCTCTGACTTGAAGATGTCCAGAGATGGAGACGCTAACATTCCCTGCAGCAGTGTTTTCCAACAGCTAATCTTTTCCCTGTTGAAGACTCATGTCTTATTTCCAACATGACTTTGTCTGGCTCCAGTTTCAGGCCATTGGTTTTCATTATTCCTTGGACAAATAAACCTGTTTGTAATCATACCCACAGACATCCAGCCCTGACATTCCTATCCTGTCTTCCCTCAGCTCCCAGAGATCCGAATGGGGGGATATAGAGATCTGAAAAGGGGAAAGTCCAGCTAGAAAAGACACTGCAAAACAAATATATATAAATATATAATTTTAAAGACAACAGATTTCACAAAGGGATGCAGTGTTTCAAGGCTGCAGCCTTTCCTTGAACTTCTCACCACTAGCCCCTTGCAGGAGAACCCCCTCTGCAGAATCGCCACCCACAGCAACTAGTGGTGAAAATACTTTTCCAGCCTTTTTTGGTTTGGAGATCTCATTTCATTTCTTGGTTTGCCACATTTCAGGAAGAGACATACAATGCCAATCTCCTCCAGCACTTCTTTGTTGGACTGCTACTCTCTGCTGAGGTAGAAAACACACCAGCAGTTTAATGAGGAGTTCAGGGAAGTTAAAAGACCTTTCCATTTGTGTTCAAATCTCACACAAACAGCAGGCTGCAGCTGAAGTCTTTGCTGCCTATGGATAAGTGTATTATTTTAGAACATGGCCAGGACCTCCTTGTAGGAGGTCCTGCAGGAGTAGAGCCAACGAGTCATTATGAAAGGCAGCCTAAAGAACATTTGACACTGTTTTCTGCCTACGCTTAACAAGCACCTCGTAGTTTGGGCTGCAGTTTGCACGATTTTGGCTTATAGAAAATATGAAACACCTTAGTAGATGGATTTTACGTCTAGGAGATTCCATCTGAGGCACTGAACCCACCCAATTTTATTGCTTATGCTTTCAAAAGGTTGGGAAAAGCTTCAAAGTCACATCTGAAGAATTCATGAACTTATCCTAAAAAAATATCTGGAACTCTGGCATGCATGCAATTTTTTAAATATCAGCACAGACAAAAATCTTCAAATAAATCTTACCAGGCTTATTTTCTTAAGCAAAGATCAATGGACTTTATTAGTTGTCTTATATTTCATTTCCTTTGAACAAACAATCTTATTTACTACTTGTTGAGACACCATTTGGTAAGTCACATGCAGCCCTAGCCTGCCTGGCAGTTAAGGTACTGGGCTGGAAGAACCACCTGGTGACTGAGAGAGTTTGAATTAAACAAAACAAAGAGCGGAAGCTACTGATGGGGCAGAGCTACACAGGTGAAGAGATGGACATCTTCCATGTCTGAAGAGAAAATGGGACCACTGTTAGGAACACGCTTCTTTCTGAGGACTGGAGACTGCTTGCTTCCCTTTGTACCTCTGTTCTCATCACTTTACAAAGACACTCACAAAGGGACTCAGGCAAGCAATAGCAAGCACCACAATAGCCACTTTATATGTTGCATGGCCTTTGGTCTCCAATCCTGCAGCAGTGTACAGTCCACCCATGCTTTCTATGCCATGCATGGGAGTGTCAGGCAGGGAAGCCAGCAGAAAATCTTTCAGAGAATTGTTTTATAGCCTGTCCATTTGAGATTCTGATTTTGGGTAAAATAGTGTAAACAATCCTAAAAGAACAGACTAGAGCCTGGCTCTGGGTCCTACTGGTTTGGCCTAAAGGGACTACAGGCGCTTCTGAGTGCTGAGCTTCTCCCAAGGTGAGAGTAAAAGATGCCACCTTGAACCTATTTAATACAAAAGTTCCTCTTTATAAGGAGCCCAATTTCATTAAATTGTTTGTTTGTTTTTATTTTTCCTGTACCCTTTCTGAGGCAGGAGGCTAACCAGAGCCTGTAATGAGAGCACCTGCACAAGCCTACTGCCAACTTCAACCCTATCACATGCAACTTCATGGACTTAATGAAAGTGAACGTGCCACCCAAAATATTCCCCAGATTTCCATAAATAATAGTTTCAAAATGAAAACATTTATGTGAATAAGTTATTTGAGCTTTCAGCCTTCTGCTCCAGTTTCCCTGGATGTGTTACCAAAACTTATTACAGTTGAAGATAAACTGAAATGACTGTTAGGTTGTGGTAGTGAAATTAAAAGCAACTGAGCATATCTTGTAAAGTAAGGTCAATAATTTATGGAGCAATTTAGGTCAAGTATGCTTGACAATTCTCCACTGGAGTGCTAAGAATGTTACTTATTACACTCTTCACAACTAGTTGCCAGCTTACCTCGTTCCCACTTCTTTATTTACTTTTCCACCTGATGTCTCCCAGGAAACACAGTGTTTTCAGGTTTGGAGAGGGGATAAGAAAGCTTTTTTGTGCATGTACATAATATCTAAAGCAGAGCTGTAATGGAAACTGCGGTTAAAATATTTTCTAGTGGAGAAGGTCAACCTAAGTATAAAAGAAGGATGATCTCATATATCTGACAGTTCAGATACATGCAAATCTTAGCACCAATAAGTTATGTCATCTGTTAAATTCACATAAGCAGAATGCCTCTGTACTTTTTGCACTGTTATGACAAGACTGTGCAGAGCAGGGGTAAATATTCCATATGAAACTGTTATCTATAAAGAATTTCTTGCATCTATTCTTATCTTCAGATAAATCAGCTGAGAATTAAACACAGCATGGTTTTCTCTTCTGTCTTCAGAGACGTAAACTGTGCCACATTAAACAACATAGCAAGCATGAATTTATACTTGGACAGAATGACACTGAAAGTTATATCCTAGCATCTTGCTCAGTGAGATACCATCCATCCTGACCTTGGCTAGAGCTTCATATTTTACACACCATTACTGTCATAGTAAAAGACATAGCCAACAATAATTTGCTCATACAATTTACAATATATTGTCTTCCAGCCACACTGAGGCTTCCTTAACCATCAGCAGATGTGTTGCTTGTATTAGCTACATTTGAACAAAGCCGAATTTATTCAGCCCAAAAGTCTCTATGGCTGCTTGGCTGTATCTTCAGCTGAGTGCATAGCTAATTCAGTGTTCATACCACTGTAAATAATTAAAGCACAGCTGAAGACTTTCAGAACTTTTATCCCACAACCTGCTCCCTAAATCTCATGCATTTTCCCCTTTCCTGGTATCCAAATTCTAGAAGTCAGCCCTTGAAGAGGTTAATCAGCACTTAATCCTGTAGCTGCTTTGTGATGTTCAGCCCTCTAAATTGTTTATATGTGAACATCATCCAAAGCTTCTTTCACCATAGCACTACAAAGATTAAAGTCTACTCATTTTAATAACCAGTACCTGTATTTTATTACTGAGTCATCAAATCTTTTCTGAATCTATATATTTATATTAACATTCCCTAAAATAAACTAATGTAAAGGGCATAAAACACCATAGCTTCTTTTCCACATGAATAGAAGGGCTGTGGGGTTTATTAAGGTGTAAGTATGGACCTATATCTGCAGGCAAAGGCAATAAGAGGAAACTTGCAGGAAAAAAAGAGGCAACTCCTTAGTTTCAGGTTTAACTCACTGAAATAGCAGTACAAATGTATCCAGCACAGTGTAATAACATAGCCATCATTAATTTTGTTTTTCCAGGTACAGAGCCATCCTGACCCGGCAAAAACATTCGGCTAGGATCAACAAATAACTTAAATCTCTTGTCCATGAGCTCAGATTCATTTGGGCAGAAAATCTGCCTGGCTTCAGAGAGATTAGTAGGCTGAGAGCTACAACTACTATTTTTAACAGTAAATTAGGCAAAGAATTGCCTTCCCAGAAAGTTTCCTTAACAGCTGTCATTTTGTAGTAAAAGAATATGAAGGGTAAACAGCTCAGAATGCTGCAAGGTTTTACTTTAGTTACTGATTTTTGCCCCTTTGTTTTTCAGAATAAGAACTAAAGTGAGAGGAAGAAGGCAACTCTGAAGTATCTGGGGTTCATTTATCCAGCCCATAATTTCCTTTGCCTATTTCCCCTTTTCCTATCAGTAGCTCCTTCACATCTTGCCCAGTATAAACTCTCATCCTTTAATATCTTCATCCTGTCAGTTATTTCCCTTCCTACTACTCAAAATACCACCCCTTAACATCTGGTTATTAAACCTATTCTGGTAGCACAGGGCAGAACATGGTGTTTATAAAGTTTGTTGCCCACTTTCTCACTGTGGCTTCATGACCCAAAGATGTTGCTCTTAAGCCCAACATAGCCAGCCTGCAAGGAAGTAGTATAGCTAGAAAGGAGTCCTCTAATATTCACTAGAAAATGAGAATTTAGGTTCAGAATTTACCCTTCTTTGTAGTGCTTCCACAGGAGATAGCATTTCTCTAAGCTGATCCCTGGCTGCTCAGTTGGGCCCTTGAGTTCATTGCCAGAAAATACATAACCCCAAACAGCCTGAAGGTTGCTGGAAGTTCCTCCAAGGTCTGGATACAGGAACACAGCCTTCTAGAAAAGGCAGCTTTGCACATCCTCCTCTGGATGTTCTTTCTGTTCCCTGAACTCAGCAGAGTATTTCTGGATTTCATAATTCATTTCTTTCTGCTTCTTCCTTCAGCAGTCCTGAGGCATGTCAGGCATCCTGCCTCTGCAAAATCCAGGTGAATGTGCTTAAAATTAGAAGTTGGTCAAACTACTGCAGCTTGGATGTTTAATCCTTCCACGGCTTCTGTTTCAAGGATCACAATGCCTGTGCTGTCAAGTGTTGGCAATGCTTCCTCAGGACTTTTTGTTCTTCTGTAATAATACCCATCCTAGTTGGGGGGGGATTATGAAATGAAAAACCTTACCCCTTTTCCTAAGCTGGTTTTGCTTAGCTCCAATGTGCCTCCAAATTTTCTAAACTTCAGGGTAGTAATTGTCATCAAAACAGATAATTTTATTTTTATACAGCTCTTCATTGTTCTTCCAGACTGTCTGTAAAAAAAACATTGCTGAGTTTGATAATTCTGGAAACTGAAAACTACATATCCTAGCTTGAGCCAAGGCTGTTTGTGCTCCTGCTCTATAAGATCTTTATGTAATACAATCAAAATGTAAGGACTGTGTGAGTGATGGATCAATATTTCCACATTTTTGTGATTTTCAGCATATCTAGGAATGCCGTAAATCCTGTCATTGCTTCTCCTTCGAGCGTTTTCTAAATCATCACATTCTACTCTTCGGAGCCTGTTCTGTTTTAGCAGGAAAAATGAGATGTGTTCCCTGCAAAAGGTTAATCAATAAAATCTTTGCAATCTCCTCTCATCTGGCCAGGCTTGCTTTAATTTCAGTAACAATGCAAGTCAACTCACTAAAAGAGGCAGTTTAACCTTTCTGAAGCCTTTCTGCTTCATTTTGATGTTCTTTTGTTCATTATTGTTAAACTTTTTGAATGTATTATCAAAGTTTCTGATTTCCAGGAGTTTCCACAAAGCCCAAGTTCTTCAAGTTGTGTTACCTGATGAAAATCTGAGTTTTTAAAGGAGCACCAGTTTTTTCTCAAGGATGTGGAAGAAAACTGTAAATACATTCATAACATGTAGTAAAGATTCAAAGAACAGGATACAAATAGCTCCAGATATTCACTATTTCTAAAAATTCTCCTTTTCTTCCTAATCTTGTGATTCCTGGGGCCTGATTCATAATTTTGGAATGTTTTAGATTGGCAGAACTATTTGTGACCAAAAGTGTAACACGTTTTCTTTTTGGCCAGCTGACTATCTCAGGAGAGTTCTGGACTAGATTCTTCATATACTGCATTGCTTGAGCCAGTTACCTTCCCTTGCCATACTTAATACCGTACATATTTCCCCTCCCTTCCTTTCTGATGTGAGAATCTTAGTGTTCCCAGTACTTTTACGTCTATTTTTATGGCATCCAAATTGTTCAAATGGATAAAATGAAGAAGGCAACATTTTTAAAAATATGCTCTGCAATGTCAAGGTCCCATTTACATACACATATCTTCACTGGCAGTGCCCCTATCACTCATTCCCTCTTGCATGCCCCATCCTGTAACAACATCACTCTATGCATGTACTTATAGAGAAACATATCAGTAAGCTGGGTGCCCAGGCATAATATGGCATTGAGTACTTGGGGCAGTTAGGGGATAATCCTGCCAATTTCTTTGGCACTAACATCCAATCCCTCCCCACAGCCTGAAATTTGATGAAGCTGAACATTTTAGAGATCACTGAGGGAAGCTGCCAATACTACCCTTAAAATTAAAAGAATTGATTATATATTATTTCTCATATTCTGATTCTGAGAAAAGTAAGTTATACACACAGGAAAAGCTTTATGACTGCAACACATATTTTTCATTGGAACTTCCACTCTAATTTTTCTAATCTGCCACGATATGGGGGAACAAAAATTGATACAGTGCATAGAATCACACCAAGGTATTATGATTGATTTTATTTGGAATATTAGTGTAGCACAAATACTTACACTTTTTTCTGTCCTGGCACTGTAATATCTGAGGACTCAAGATATTATTGCATACTAGCTTTGAATCAAGGAGATTAAAAATAAGAGTAAATTATGGACACTAAAGGAGTGAAAGTCAGTAAATTAAATATAATTCAAAGGGAATCTTCCTCCTGTCATGGTCTAAATACTGCTGCGTAGGCAGCAGACTCAAGTGTGTTGTAGGTTTTCCAAATGAAAATGACTTTAGATGGATCTGAAGAATGAAAAGCTTAAAACAGTGCAAGCCATAAAGCATGACATTACCTCTAGAATAAGTTGGTAAATAACATTCAAAAATATACACTGAAGCAAACTGGGCATCATTGCAGGGATTTGTAGGATAGGGTAGGAGTGTCTATCCCAAAAAACCGAGGTGAACATACATCTCTTTGTAACATGAAGAAAAGTTCAGCTATGTCAGCTCTCTCCCATCATGCAGAGCCAGGAGCCATTGGAAAATCATAGAATGGTTTGGGTAGGAAGGGACATTAAAGATCATCTAGTTCCACCTCCCTGCCATGGGCAAGGCTGTTAAAACACCAGATCAGGCTGCCCAGGGCCCCATCCAACCTGGCCTTGAACACCTCCAGGGATGAGGCACCCACAACATCTCTGGGCAAGCTGTTCCAGCACCTCATCACCCTCTCAGTAAAGGATCTCTTCCTAACATCTAACCTAAATCTACCCTCTTAGTTTAAAGCCATTTCCCTTTGTCATATCACTATCAGACCATGCAAAAAGTCACTCCCACTCCTGCTTCAGTGTATTTGTCCTGCTCGTCGTCATTCCTAGCTTACAGCCACCATTGGAGGTAGAGGACAACAGAAAGAACCTTTAATCTGCACTGCTGATGTCATTTGAATGCTTTTATGATTTGAATACAGGTATTACACATTTGTATCGACACACTGCACCCCTGAGCAGTATTTTGCCAAAAAAGAAGTAATGGGAATGAGTACCAAACAGATTTTAGATTTTGCAACATCACATGCCTACATTTTTGCTACAAGTTGGAAACAGCTATTATTCCCATAGACATATTACATATTAAAAAATAAAAAAAAAAATTTTAACTCCCAAAATATTCTTTACAGAGAACTATTTTTAATTACAAAAATTCCTCAAAGTGAAATATCTTTCTGTAAGTAAATGAGAGGAGTATTGTGTTTTAAGAATTCCCAGCTCTAATTGTTAAATAAAAAAAATACATAAGAGTTTATTCTTTTTCTGTTCCTGGTTGAATGAAAAAAAATGTAAAAATACTTTTGTGCAGCTGTATTATAATACTGCATATTAGTAATTACACTGTTAGCAGATGCAAGCTTAGCTTTCCCATATGATTAGAGATATATATTACCAAATCATGCTTTGTTTACTTTTCTATCTAATATCTTTAATTGGCACTCTGAATAGAAGTGCTTCAGGTTCCAACTCAAATAACAGCATTTCTTGAAGCTGCAGCCATAAGCACTTTAATCACGTGCTATATGGAACCACTTCTAAATAGTGAGGAGAATAAGAGCTCTAACAACTAAGTAGAAGGCTGGGATCCAGGCAGTATTTCTTTGCAAACACAAACTAAATCTCACTCTCTATGTGACCTTGAGCAAGCTACTTGATCTTTTCGTGCCTTGTCAAGACAATTATTAAAAATTGGACTTCTCTGACCAACAGATGTTACTGTACATCGACACAAAGAATACTAGAGTAAGTGCATTACTGAAAACATTTATGATAACCAAATGATGTGGAACTGAATTTATTTCATATCCTGTGATTTGCATCTTCATAATTCTTACTGCACTCACTGGCAAAGCCATTTAAACCATGAGATCACTTGTTTTCCAGCAAATTAAGTCCCAGTACTTGCCAATCATTCTGCTTCACAGGTCAAGAAAAATAAAGTCCTTCTTTTCCTTGCATAGATCCTCAAGACTATTAGAATTACATCTATTTGTAAGAAATGCTTACAAAACTAACAACTTCCAAATGTTTCCTTTCCTTAAATGCATGTTTGTTTCAAATCACATGTTTTTAATCTGTGTAAACTGACCACATTTTATTTATCTCAAGCAAATGCTGTCCAAAAGATACCATAACTAATACAAGCTAAGCAAATATTTTTAAACGGCCTATCGACACAGAGTGTTGAGCAAGAGAAAAAAACACTAACTTCTCATGAGCTAGTAATGAAACCAGCAGCACCAGTAAATAAAATACAAATTATGGAGAGTACCACTACCAAAACATGCTATTTAAAATAGGCCTAGCCATAGTTAAGTCCAACTACATCACAGTACTAGCTTTCAAATATTTTGGAGTTAAAATTACCTTCTTCCTATACAGCATAGATTCATGCTATGCGATCTCAAGGTGATTATTCAAAAGTCAAATGCTTATTCAAAGATAATTTTAAATTCTAGCTGTGGTGAAAAGGAGGAAGGAGAGTGGTTCTGGAGTGGGACATCTTACCTTAGACCTCCTGCTGAAAACAAGCAAGATGAATCATGTCAGTGCCCATCTCATTGACAAAGGCAGTCTGAGCTAAGCTCCTAGTTGAATTTTTATCCTGCATTCGGGTAAGATCAATCCCAGCCAAAAAGGAGAATAGTCTGTTTAACAGTGCTGGACAAACAATGTCAAAATGAACCAAAGCCAATGAATCTATCTTACACCAAAGTATTTACCAGTCTCTCTTTTTAGGTGTGTTACTTGGTCATTAATGCTCGGAATAAAGGTCTTTGAAGCATTATAAAATTATAAGCTTTGTATTTAACTTATCAAAAAGCGTAACACTTTATGTAATTGCAACACTATATAAGAAAACGGGTACATAAAATGCTTTAGCAATGGTTCAACAGTTCGACTGTAAAAAGAGCAGCGTTGAAAGAGACAACATGCAGACCAGGGTAGAGAAAATACTAATCTTCAAACTCAGAAGTGCTATTCCATAATTGGTGTGACCTGTGATTGAAGTACATTAACACTACTTAGGTTTATGTCAGAGAAACACTCATTAGAGGCTACAGACTTACGATGGTCCCACTAAACTTACTGTCCTAGTAGACATTATAGATATTTTCTTGAGTTTCTTGCTCCCTGCTTCACAGTGCCATTTCCTATAGCTAGCCTCAGTTGCTTCCATACTACATGTCACTCTGCTCATACGTGTAAATAAAGTCACTCTGGTGCTGTCTTACCCTGTGTCTGCGCCAAGTGATGCTTGAAGCTACCTGAGTGCCTTAACAGCACAGTTACTCATTGCAAAAGTTGTAGAGCAAGAAACTGGATTTTACCTTTAGTGATTTCTACTCATACAAATAACGGTGTTCAAAACAGGTAAGAGACAGAGGAGAAAGCAAACCTGTTCTCCACCTCTGAGATTGTGAGGACAGGAAGAGAGAGCTCATAAGTAACAAATCTGTTAATGAAAACCCTTCCAATAGTAAAGACAGACAGTAAAATGTTAGAAAAAATGCTCCCAGAGATATTGCAGAACTAGAGGCCCTTAAGATCCAGGAGGACAGACATCTGAAGTACTGAGAACCCTGATGCAGTTTCATGTGGGATACACCTAAGTAAAAGTGACAATTATTTTCTGAGCTCCTAGCAACAAACCATTCAAAATGGAAAGCCAAAAAAAGCCCCTCAAACCCAAACCTTGCTTACATATTTGTATTTTCAAAACCCTAGGACAAAGCTTATCAATACTGTTAAAAACCCTACATGTTGTTTAAAAACTACAGCTTTAAAAAACAGTTCAGGTAAAATAGGGATAAACAAGACCCTCTCTAGTGTCTTATAATGACACCAGAAGGTTATCCAACAACAGCAATCATGCATTTACCTGCATGTGGCATTTTGTTGTATCACAGCAATAAACTAGTTTGCATCAAAAGGAATCTGAAGAAATTTTGATGAAGAAATTGCAAGAGATCTTCAGGACACATAAGCTGGTGTAGCTCTATTGGCATTCATTCTTCCAGTGAATTCATGGGGACTGGAAGTAGATGCAGACCTGTGAATGAAAGATGAAAGGGTGCTTATGAAACATCTTTGAGTACCTTTGTTGCAATTTTGCTTCCAGTCTGAATCTGGTGGGCAATTCAATGAATTTACCCAAAGAAAGTAAGAAACAATTTCTTTTCCTCTCCTACTGGAGTAACTTCAGCAATTTTGCCCTTGGCTCCTGCTGCAATGTCCTCAGTTTCTCTCTTATATTATTCTTTTAATTTTTAATTAAAAAATTAACAATGTCACGTGCTTGAAAGATGTCTTTATGAGACATATTCTGGCACACAGAACTGTTAAGGCTGACTTTTCTCTCAACCGATCATGTTTTACTGCCACTCTCCTAACCCTCAAAATGTATTTATAAAGAGTATTAACATCCCCTCTAAACCTTTATCAGTCAGTCTATATATCTTTTTTTTTTTATCCCGCTCTCCTGAAGCAGGCTTCTTTTTCCACTGATTATCTTGTCATCATACTCTGCACCTGTTCCACTTTGAATCTTTTGGTGTTTTTTCTTTTTTTTTTTTAAACCAGGCAGACGAAATGCAAGAATTCAGCTAAAGTCATATCAGTACTACATAGAATAAAATCCTCTCTATTTAATTCTTCTGCTAGCAGTATCTTGCCTGAGATTTATATTTACTCTTTTTCCCAGCTGTGTCACATCCTTGGCTCAGACAGAGACCTTTGTCTTTCACTGCTTTCAACTGCAGCTTCCTGCTTCACATAAAATTTAAGAGAAGCAATGGCAATGAATTGAAATGTGTTTAATAACTTCTTGTTTCACTTAATTTAGTCACAATGAAGATTAAAAGTAAAATAGCACTATAAATATCATGTTTAGATTAGAAGAATTTCTTATTCTTGAAATTCTAGTAACTCAAAAATTATGCCAACAATTGTAAACCAAAGGCAGGATGAAGAGCACACATCCGTGCCAGGGTCTGGGACTGCATTTCCAGAAGCTTCAGTTTTACTACTGTCTATTTCAAATCCTGACTGCAGTTTCAAAGATGTCATCATCTCACTGAAAATACTTAGACTATTTTAAGAGGTTCTCTGGCTGTTTATAGGGTTTCAGTTCTCAGCTCAGTTACTTCAAGAAGTGGGAGCACATGTCTGAGGACATCTTTGGACTTCTCAGACATGGGCTAGGCTATCTCTCAGTGCAAGTTCAACATCCTGTAAAGCCTGGCAATTACTAGCAATTACTTGAGCATAGAAAGGCATAGTCATGCTAACTTAACTCTGTCACAACCATTGAAACATGAGGTTCTTTGGGTTCTTTTTCCTATTCCTTGAAAAAATCATTGCAAAATGACTGAAACGCTACTTTTCTGAAAGAGTGGTCAGGCACTGGAATGGGCTGCCCAGGGAGGTGGTTGAGTCACCGTCCCTGGAGGTGTTCAAGAAACATTTAGATATAGCGTTGAGAGACATGGTTTAGTGGGCTTATTTGTGGTAGGTGGATGGTTGGACTGGATGATCTTGTAGGTCTTTTCCAACCTAGCTAATTCTATGATTCTATAATTTCCAGTTAGTTAATCTTTTCTCTAGCTGTTGTTGAAGATCTGCCTCATCCCATGCACATTGCAACCAGTAAAGCATCAGTAGAGCAGCAAGGCCAGGGATCAAGGTCTTTTCTAGATTATGAAACAAGATGGATTATCTGATTTCCTTTTAATACAGTCAATAAATGCTCTTAAATCTACATATAGAAGTATAGAATGGCCTGGGTTGCAAAGGACCTCAAAGATCATCGAGTTTCAACCCCCCTGCTGAGTGCAGGGTCCCCAACCACTAGACCAGGCTGCCCAGAGCCACGTCCAGCCTGGCCTTGAATGCCTCCACAACCCCCCTGGGGAACCTGTTTCAGAGCATCACCACCCTCTGTGTGAAAAACTTCCTCCTAATATCTAACCTACATCTCCCCTGTCTCAGTTTAAAACCATTCCCCCTTGTCCTATCGCTATCCACCCTCATGAACAAAGCGTATCTTGCATCTGAACTAGTTTTATTATTTAATTCCTGTTTAACTTCTCCAGCAAATGCACTATTTCCTCTATTATTTTACCAGCTTACTTTCCTGGAATACATACACATTACAAACCTACCCTTCCAGACCATGTTCTCAATGTGTTTTTATTTTAATTCAGTAACTTGCCATTGAACAGAACAACAGAGGACTGAGAACACAGTCTGGAATCCAAATTCTGCCCTCAGTCTGGATACAGCCTGAAGTACAGGACCAGAGTCAGGCTCCCTCCTGCTCTTCACTCATCACCTCTGACTTCCTGGGCGAGAGCTTTTACCACCAGTCCATCACACAAAAGGCAAATGAAAGCACATCAGATGACAGCAGTTACTCTGCTGACCAGGTCCAGTTTTCAAACCCATCTACAAGACTTCAGCCAGTATCAGATTGCCTAGAATTTGAATAGCAGCCCAGTTTTAAGCAGGAAAATGAATCCTCTCTTGTCAATCAGAAATATCATAAAATCACAGAATATCCCAAGTTGGAAGGGATCTTCAAGGATCAAGTCCAGCTCCAGACTCCACACAGAACTACCCCAAATTCAAACCCTATGTCTGAGAGCATTGTCCAAATGCTCCTTGAATTCTGGCAGCCTGGATCTGAGCCCATTGCCCTGGGCAGATTATTTTAGGGCCTGACCTCCCTCTGGTGAAGAACCTTTTCCCAGTCCCCATAATGACTCTCCCTGACGCAGCTCCACGCCGTTCACGTGGGTCTTGTCACTTTCTCCAGAGAGCAGAGCTCAGTGCTGACCCTCCACTCCCCTCATGAGGAGCTGCAGCCGCCATGAGGTCTCCTGTCAGCCTCCTCTGCTCTGGGCTGAACAAACCCGGGGACATCAGCCACTCCTCACACACCTTGCCCTCAGATCCTTCAACAACTTTGTAGCCCTCCTTTGGATGCTCTCTAATAGCTTTACGTCCTTCTTACATTGTGACACCTAAAACTGTACACAGTGCTTGAGGTGAGGCCATACCAGAGCAGAGATTATACTACATTCTGCCAGACACAACATTCAGAATTTTTCACCAGTGCAAGCTGCACCAGTGTGGCTGCAACCATAATTTAGATCCACGGCTATAACATTTGCAGGAAGAATTAATATGGCAACTAGAGAAATACTTGTCATATTTGACTATGACCACACCATTTTCCTGTACTAATTGTAAGTTCAGTCTATGAAAACATTTTCATTCAGAAGTACAGGGAACACAATGCACAATAAAGTGATCAGAAGAGATTAAAATAGACTCAGACTAACCATGAGTGCCTAAACAGTAACTGTTCAGGCTACCTGGGTTGATGTTTAACAAATCTTTGCACCTATGGGATTGGCAGGGAAGAATTAGGTATGTTGGCTTACTTCCTGAGTTTCGTGGCACGTTCCACAGTATTTCTGCTTTTTATTGTTCCACTGCAAGGGTTAAAGTGACACAAGCTGTAACAAGCTGGCCAGCTCCTGACATGAACAGAAACTGATTGATTATACGTATAGTACACTAACTCTCTGCAGATGATAATGGCCATCCATGTATCATGCATTCAGCAATCACCAACATCTTTAATACAGATGTAAACCTTTGTATTGATGCCAGTTAAGCTACAATGAAGAGAGAAAGAATGTCAGAGAACATTCATTTTCTTTCAAAGGGTCACTCCCAGCAATGCAGCATAGAGCTCCATGCCGTTTTGTGCTGCCGCTATTTCCCAGAAACATAATTCCTGGGAATATACTGTTCATAGTTTCAGAAATAAGGACACAATTAAACTGAGAATTACTGCTTACAGATAAAAGCCATCACAGCACAGCTTACTTCCTTTATGCAATAGTTGAAGTGGAGATGATGACCACCGTTTCTCACTGGACGAGCTGTGTTAATCATTAAATGAGTTTTCAGTTTTTTTCCATCTTCACTTAAATCCATTCTCAGGTATCGACTTAAAAACATTCTAGACATTTTCAAAGGTTCTAAATAATCTCAGATCCTCTTAGAATCAATGGGAGTCAAAGATGGATATCACAGAAGGATTCTGTAGAACAACTCAAGGAGAAATTACTGTAGGGAACAGTAGTTCTAAGTAGTATAGATGGAATGGAGGATAATGTGAAAAGGCAACAAGAAATGTGTCATAGCAACAGTAAAGCAAGAATGGTGAGATACCATATTATGACCTAAGAAATGTGGGTAAAATCTCATAAACATATACAAAACAGACTGGAAACACAGGGAAAAGGACATCAAGGGTACAGACATCAGAAAATGTCTGTATAGGTAAGTTGACAGGAAACACAGAGGGGAGAAAGATAATAGAATCAAATGATGCTCTCACTTTTCAATATAAACTGAGATTAGTATTCCTAAATGCAAGGTCTGCATCATGTTGATAAATCCCAATTTTGTGCCGAGCACAGAACATTGCTAGATATGGACTACCCAGACTTGATGTCAACTTCTTTTCTCCACTCTCAGCTCTTTTCCCTCTCGTGCCAACAGAAATGCACCTAAGAGCATCTTTTCAGGCATTTGCCTGAAAAATTAGGAAAACACAATCATTTCTCACCTGCTACAGTTACCTGATCTCCCAGCTTAACACTGGAGTCAGCAGACAGACTGAGTGTTGAAGCATGCAATAATTTATGCTCTTAATTTTCAGTTTTCTATTTCTGCTTCGTATCTGAAAGAGGACTAGTATGCTTGAAAGCTTGCCTGTGCTATTTCATCAGTTAGACTAATAAGAAATAAGAGAGAAAGCTTAGAATTATGATTTGGAGCAAAATTAACATGATTTTGAAACTAAAAGAGTTGCTTCCTTTAATAATTTGTTTCACAAAGTTACCTCTACTTCATCTCTGTGTTCCTGTATACTAGAAGCCAAGTGCAACAGCAGTTAGAATCAAATCACAGATATGGAACTGCTCAGAAAACAAATGACAAAGTAGAGTAGCTTAAAGGTCAAAAGCCCAAACATTCTTTGAGGAACATTTCCATCCTCTGATGTAGATGGGTGTAACTCTCAGACCTGAAGTCAATGATAGGAGTGGCTGATTGCATCAGGTGCATAAATGCGGTCCCCAAGAGGCCCAAGTATCCCATGACATCAAACTAAATATGAGAGAGTCCTGCTTTCTCTTTCACTCTCCGCCTGGTACTTCTTACTTACTTCCTTTCCCTCTTCAGCCTCCACCAAATGTGTATGTCACGTATTTTTCATTAGCTAATGTCCATCGGGGCTGCTTATTCTTCCAAGATCATTTCACACCATCCAATATGCCATCTCAAATAACGTGAAAGATACTTAGCAGATCTGCAGTTGTCTACGTAAGATTGTACTTGGCCAACATCTTCACAGGGTCCATTTAACACTGGGATGAGTGTGAGGTTCTTAGGTTTTTGCTTATACGAAGATTGAGAAAAAATGTTTGGCACTATTATTATTACACATATGTCATTCTGGCAGATCTGTGTATTATGATAATTAACAGTCTTGCATTTAGAAGACAAAGTGACTACCAATTCAGTTTGTTCAGCAGTTCTTGCTGTGTTAAAACACCAGGAAAAAAGGAAGTGAAAGAATAATTCAATGTGCTGGAAAAGAACAGGCAAGGACTCCAGAAAATAGTTCATTTAAGCATAAGTAATTCACTGGCACTTACACAGGAATTAATCTTTCTTCTTCCCATAAAGTAAAAAGGATGTAAAAAGAAAAGTATAGTAGATGAATCCTTCAAGAAATGTCAAACCTTCCATGAGTACAAGTCAGAAACTCAATTTAATTGGCATAATTAAGAACAAAAACATATTTTAGGACTTACCAGACTTCTCTATCTCTAAAGCTAATTCCTGTGTCTTCAAACTCCTTGAAAAACTATTGGGCCCCCAAACGTCCCATGCACAAATCAGTCAGAATTAAGAGGCTCTTGTGTCCTGAAGAAGTTGTTTCAGGAGGGTAAAATTTGACATTTCAAATCCTCATATAAAGCTTTTAAAGTAAATGAATTTGTATGACCTCTTCAAGAGCAGATGACTGAAAATGTGACCTCTTGCTATTTTTTTTTTTTTTTTTTTTTTTTTTTTAATATCTGCTACAGACATTTCAGGTCGCTGTGTTTCCTCCCCAGGAAACTGTCCCATTCAGACTGGAATTCTGGCATGTTTTTGGTTGCCTGTAGTTCTCTTCACATTCTTATCCCTTCCGCTCAGGTAAAGACTGATACAGCTTTCCTAAAGTTACAAAGTTTACCAGAAATCAGCTTAGCAGCCATCAAGAAAATATATATTGGTCCTATGTATGTAAGAAAACTGTTGATCTCATGGAAACTGATAATACTGCTGATGATGACAGCCAAACCAGATTCAGCTGATCACATGTGGGCATCAATGCAGGAATTTTTTGTCCACCTAGGTTTTCTAGACAGTGGAGAGAAAATGGAGCAAAATTTGTCTTGCATGAAAATAGAGAACTGTCTTGTATTGAAAACAGAGAACAACTCATGTGACCTTGATCTCAAGTGACTAGGTGAGATGCAGACTCCTGGAACAATTAAGATAGATGTAGACATCTCTAGAGCTTAAGACATAAGCTGATGGGAAATCCCCTTGGAGCTTCCATTGCTGTTCTTCAGTGGAAATCCTGCCCTCCCCAAAACAGCCAGCAGCAGGATCTGCTCCAAGGTCTGTGATGTTACAGCAAGGTGGAAGCTTGCTCCTCTGCACTGCTGTATTTTGGAGCATCAGTACAGTGCTCCTGTGACTACTATACAATTTGTTGAGCTCTCCTCGTAGATAATTTTTAGCACTACATGCTGAAATTGCAAGCCCAAATATAGCCTCTAAGTACCAGTATCATACCCTACTGTAACAGTCGTCCCTTCCACGATAACTTTCTTAGCCAAACAAAAGAGGCATCCAAAGCCAAAGAGAGCTCAGGTAAAATGTAGACACTAACATTCAAAACTGCAACATGTAGTACTTCTTGCCCACCCTCACACGTTTATTTTCTGCATGCCTAAAATCCACAGTTCCCTCTGCCTTTCAGATTACATTTCTAAACAACCACTGGGAAACACCACAGGATGAACAGCCTGAGCAGCTCAACACCTACACTAGGCCTGAACGCTGTGAAGATTCCCAAATCAGGCACTCCCTGTCCATCTCTTGAGACACTCAGCCCACTAAGCGTTCTCAAAAACATTAGAACTGCAGCAGCTGTTGCCATCCTCTTTCAAAACTGCTTAGTTTAACCAGCAGCATTTCCACTCCCTCTCTTGCTGCCAGCTATGGAGACCTACTCTTCCTTTTCACTAGCTCTTGCATTCATGTGACCCCTTAGAAAGTGAATTTAGCTCACTAAACTGGCAGAAATCTAACCCAACAAAATGAAACAAATCAAGAAAAAGTGAATAGTTTTCACCACTTTAGTGAACTAATGGATCGGACATATCCCAGAGATGACAGAAGGGAGACAAATGGAGCATGTGCCCAGGAACACGCCTGCCCCTTTCACCAGCAGCAAGCTTGTGGGTTGACAGTCGCCTCGTGAAACCTCACCCACAGGAGAGGAGAGGACCTATCAGAGAGGCCCGAGAGACTCAAGAGGATCAGGAGAAACAGAGTGATCTCTTCCCAACCCAGTTGCAGTGCTGAAGGGCCCAAGTCATTCAGAAAGCAGGGCTGGTTAAGATTGAGCCTGCCCAGAGGAACACTGCAGCACCATCTGCTTTCATGTCTGGTCCCCCCTCAGCACAGAAACGGAAGGAAAGGCAAGAAAGACCAGCAAGCTGTCAAAACCTCTCAGTTCCAGAAGAAGGGGTACTGCTGGACAAGTCATGCCTTTTAAAGGATAATGCTATAGTTGCATGTGAGTATAAAAAATGATTTGTCCTTTAATAAGAAAATTAAGGACTAATCACATCAAAGTCTGCTACAGCTATTTAGGGTATTAGGGACTGAGGTTTAAGGAAAGCCAATCTAATGCAATAAAACTGTAAGACTTGCAGCATTTTCTGGTCAGTATATACAACTGAGAAACATCAGAGAGCTAGAAGTCTGAGTTGACAAAGCAAGTAAATAATTTATCAGGGAGAAGAACCTGCCCCGTGTTAAATCTATGTATGGATATAATTGACCACATTTCATCTTAGGAGAAAAGAAAAGTTGTGGCCAACTTCAAAGGAAACTGAACAAAAGTATCTCTAATGATTAATGAATTAGCATCGTTGAGTAAACGAGCTATTCTGAATGTTTGCCCAGAGGCAGTCATGGGAAACTTTCCAGAACTATTGTCATTTTTCCTGGAACTCATTGACTTTAAGGACTCCACAGCTGCAAGAATTGTGTGAGCATTTCAAGACTGTCAATTTCACCACTGATTTTCTGAAAAATTCTTCCTGAACTGATTTTTATTGGTTTCAGCTGGGGAATCCATTGCACCCAGCCAGGAAATGCCACATGCCTCCTAAGCTACTGCTCTATTCTTCTTGCGCTGATGCTATCAGAGACTCAAATTCACTGCAGGGAGAACACTGGGGGCCAAATTTGCCTTCTGATGTATGCACGCAGCTCCCATTGAGCTAATGCAGAATTTTTTCGCCTTTGATGCCTCTTATAAAATGCAGTTTAAAGAAGCCTGGAAGTATTGCATTAGAACAGGGAGTTCACACTATTGGTGGTCCCCATTGTCATTAACACAGTTAGTGGCATTCCAGTGAAAAACACAGAACAACTCTTTTGTTTGTTTGTTTTATAAGCAGATCTTTCAGGGTGGGATCCGGCTTGCTCAAACCCCGCCAAAGTTGGAACTTCAGCATCTAAACCCGACACAGACCAGCAGCGATCCGCTCTGTCTCCTTTCCAGAACTGCCTAACATTCATCAGGCATCAATTCATCAGGCTCTTCCCTCCTCTGCCCAAAAACTCCCCAGGCAACTAATTTACAGTTACATATTCACTCCCAAAAGGAGTTAGAGAGGGTGTCTCATTCCCGGTCCCTCCTCACTTACTTCCATTCATGCAACATCATCCCTTCTCTTGTGCTAGCTGTGATGCTCCTGGGGCCATTGCTGTGGCAATTTATCTCACAAAACAGCAGAAAGTCACCCACTTTGTTACTGCCAGTTTAGCGAGTTGAATCAGCTTCCACAGGGTGCCAGTCCCACAGCAAGGCCAAGGTAAGTGGCTGGAGCATACAGACAGGGGGTGGAAGTCAGACTGTTTCTTGTAGTACCCACCCATTTGTTTCATGAACCTGGTAACTCAACTGGCAGTCTGTACTGAGAAGCTCAGTTTCTTAGAAGAGACAAGTTAACTCCAGCTGAGATACATGCTGCAACCTGCAAGCAGGAAACAACTCTGGATCTACCTCTCACCCCAGCAAAAACTGAAATATTAAATAAGCCAGGGCCACAGCTAATGGCAGTCACTGACTCTTGAAAAACCTACATCAGGCAATTTTGCTTGGTGTGGCTTTTTCTCTGATTCACAGTATAGATTTCTTTAATGGATTCAAGAGAAAAAAAAAGACAAATCAGAGTACATCAGTAAAGTAAGTTAAATACAAATGAATATAACTCCATACTTAAGGCAGTGTAAGCCAAGACATGCAGCCTGGAGCAGAACTGAAATCTGTGCCTGCCTGCTGTACTCAGCTCACCTCAGACTTCCACAAGACACACCCCAGCGTACTGCTATGCAGCACGGCATTGGTTCTGCATGGAGTCTCCAATTTTCAGTCCAGCCAGGAAGCTTTGATCATGGCTCCTTCCTGAATGCATTCTTACATGCTGGAATAGCCATGTGAGGGCCCTTGATGAGAATGAGTACTGAGAGCAGCAACAGAAACTCATTTAGTTGGATGTAACAAAACTTCTCTTCAGACAAATGCTCCATGGTGGTCCCATAGTAGGAGGCTGTGCAGAAGGCCTTGCTGAAGTAATAATAATACTGTAGTAATTTCATGCCTCCACCCACTTCCAGGCCTCTGATTAATACAGATGCTGGAAATTTAACAGCCTTGACTGGTATAAATGGATGCAGCTTCTCTGGCATCAGCGAAGCCGTGTTAATTTACCTTTCAAATTTGCTGAGGATCTGGTGTTCATTCTCCTATAATTAACTATTTTAAGAGGTTTTATTCTGAGTCCTATTTACAACTTAGAGCTTGTTCTTCAAGAAGTCCAACTTACTTCAAGTCACAAAAAACACCCCCTCTTTGCTATCCTGTCATTATAGTCTGTAGAAAGTCAATTCTATCTGTATAAAGTATTTAAACATTCTTGCTTTACAAAATAAGAAATCAAGGTCTGCATGTAAAAACCCTGTAGAAGTACTCTCTCCCAGATCTGCGTCTCTGTTTCAGACTAGAATATCCACAAGTCTGACATCCACAAATTACAGAGATACAGCATTAACATCTAGAGGACAGAACTCAGTGTGTGAACTTTTACATTACTTTCTGAAGTACTGCTAATTTGCACGTATTAATTCAGGTTCTTATGATCTCATTTCTTAAACAAACAGCTCCAGCACTTGTACAACTCCCATCAGTAACCTCTTCTTCTTTCCCATAAATATGCATACCCCATACTTAGCAGTGTAGGCAGCATTTCTCAGCAAGTCCAGCAATATTTCAGGCACAGATTGGGTCTAGAACTTCCCAGTCAGCATTAACACTGGGCAGAGGAGAAATGGCAGATTTCAGTACTGTCAGCTGAGACCACCAGCAAATCCACCAGGAATCTTAAGTAGAAGGGACTCTCAACTCTTGAGTTTAGACCTGAGTAGGGTGGTATGATGGATCATTTCTAAAAGAATTCAGAAAGCAGCATAAGCAAAGAGCTTGACATGACATTTAGGCAGAGACTCCAATCAGCTTGCTCCCTTGCAAGAAAGGGTGATATAGTCAAATATCTTACTTGCAAATCCAGTATTTAAACAATTGCCTGAAAATCTGAAATGTATGCAGAATGTTAAACCTGCTAAGCTGTTTAAGTTTGATGGGATGCATTGGGTGGGGCCAGTTCTCTAGTAACTAGGTATTAACTAAAATATATTAAAACACTGTTTAACAGCTATGTTATTTAACAAAGTACAATCACAACCAGGCTTGCCTTTTTTTTTCAGGCAGTGGAAAAAATGAACACATTCGGGAATTTCATTCCTTGCCTAGAATGCGACATTTCACACTGGAGCAGGATGGAAATCATGTGGATCATGGCCAAGCATGTGGGTTTGTTCTTTAAAAGATCTCTCATACTCACACTAACTCTGGAATGAAGGCAAAGCCCGCTTCAAACTACCATGTAGTACAGAATCTCCAGTGAAAATCTTCTCCTCTCTTCTTTTATACTTTATATACTCTTTGAAGTTCCTCACTGCTACACTAAGTCAAGTTCTCAAACCATCAGCACACTGTGAAAGAGAGTAGGAAGAAGCCACAAAAAAAAAAAAGCTTTGCTAAAATAAAGCTGATTCCTCTTCTTCTTCTTTTTTTTTTTATTTTTTGTTAATTCTTGTGATCTGACTAACATTTTAAAAAGTAAAAGATGCTTTACTTTAGTGAGGAGGTTTTCCAGAACTGCAGAACTGAAAAACAGATTTTTAATCCGTTACTTCAAAATTTCGGCAATAAATACTTTCAAAGTCGAACAAGTATAGGTGCTTTGATCTTTTTTACATGCTTTGTTTCCCCTTGTCTACCATCCCAGTATTCTCCCTCATATCCTAAGCTTTCTGTTAACAAAGAAGAAAATCATTGCACTATGCTTGGTAATGTGATGAGAGTTTTAAATCAGAACTGGTGAAGGCTAGACTCTGAAGTCCTCTAGGAAGCACTAAAGAAAAGCAAACTACACAAGAGGCTTAAAATATCAAAGATAAAATTACAATAAGGTTTTAGAAGACTGAAGTAGGATGGCTGTCAATGAACAATATATTTTCCAGGAAGGAAATAATGGGAAAAAGAACACTAATCTATAATTCTTATAAGATAAGACATACGACTTCATTGGCATGACAGAAGTGAGCTGTTAATAGGAGGCTGCAGTTTGTTCAAGCAAGATGGACAAGGAAACACATAGCAAGTACACACATTTCCTTGAAGATCCAGAGATAAATTTGCTGCTTTAAGGTCTTTGGACAATATTAAATGGGATAGAAGACTATTGGAGCTGTCCTGGATTAGAGCACAGCATAATATTACATGTGAAAATCCACATGGTAAGTCTTGCAGTGTTTATAACCAAAATTACCTTAACTGTACAATCTGAGGATACAGCTGATGAGAATTTAATTTCCCAACCTCCTGTTAAAAAAGGAATATTGCAAGGCCTGTCTTATCTAAGTTTTTCAAATGCTCAAATATTTCTCCAATCAGTGAAGTGATATAAGTACTTAGCAAGCGTTACTAATCGTAAACTGACATCACAGACTGGAGTGAATTACTCCTGGATGTGCCTCCCTGTACTTACTGACTAGAGAGAGAACCTGGACATCTGGCCTTGGTACTCAATGTCTAGATGTTTACATACATGAGCCAGCTTCTCCCCAGGAAGTTGTTAGATGTCTAGAAACATAAGGAAAATGAGGAAATAGTGGAGGACCTCAAACTATTCAAGTCTAGCAAGGAACGGACTGATTTTGCAAAATTATGATAGCTCTTTAAAGATAAGCTAGTGCAAAGTGAAAGGGATTAGCCAGTCAGCATGCACATGGCTCTTTTTGAATTGGCCAAGAATGCTCTGAACTTATAGCAAAGGAGGGTTGCTGTAGAGATTTAGATGTTAGAGATTTCTTTATCTCACAAGGCTAGTGAGGCCTTGCCTCCCTTCCCTCCACTACGGCCACAAATATCTTCACACTCCTGTTACCGAACTCCGGCGACCAACCCAGTGATGATCTCCCCTTCGTGATCTCTTCAAATGCCAGATCTCAACTTGTGAATCCTGTGCAAATTCACACTCCTCCTCACTGTTATCCTTGCCTAGTGTTTCCTAGTTCTGAATCGGAGCAATTTATCAAGAATTTTACAAAACATCTCAGACTGGCAGTGCTGTGTATGAGTAATGCCATGATCTTAATTACAACCAGCTCTGCTATTCAGAAAGCGCAATTACAGTACCATAAGCATCCTTCAGCTCCAATTTTTTTAATCAGCCCTAACTGATTGGAAGATGCTGGTGCTCTCTGTAGCATTTCCTCAGGTTTGAAAAGTAGCCACAAGTCAGCAGTCATTCTTCAATACTTGTGCAGAAAACATGTGGTTTCTTTGCCTTCCAAAAAATCCTCAGAGCCTCTTCTAAATTAGGTATAGATTAGGTAAAGCACATCGCCCAATAGTAAAAACAAAACAAAACATAATCCCTGACAGACAGAGGTCAACAATAACAACAGGCCCACAGCCACTCTCAGGTTTCTGCCAGGGACAGGGTTCAGCTTGCACTGTGTGGGTTACTTGCAGGTTCAGTGATGGCAGAGCATGCTCCTGAGCCAACCACTCTCTTTAGCAACAGGCTTGGCTGCAAAGCATTTCTTCTAGTCCTTCCCTGTGCACATACCGTAGTCTCTATGGCATATGCAGGACTGACATGTGACAGAGGTGATTTGGGGAGAGATCACAGGCACTGTGTGAATCTCAAATGAACACAGGCAACCCCCATTACCTCCCCTGAAATCAGGGGAAAAAACATCATGGCCACCTGCTTGTTTCATGAAGTGCTTTCATTTGATAAGAAGTTCTAGGGAACCCCTTGCTCAAACAATCGTCAGGCCAGAAACTAAAATTATATTCAAAGCCTCATGATATTTACAGTACAAGGTGATCCAAAGAAACATGCAGGTTTCAAAATGGTTAGAAGAGCTTTCATTTAAATCAAGAGTACTGCTCAGCCTTTTCTATCACAGTTTGCTAACCCCAGTGTTATTCAGCTTAAGGTTCTTGCCATCATGTGTTTTTGCCTCATAAACTACTATGCTGGGAGCCCCTGGCTGAGAAGCAGCCAATGAAGTAAAATAAGGCCACAGACTCATATCAACACAGACAGAACAGCCCCAGTACTGAACACAGCTGATATGCCCTACCCTTGAGCAGACTAGGGGTGATAGTAAGAAGGGCTCTGAATTATTCAGAAGGAAGCAAAAAAATAAATAAAATAAAAGGATGTTTGAACAGTCAAAGAGCTCCTTAGGTCATGAGATCTTCCTAGAAAGACACTAAGCAAGACCAAGCCAAGAAGCAAGAGGTGAATGAAATGGTTATTTTATCTCAGAGGAAAGTCAGCTGGAGGAAGACTGTTCAGGGAAAAAGTAAAAGCAGTAAGTAGGTACAAAGCATACTGAGAAAAGTAAACAGATCGGCATATGTCATTCAGCAGACATACCTACTTTGTTTTTCTGCTCACTGAATCATTAACACAAGTTAAAATGATGACAAATACTAAGACCCATTCTGCCTAAGAAAACCAACAATGTATTAACATAAGCCATGCCAAAAGAATACTGAATACCCCATAGGAATGCTATTGAATAAGAATGAATAAGAAATATTGAATTCTCAGAGATTATTATCTAGATGATGCCTCTATTATTCATGTCATGGCCAGAGCTGATCATCCCTATGGAATAGCCCTGCGTATCTCCCAGCCAATTTATTTCTTTCCTATTCCAAATTGTGAAGCTTTGTCTCAGTATTTTAAAAACATTTATCCACAAAAGACAGATGATGCATCTTCCTGAGGTATATGATCAGTCTTTCACTCATCTGTAAAATATTCATCATATTTTTGTTGTTATAGCAAAATTATTTTGGTACACTTTCGGATGCTGGTCTACAGTTTGCTACACATAAATATTGGAGACAAATAGCAACAGGATCAAACTGTATTGGCAGTTCAAATAGTCCATGGTTATGTAACTGCCAACAGTACTGGACCAGCAGCGCCAGATTGCTGTGTCCTACAATTTAAGATGGGGATGTAAATAGCAAAGGGTGTATAAGTAGACTGCCAGTTTGTTTCTGAATGTAAATGCTACAGAGCAAACTGTTGCAGTTTCTTTTCTGAGGATATTTGGACTTAAAACGAACCAATTTTTCATGAGTTCTCAGAAAGTATGTAGACAATCGAATGTCAGCCAAAGCTCCAGCACAAAGGTAGGCTGAAACAGAGGAAGAGAAGTATAATAGTAGCAATATTCCAGTATCCCAGTTACACTTATATCTGCTTTCATCTCTACCCAGATATTTTCCTGCACTTTATAAAGAAATGTCAAGCACATTCCTAATCTGGTGTTGAGTGTAATCCGACATTTGGAAAAGTTTGGTAACTAGAAGGTGAGGTCACATACACCCTTGAGAGCATCTGGATACTTCAAAGGATGAAGTTACCAAGCAAGCAGAAATTATTTTTGCAACTTGCACCACAATATCAACTCCACATCTTTCTCCATTATTCCTGGATGGAAAATAATCCTTATCCAAATACCAGCCTTCAAAGGAAGGCAGGCAGAGATTCTGAGCATATAACAGGGTGTTTCCACTGAGTACCCAAAAGATGAAAAAAAAAAAAAAAAAATTACTGGGTAAATTTCTAAAAGAGGGAGAAAGATTCTCCATGAAACACCCCAAACAATGAGTGGCATAGGAGCAGGAGAGTGACTTTATATGAGGGCAGAATAGCCCAGCTACTTTCAGTGAGATTATAAAAAACACAGTAGGATCCAAAGTCTGACCATAGCAGCGCTGTGGGCTCTTTAAGCCATCAGCAGGTTCCTGCCATCTATTCCCTGAATACAGGACCCTTTCATCTCCTGTTACCCAACTGTCTCCTCCCTGCTTTTGAGCGGCATCTCACCACAGACAGAAGGAAAGAGTGGAAGTGGGGAACACCTCATTGCCTCTCACCCATTAGTCTGGCCAGCACCATTCATGCACTCCCCAAGCTCTTCCGCAGAAGCACCTCACAGCACTGTGGGCCTTCCTCAGCCCCCTCCCATCAGAGGCCAGCTTCTCACAGGCTTCTTCAGCCCTTCTTAACTTCTCCTGTCTTCCACCCCTTTGTGCAAGATACCTGTATGACAGGATGGCAAGTAAATAATTCAGTCAGCACCATTTCTAGCCTATCTTCCATTTGAGATCAAGTCACTTCCCCTTACTTGAGTATTTCACAGCTTCATTCCCATTCCCTTCTTTCCTGCTCACAATTCCTCTTGTAGAGCAGGCAGCTTGAAACCTCATTTTTATTCTCTGGCAGACAAGCCAGCTTGCTTTGAAGAGCATCCCTCCACCATATTTAAACCAAACCCTTTAGCCTTCTGGGGACAAGTTGGTTTTGTGGGTAATTTGAGTAGTAGGAGCACAAACATAAATGTCAACTGAGTCAAGCTGCTCCTGAGATTTTCTCAGTAAGTATTGCTGCCCTAAATCACAGCTCCCTTTGTTTTAGGAGCTAATTTGCCCCCTCCTTACAACCAGGATGGAGTCATAAACCTGCAAAATAGATGGGACATTTCAAGAATCAGAGGGTTCCTAATTTGCTGATGAGAGGGATTGTGAAGAAGAATGGTACCACAGGCTTTTGATCAGATGAGATCAGCCCAATTAATACTGGCCTTTGTAATTTTACTTTCAGATCTATGCCTTTAGTAGAAGAGAATTACTTGCCAGGAAAGATATTCCCAGTTTTTGGGTTCAAGTTGGGCCCTTAGCTAATGTTTTTCTTCAAGTTCCATGGCCTGTCTCTGCTTTTTTCTTCTTTTTAAAGCTTATGAAAGCTATTATTAAATGTTTGTCTGAACGCACACATTAGATCTTGTGTGCTGCCTTTTAACAGAATGCTTTTAATTGAAAGGAAAACGCTGCCTCCTGCTAGGTTTGGGTGGGCTGCGATTATTTCCACACTAGCTGGTTTTGCCAGAAAGTCATATAACTCTTCTGTGCAGGCGTTCACATTCTGGTCCAGCTGCAAACAATATGCTGAGTCAGCAAAAAAGAAAGACGCTAAAGAAATCTCTCATTGAATTAAAAAACTGGTCTGTCCTCAAATCTGAAAATATGTGTAGGATTCCATTGGTCCTGGGGGATCATCATGCTGGTCATGCCAGCTACCAGTACTCACATGGGATCCATATACCCACAGCAACACTGCAAGGAGGCACAGGGATACATCATCCACACTCATACCTTTTTCATGTTAGCAGCAAAATAGAAATCCCTCCCTTATGCATGAATCATAATGCTCTGGTGAAAAATGTTTATTCTGTTTCTTAACTGCAAGGAAAACAAAATCCACCACACTAGCACAAAGAGCAAAGCATGCAGAAGTCCTGGATTTTGGCAAATTCAAACAAATGAAAATTGGAGGAAACTATTTCCTGAGTACTTCGGGTTTATTTGAAGCCAGCAAACTATGAAATAGCCTTAACAGTCTGTTATGTTTCAGTGTAACATGAGGATCTTGAATCTCTTGACTAGTAGAGCATGAGCTGGAGTTTCAGTTCACTGATGGGTGGTTTTTTTGGATTAGTCCAAGAAACGTATTTAAACAGTAGGCCCAGCAGTGATCCCTTTGAGTCATGAGCATTCTATGGTAAATATCTGAAAGTGGACATCGGATAATAAGACTAACATTTAAGCAATTCCTTATGATTTCCAAAGAGACTGTCGTTGGAACTAGGAGATGCTTATCATTTTCCATTTGGCCAGGTACCTACTAAGACCATCCTATGTTCTAACAGAGATCCAAGAGTTGAAAGGCACACTCAAGAACTATTTGCATTACTAAATCAGAGAAAAAACTTACCCTGACACCCTTTGAATTTGGGGGGTTTCCACATCCATGCTTGGAACAGCAATGTCAGTCTTCTAGCACAACAAATACTGCACAGAAGGTTCAGAATAGCGAGCCCATACAGAGGTAATCCTTTCACATGCTTCTTATGGCAGTAATAAGAGATGCCAGGTAAATTATACATTATTAACTAGAACTAAATGGAAAATATCTTTTTCATATGGAAAATGTTCTATGGAAGAAAATCTTTATTTGAATTTTTCCTTTGAAATCAATATTCAGTGGGGGAACTTTCTTTACAATTTTAGAGTGTTTAAATTATTTTTCCATTAAAAAAATCAATATGCTAAACTAAAATAGTTCAAAAGTATTTCATTCTGAAACATTGATTCAATATGAAAAACACTGTTTGATGTATTTGCTGTAGGGAAATTGAAATTTTCCAGAGGAAATAACACTATAAAATTTCAGTTTAAAATAACATTTTTGGTAAGAAAATTTTCTGCACTAAATACCGTGGCCAAAAGCAATTACAGCTTTTCCAAAAGTCCTTGAGATCTACAAGGGATTTTTGGAACCTTTATCCCACCTAACACGGTAATAATATAGCAAACTGAAAGGATTACACTGAAAGGGTGGTATCCCAGCAGCACCTGAACATAAACAATGTTTGTTTAGCTGACAACAGCTTCTCCATACGTGATTTTAAATCTGCAGAAAACTATAAATAAATAGCATTTTCACTGAAAGCATTGAATTAGCCAATGGGGTACTCAGCTTTGTAATGTGGAGCAATGTGGAGTGATAATGAACACCATGTGTGTGTGTGATAATGGAGGCTGTAGAAAATAGATCTGGCCAGCTGAGTGAAAAGGAAATGCTAGAGAAGAAAAAATCTGAAGTCCAAGCCAAAACAAGTGACCTAGAGAAGCAAGTAAGGGTTTGTATTTGGGGCAGGCTAGAGGCCTAAGAGAGATCAGCAATTCAGCAGGGTATTTTTAAGCATATGCTCAAGGCCCTCCTTATTCAGCAGGAAACTTAAGCATATGCTCAGAGGTTAAGCATCAGCTAAAGTCTCATTGATGTCAATGGGTCTTAAACACATGCCTAGAGATACATGTGTGCTGAAGTGCTTTTACAAACAAGAATGGACTGGGGATCAGGGCCTCAGTCCCCTGATATTTCATAGCAGGCTAACCCTGCAACCTCCTGGCTTTCCAAATTCTTCAGAGTAGATCTCATTTATTATACTCACAGGACCAGACTTAAGCGTGTAAGAACTTGCATTACTGTACATAACTGCCATTGGCCCTTTGGTACTGAAATAAATAGTAAAGTACAGATAAACTTATAAAACACCAGTCATTTTTATTGCAATTTGCCCAAATAATCCCCTTAGTGATAGAAATGAAAGCTTAAAATAAGCAGAAATGCAACTTTGGGGAAAGTCATTTGGTATTTCCATTCCTGGTGTCAGAAAAGAATGAACTTAAAGATAAAATTAAATCAAGTGATTCAGATTTACTTTTAAAATTATCTTTTTTTTTTTTTTTCAACCAGTGAATTTGTATTTCCTTGCACCTGAACATCCTGCTTCCCACTTGCATAGCTAGATGGGCATCACTGTACAATTGAACAGCCACGCTGCTTCTATGATAGTCCAGCTTTATGACTGCAAAAGCAATAATCTGCACTGATACAAGTTTAGAACCATAGAACAACTATTCTTTGAACACAAGATGGCAAAATACTATTATGAAGTAATATCCAAAAGTTTTAGATAAAATGTTAGATTCCAGTATGGCTTCTCCTTCTTTAAAAATGCATGAAAACATACAATAAAGCAGCAAGGGGAATTACATGGCTAAATTACTAACGATATTAAGTATTTTTTCTGTGCAGCTAAACACGGGACTTGAAATTATCAGTAAAAATCTTCCTGTGCATTTCAGTGAACCCAAACAACCACTTGGTCTTTACATTGCGTAATTCTCTGAGGATAAATAAGCAGCGGAGGAAATGGCCATAAAGACATGCTACAGGGCCAGCTGAAAACTCCTTTAGGTGGAATCTGTAAGTGGCAGCCATTTTTAAAATACCCTTAATGTGACAGGAGCAAATTGGGGTGCATCTGAGTGGCAGGACATTGTCAGATTATTGCTGTGTGCAACCAAAGCGATGCTGCAGTAGCAGTTACCTTGCCACAGACATTGCAACAAAAAGCAGTCTTCAACAAACCCAAAAGGCCAACTTCCTCATTAAAATTTATTAAAGGAGGCAGAAAAATTATGATTATGGCTGATCCCAGAAATTAGCTTTTAGCTTTACAGGTGTGTCTTCCTTTTGTCATGTTTTAAACTGGAGGATATCACTGTTTGGCATTTCCTGCAAATGCATGGAGGAAAAGCGACAGCAATATAGTATTTCTTCCATAGATGTTAAAAGACTCACGAAAGCGGCTAACATACAATTTCTGGTTAAAATTTGCTCACTTTTTTTGCTTTGTTTTGCCATATGAAGACAACCTGGTGAAAGCATTCCCACATTCCTCTTTGCACTTTTGCCATGACAGAACTTATCTGAGGCATGCAAATCTGTGTGCCAAAAGCATGTATCTTAGTGCAACTTCATTTCAAGTTTCTGCTTCTTTATTAAACATGGAAGAGCACCTCATTTGCCTTGCCCAAGCAAGCTGCGGGTTATCACTCCCATCCCTCCATATGATGCTGGCCTAGCACAAATACAAAACAGGTTCCTATGGAATCTCAAGTACTGTTTGTACATCCTACCACTGACCACAGCGGAACAACAGTGTGCCAATGATACAGGAAAAAAAATAATTATTTGCTTGCTCTGAGTCTCTGTCTGAATTACATCTAGCTCCAAAACTACTTTTTATAGTTATGAGGTGACAACTGAGAGCTAGCAGTCTGCTGAGTGAAAAAATGTTTGCATTTACCCCTTTTAGAGATATCTTATACACATATCTGCACATCCATGCACAACTGATACTCATACTGGATGAGGAGATGTACCTAATAAACTACAGTGCTTGCTCAGTGGCAAGAAAAGAAAATGAGTTATTTGGTGCAAATTAAGTGACATAAGATTCACTTATTAAGAGTGTTCAAATTGAGAATTTTTCAGCCAAGCCTACAGCTGTGCTTAAAGCAATGAGAAGTGGTGGTGAACGTTTTCTGTGAATACTTTTGCCTATTGTTTTCAATAAAGGAATCACTTCTTCTGAGCTGCTTGAAAGCCCTATGTTATTTTAAAACCAAAATCTTTACATTTGTCACATAATTACAGAAATGTTGTGGTTGGGAGATCTTCTGGAGGTCATCTAATCCAACTGCCTACCCAGAGCAGGACTATCACCAGCACCAGCTCAAGGCTGCTGCGATTTTGTTTAGCCAAGCCCTGAAACCCTCCTGGGCCAGATATTCCACCTATTCTCTGGGTAGCCTGCTCCAGTGCTGCACTACCCTTGAAAGAAAAAAGATTTTTCCAGCTTCCATTGTAACCCTCTAAGCCACTGTTGCATTGTTGTGTCCCCTTGTTTTGCAGCTTCAAACTGCTGAGAAGGGTTTGGCTTCACTATCTCAGCCACTTGCCCTCAAGCAGTTGCAGGCTACCGTACTGCCCCATAGCCGCCTTCCTCACTGGGCACTACAAGTGCAGCTCCTGTCACTCCATTCCAGAGGTGACCACCCCTGCCAAGAGATGGCAGAAACTGGAGTGCCTCAACACCTCTCTTATCATTGCTCCAGGGGCAGAAACTTTCAGCAGTAAGAAGTAGCAGAAAGCTAGGGCTATAATGGCCACGACTACACCTAACTAAGCCCCTTGAAGCACATTTTCAGATAGACTCTCTAAATTTCAAAGAATCTCATTATGCCATCATTTTCCCCCAAGAATAAATCATTTCAAGAAAATATAAAAACAGGCATATGAGCAGACGCAGCGTAAGCCTTATGACTGCTGCCCTTGATTTAAGAGGAACAGAAATCCCAGCAGAATTCTTTCCAGCAGGCGGGCATTTAATGGATCTTGTGAAAGTGTGAGCATGTGGAAAAAAAAAAAAAAAAAAAGGATGCTGATAAGTACTTTTGAAAGAGACAGTCAACACCAGAAAGTTTAAAGTAATTTTCTAGCCAAGTAATTACAACTGCTCTCTGTCATAATTCCCCCACATGTGGGAAAAAAAAAAAAAAAAAAAAGGCAAAACCAAATATCCAGTAATCTGCTGGTCTGAAGCATAGAAAACCTGCTGTACCATCCTTCTTGAGGAGGGTAAGAAGTGATGTTGGAACAAGATGGCTATGCTTTTCTAAGCACTAAAATCTTAATGATCCACATCGGTTCTTGGCCCCAACCACAAAGATCTTAAGTAGTTGGTATTAACCCTCATAAAGTAGTGTGGCTAGCTTTGGCCTTTCCAGCATTAATCCAGCATGTACTGCCCTTCTTAAGGTGGGGGAGAGAATTACAGAACAGAATAAGCTTACCCTAATAGCTTCAGTTCCACCCACATCTCAGTTCTACGAGCATAGGAACATTCAGACAATGTTTCTTTCTGACTGGAAACAACTTGTCCTTCATATTCCTTTAGGTAGTTCCCTGCTCAGCATCTTGCTCTCCAGAAGCTACCAGAGCTGCCCAGTTCACTCCACAGACTAGGCAGAGGGACCGAGATGGAATTTAAGTATCTGACTGTCCAAGTGTCCTGCTAACATGCGACAAATTGGCTCAGCTCTGCTCTGCTCACCGTAGCCAACATGCATCCTTGATGCATCCAAGGGGCTGTCTGTGCCTACAGGATTCTGGCAACCCCCCTGGGAGTGTGTTGTATACACCATACACCCTCTCCCTAGGCAGTTCCCGTTGAATATGCCAGGCCATTCAAAATGTTTCTTTTTCCCAGAACAGAAACATTTGACCTGATGAAGACAAATGAACTTTTGGCATGTCCTCACTTCAATCCTCCCAAGCCACACTTTGTTTTCTTATTCTTTACTATCGGTGGAGACATTTTAACAATCCACAGAAAAGGACTGGATGCATTTCGTTAGTTAAAAGCATTTCTGAATCTATGCTGCAAACAGGAAAAGGACCCAGTGCTCTACATTACCTCCTACAACCCCAACTACACAACAAGCTGCACCCAAGAAGCAAGATGGTCTTAGTCACATTGCCTATTTCTGTCACCTACATGAGATAGGGTAATAAGTAATCAGATGCCTTTTGTCTTATTTGCCCATTGCCTTAGCATGCACACAAATTCTAGAAAGGTAAAATATAATTTAACAAGCCAGTGCGTATTACAACAATATTAAGGAGACAATTTTCCCTCTAGCACTCCAGACAACTCTAAGACTCTATGAAACCGCCTACATGTGTTAGATTCCCAGCCATCAGCTGACACAAGATAACAAATTTTCTCCACAATTCTTCTGAAGAACTCTTCTGATTAGGGTTCGGTTTGGGGATTTTGGTCAAGTTAGACGCTAAGCCAGTTTGTACCGTCACAGTAGCATGGAGCAATTTCAAGACCACACAAACCATTCCACATGGACACTGAAGCTCATTCAAACAGTAGAGTATTGGAGTTAAGGTGAATTGCAGAAAACATCCCTTAACACCCAGTCCAAATTGGTCTCCCCTAAAAAAGAGATTTTGGAACATCTACGTAGCAGTGCCTGCTGTTCCCTTGGCTTGGAAATCCTGTTTCCCATGTACCCTTTCATGCAGCCTTGACAGTGTTACAAGGAGAGTTCTATAACCAGTTGTGTGAGGATCTCTTCTCAAGGAATAAACATTCTAATATACTTGCAGGGCTGAGGCTCAAAGGGAAAAAATTATAGATATGACAAGGTTACTCCCACTTTCCATGCCTCTTAGAGTCAGGGATTGCCATCACAGCTTGTAAAACATTTTTAAACAACACATTAAACTCCTTGCAGAAGAAAAAAAAAAAAAAAAAAGAAGAAAGTCTTGGAAGTTGAATTGCTGGTTTTGTAAGCATTCTATTACAAACTCAGAAACTGCACTGTTTTCAAGTTTTGGTTTTTGTGAGGAGAAAAAAAATGCTCTCTTTCAGAGGATATAAGTGCAGTGAAAACAAAGAAACGTGTTTCTCATAGGGGAAAAAAAAACACTCCTACAAAAAAAAAAAAGGATACATAAGGCAAAATTTTCAGGAGTATAAGACTGTCTGAAAGGAAACATCAAAGCTTACTACACTACTCTGCTAAACTCACATCTAACCCATCTGACTGCTCCTCCTTTCACCTACAGCCAAAGAAGCTATTCTTATGTGAATGTCAGTAAGAACATACTTGCACTAGGCCAGACACAGCATCTTGACCCAGACTAACACTCTTATATGGAGCTAAGGACATTGCTAAAGAAACACAGACTCTATTGTTAATCATTTCTTTTAGCAAACTTCCTTCACAGCCTGAGGTAAGCATTATATTAAACTGTGAAGAAATAACTAGAACTACTAAGCTGCAAGTGACTTTTAAATCAAGTGCATCAGTTACACAGTATTTAGCGCCATGCTGTAAAGGGTGGTAAACGGAGGTGTCATAAATATCTGACTTTATCATCTGTTGACTCATAATCCAGATGCCAATGGGATATAAATCATGCAAAGCATGTTTCCAGATTAGGAAAGTCTGACTGCTCGCTATTGTTCGAGCGAACTACATTATTTCTTTGTAGGATCAGGAGTGCCCTCCGATGGTTAATAACTATTAATGAGATAGAAGAGCTGAGTATGGAAAGTAGCAGATCCTAAATTGCATATTCAATACAAAATGTTCTCAGTTCCTGCACTAGACATTTTCAGTCTTCTGTATACTTAAAAATTTCAACAACTAATCTTGATTTATTGGAAATATTTTTTGAAGATTTCTCTTTCCATTACAGTTATTTGAACTGATATTAAAGGGTACTCACATATATTAAGGATGCGTTAGAGAATTATATATATACTTAATTTCAAAGGAAACAAGTTGCAAAAAGTTTCAGACACGAATTACAGGATTTGTCTAGTAGACACTGAGAAAGGCTCTGACAAATGCAGACACATGGAAATTCAGATTTTCAACTAAATGTCAGAGAACAGGATACAACTGGAAGAAAAAAGAAAAAACAGGCAAGATCTCTGAAGAAGCACATATGTGCCCAAATGCTTGTCTGTATTTATCCAGCTATATAAGCTAGCCTAACAAAATTTAACTCTCTCAACAGACCCTGCTTCACACGTACTTAGAACATTACACGTAGAACACAACTGTAAGAAAACAGGAAATCAATGACGTTTTTTTCCCACATCTTCAACTTTACCTGTCCTTTAGGTAGTCAGCATCCCTGTCGCTTACCATTTCATCAATCCTAATACCAACTGGTCTTTCCAAACAGAGGTAATAGTTAGAAGACAGCCACATGCTTGGAGCTTTCTGTGATGACAACCACTACATAAATATATGCAAGTCTCCCCCTTCAGTTGAACAAGTAGCAGGACTGGAGGTGACACTTCAGTGAGACAAAATCTCCCCAAATCTGCATCAACCACACAGCTTCCCTACTATACACTGGAAGAATAAATGTGAATATGCAATATCCAAGCCCTTGCAAGACTCATAAATTGCATATTAGAGTTTAATTCTAGTCTGACTACCTGAAGACTCCTAAGAATAGCCAAGCAACATAGAGAGAAATGCACATAACAAGTTGTAACTGCAAGCACTCACAGATTTCAGAGCAAAATCAATTCCTCAATCTTGCAAAGAAGGATAGCATCAAGGGAGCAGACAGTTGGGTGCATCCTCCCTGCTTCCCATTACCTCTGCTGACGCACACAAGGAACAGCCATTGCGCTCCTAGATCTGCTGAGCTGTTAGCAAAGCTCTGCTCTCTCAGGGCTACTTTATCTTATTTTTTTAATCTAAACCAAATGTCATTTTTTGATTTTCCCTCTGATGGTGAAAGCTGAAAATAATAGTTTCAGATGAAAGAGACCAGCAGCAAGCCTTCTCTGTACCAGATTTTACTCTAGTTTCAGACCTACTGCAGAACCTTAAGCATTTGGAAACAGGGCTTTGCTTGGGAGTTGCTAATTAAGTGTCCCGCTTCCACCTGAGATTACTATCAGCTGAGGCTCACCTGGGATTACCAGGGCGGAGAGTTCCATTACTGCCTTATTTGCCCATTGCCGTAGCATGCAAACAAATTCTAGAAAAGTAAAATATAGCTTAATAAGCCTATGCATATTACAACGATATTAAGGAGGCAAGTTTCCCTCCTGCACTCCAGGCAGCTCTAAGACTCTCTCGAGCTGCCTGGGCGGGAGGAGGCAGACGCTGCTCGGCCACCCCGAGCTGCCGGCGGGAGGGCCGGGCCGTGAGAAGAGCCGGAGCGCCCTCTGCTGGGGACTGAGGGAACGGCGCTCCGATCTGCACAGCGGCCGCCTGACGCAGCGTGTGGCGAGTATCGGGCGCACAGGGGTGGAGGGGGACAGGACCTCCTCTACACGGAGGTCCTGGGGCAGTGTCAGTACTCGCGGCACCTCGCACCGCTGTACACCGGCAGCGCATTGGTCACTGAGCATCTGGGGCCCTACATTGCCCGGTGCTACGGAGCCGTTAGGATAAGGCGGGAAAACATCCTCGGCGGGAGCTGCCCCCAGCGCCATTTTGAAGGTGCTGAGTTGCTGTGCAGTGTCGGGACTTTTGTGGCTGGCGACTCCTAGGATTTGCACTAAGTCCATATAAGTTCGCATCCTGCCTTGTGACCTAAACGCTTCTCCACTTTTGTTTCAGACTCTGTCCTGTCTTAGTCCTAAGCAAGGCGTTTGCCCCTGCTGTTGCCTGGGCACTTGGTCATACCTTTGTGAGGGGCACTGCAGCTGTGCAAAGAAATGTTTCTAATGCAAAACAAGTCTTGTTCTAAACTCAGTCAAAAAGCCAACCCCGGAAAAGTATTTGTGAACCAATGATCTGAACAGAAAGTAAGCTAGGTGAGCTGAAAAATGTAAAAATACTTTTTTTTTCACCTTAACACTTTTCCACCCACTTTGGCATAAATTAGCTAAAACTCCAAATAAGCATGCATTTACAAATTAAGTAATAATAACAACAGTTAACAATAAAAATGCGAAGCAAGCTATTCCGGGAACATAGCATGTTCTCAAGATGCTTTTCAGCCAGGAGATTAATGGGAATGGATCTCTTTAAGGTGGCATTCTGTTCCAAAAATTAGCGTTGTCTAGTGGAATCATTATAATACGTCACTAACACTATTTGACATCATAAGTACCAAGAGATCCCAGCTCTTTTCCAAGATCTCAGTGCCTCTAGTATCTACAGCTACCAGCTGGTAATAGCTATTATTAAGTACTGTTCCGGCTGTAACAAGCAGAATAAGCGCATTGCTGCTTAATAAAAACTGCCTCCAAAAAGAGGAGATAGAGGGCAAAAGGAATGAGCTAAGGGGAAATATCTGTAGCTTTCTGTGAGGAGCCTTCTGGCTGTTGTGCTGGGTTGTATAGGAGTAGTTCAGACGCAGCAGCTGGTTTATGAGTGTGCAAAATAGTATGGTAAAACAACACAGTCTATTGGGTCCTTCTTGTGTGCATAGCCTTTGGGAATCAAGAAGTGCTTGTAGTATGGGCAACATCAAAAAGAAAATACCAGAGCTAGAGCCCAGGGAAGAGAGTTGCAAATTCTTCAAGTTGTACTATTGCAAAATCTTCATATTTTGAAATTTTCCTGGATTTCTATAGAAAAAAAAGTACTACTTCTTGTCACTACATAGCATGGGAAGAGCAAAAATTATGCCACTTAACTGTTCTAAGGGATCTGGGAGTTACCAGCCAGGCAGTAATTCCTGTGTGAACAGAAACAAACAATTCCTGTGTGAACAAATGGTGTAGCTCTTTACTCCAAAGTTTGACTGGACTTACTGTTTATAGGTGAGGCCATGCAGATTCCACAGTCCCCAACTTTGCCATAAATAAAGTCAGAAGTGCAGTATTGTAGTTCTGTTTTGCATTTCATTTCACTGATGGAATCTTTGGCTTTGCTGACAATTCGGGTCAAACAGGAATCAAACACGTAAGATATGAAAAATATTGAATTAAACAGCCAACAACCATGGAGCAAAAGGTGCATTGTGTCTTTAGCCTGGGGCTCTGGGCTCGATGAACTTTAATTTGTCAATAGTTCATCAGTGCTATGAAGGAAAAGCATCACTAATAAAAGAATACAAAAGTAACACTCTTGTTGCTTTATGGACAAATCAACCTAGCCAATTCAACACCTTGAATGAAGGGAGACTGACATGCAAACCACGATCTACACATCTTTACCCTTCAGGCATGCTGAGGTGATGGCAAGATCAAAGAGGCTTTTGAAATGCCAAGTTCTGAGAAAGGAAATCGGGAAATATAACTCCAGAGTTAGCTGGAGGGGGCAGGGATGAGGGTCATGTTAGAAGGTGTTAACCACTGTAGAAAGAGAGACTCTTATCCCAGATGGTGCAGACATTTCACTGTTGAAATATAACTGCGACCAGCCTATCTTATAAGGTAATGAAATCTGTCACAACGTGAACATCAAAAGTGGTCACAGACTATAAAGGAACGGTGTTTGCGGGAGCAGTAGGGACGAGAAATGTCAGACACTCGAGGCTGTGTCTTTGAGATGCTGTAGTCAAGAGGATCAGTAAGGACAGGAAGGAAGAGATTGTCTTGCTGACAGCTGCCCGAGGATAGGAGCGGAGGACAAGTAAGATATTGCTTCCTTTGTAATGAATCCAAGATGTACCTCCCTGGCCTGACATTTGCCAAGTAAACTGAGTTAGTTATTCAGACAAGTCCTTTTGCTCCACTCCAGCTTTCCTATACATTCTTAGTACATTCTGTTTTAATTAGAGCAGTTGAGTCTTTGATTGTTTGCAAATTTCATGCAGACTTTTCCTTAGCGGTGCTTCTAAGAAAGAGGAGCTATAGAAAGATGCCTGGAGCCTGTCATAGTTGGGATGTTTGGTCAAAGGGGCATGGACCATGGGGACCTTTCTCACAAAAGATGGCACCTGCAGAACTGAAGTCTGGCAAACACTTAGGAAACACCTGGATGATCAGCCCTTTTTCCACTTCTTTATCTTCTAATTTTTTTTTATAAGATTTGAGCGTAACGGAAGCCAAATCAGAAAGATGAATGTCAGTCAGCTTTCATGAAAGTTGGTGCAGCAAAGTAGGAATGATTTGTGCTAAGCCTTCATTTATTCTGGAAAATGCTGAACGCACACAGTAGTGTTAGGAAAATAAAGGGAGGGAGACTGGAAAATGCAAGTGACAGTACAAAGCCACAGCCAGCAGAGTGCAGCATCACACTGGATGGACCCTGCACGGACACAGCGGTGGTGAACTATTTTCCCACTGATTAAATAGTAGGTATCAGGTGCAATAAGCAAATATCCCAGGAAGAGAATGATACCTTTCCATGCATGCGTTTTGAATAATACTTAGATACTCCTAAGTGATAAACTGTGATTCCACATAAACGTTTTGAGCACAGAAAGTAGGAGAAAGAATCTGGGATTTACTGAGCAAGGGAAAGGGAAGTGAAAGTAAGAGACTAGAAGATCTAAGCCAGATGTAGTAAGTTGACTGGTAGCCTGGTGATAAGGTTGGACATTGAAGTCAAATGAACTTGCAGGAGTGATGGGACAGAAAATGAAAGAAGCAGTAGTACAAACAAAGAGAATGGGATTAGTTCCTGGAGCCAAATAGGAAAGAAAAAGAAAAAAATGTGCTGGAAGAGATGATACAGGAGGGACCTAACAAGGAAAGTGCAAGGAAAGAGTGTGCTGTTAACCAGTAAAGATCATCTCTCTACAGGCCTTAGAATGTGTATCTGACACTATGCTGCTTCCTGCAAGTCTCTGTGAAACTCCATGTCTGACCTCCTACAATATTGCACTACAAAGGCTGAAAACATGCCATTGCTGTCTGTCATTTTAGTAGAAAACAGCAGGAAGAAGTCTACACTATGGATTTAGAGGTTCCAAACCAACTGTCCTACCTTGGAGATAATAGTATGTTGCCACATGATAGAACTTCTGACTTCGTTTCTGTTTTAATTTGCTTTTTAAAAACCATACAAAATTGCAGACAAAATGTTATGGAGGTTTTTTGGTGGTTTTTTTGTTTTGTTTTGGTTTGGTTTGGTTTTTTTGTTTGTTTTTAAATCTTAAGGTCTTTGAATCAAATATAGGCAAATAGCAGGATTTAAGATTGCTTTTACTCAGTCCTATGTATTAATGATGGGGTCTTGAAATATATGGCCACCTGGTATGTATTCACTTGAACAGTTTATCCTCTGTATGGAAAAAAAATTGTTTTAGGAGTGATCAGCTTTATACAGTTATGGAAAGTGTTTTCTCTCCTTCAGACTCCATTTGTTTCCTCCCTCAGACCTCATTTAATGCAGAAGTATAAATGATATAAAGGCATGAGGCATGGGTTTATCGTGGTTAAAGGTACTGGTCAAACTCTAAAGAACAGTGCTTTACTTCAGCACCTTTGCAATTCTGTAGGCTCACTGTGATATTTGGGAACTTACTTTGTGAAACGTTTGCTAGTCACTGCTCACTTTTGTTTTCTAAGTGGTGATCATATCATCTTCACACTTGACTTGAGGACCTATGGTCTGCAATGTGTAGGACTACCAAAGGCTAAAATTGAAGTACCATGCTTGAAAAAAGAACCACACCCACCCAAGTACTCAGGATGCTGAGAATGGGGAAGGTGACACTTCTGATCTTAACTTCTGTGCATCATAAATCCCTGATTTATAAAACAGTGATGAGACCATTACTTTTCCTTGAAGGGGTGTTCTAGAAATTAAATAACATTCTGATAACACTCAACTACAGTAGAGGAGAGTTCCACAGTCCATCCTGCACAGTACACAGATCAGAAGTCCAAATGGGAAGCGTATTTTATGATCTTATAAATAAAACTATATTGTAATATGTACGCACACAAAAACAAATTAACATTGCATGACCAATGTTGGCTTATTCTTTCTTTTAGGTATATCTTCCATCTATCTTCTTCATCTTAATTTTATATTTCACTATGTTGTGTATTACGTGCTTATAAGATTGTGTATACATTTATATCCTGTGTACATATGGGATCTATTTGACCTAACATCAGACATCTAGATTTGCTCCAATCAGTAGAGATTTTATTCTAAAGTAGGTGTCTGGGACAGTCAAGATGCCTCTCTCTTCACACTGACTACTGTGAGATCCAGTCTTGGTAGCTGTTTCATCATGGGGAATATTTTTGAGAACTAGAGATTATGGATAATAGCTTAAAAAAATATGATGATATTTCACATTACTAGTAACAACCATCTTACTTTATTAATGATAGGTGCAAAATGCACTGCTACCTAGGTTAACAGGTCAGGCAAGAGGAGACCAAACTAATCAGTGGATTAAATTTCCAGACTGTGTTTTCTGACCAAATAATAATTGCTCAAGTAAAATCCAACTTTGATCTCAAAACTTCTGTTTAATTTTAGATTTCTACCTTATCTCTCCCAGATCCTTTTTTCCTTCTAATACTTTTCCCTTTTTTCTAATACTTTTGCCACGTATCCAGTTATTAGTTTAACAGACAGATCTTAATCTGGACTGTAAACTCTGGCCTAAGGGCTCTTTTTTTACATCTGATCTCAGACATGACCTCAACACCTATCATCTGAGACACTTCTGGGGCTGGAATCTACATGCTTCAATAGACAATAAATACTCATTATACCAATGTCATAACGTTTCCAGTAAAGTAGAAATGAAGCACTATATGCTACAGATACACACCTGAATTTAGGCACTGTGTCCAGAAGATGTAAGCAATACTGGTAAAATGCATTTTATCCACAGTGAACTGTGGCATGCAGGCACCATAGGAATGGGAACAGTGACTGAGGAACTGAAGTCCACTTTCAATAGCAGCACAAGGTTCGAGCCACCACATGTGGTTGTTATTCCATTCTAAGAGAAGAAGTAACCACTGCTCTTTACCAGCTGGAAGGTGTGGTATTAGTGACTAGCCCCTTCCCACTCCACTTCTGCTGTGAGGGAGAGAGAGCCTTTAGAGATGATTTTGCACATATCTGATTGGCCACACTGATTGAGAACTGTGTATATAGCCCCCGACAAAGCTTACAGGTGGTAGATAGCCACTCCCTCCTTTTCCCTGTCCTCTCAATTACATGTACAGTGTGGTTAGTGAATTCTCTGTAAAAGAAAATAGTTCTCCTTTTGATGTTATTAAAGTGAAATCACTCCACATCTGAGATTAAGCAGTATATATTACTTGAGATCATGCCATGAGTTCATCAACAATTAATTATATCAAGATAAGAAAGAAAGATAGTTGCACTGAAAGAGACTGAGCACAAAAAAGAAAATTCATACTTTGGAGACCTGGGAGGGAGAAATAGGGGAGGACGATCTTCTTTCAACCAGCGTGGGAATGAGAATGATGTTCAGAGGATTTACTGAAGGAAAGAACATTGTGGAGCTTTGTTCTGTCTTCTGAAGTATAGCTAGAGGCTCACCACCACGGCTGTGGGAACGTACCCAAGAGGGAAATATGTCTTATTCAACCCTGGAAAATCAAGAGCATGCTTCTCAGAGATTATGTAAGACAGGACAAAATGAAGCCAAGCAGGGAGGCTGATGTAGGCTAGTTTAGCAATAGGGATCAGTATATTAGTTTAAGGACCAATATATTAGTTTAGCAAAAAGAATCAGTGAGTGCTAGTTCTAACACTTTCCATTTTAATTTTACTTGGTGTGAACAGCCTTGTTCTTCTCAATGATTCTGCTTCACGGGAGCACTGGAATCACAACACTTACTTTTATCTTTGTATCCACCAGGTGCAAGGACTTTTTGCTTGGATTTCACACAAGTTGTTTTGAATTTGAGTGCACTAAGGCAGAAAGTTGCTCATTATGGCCTAACCAGCAATGGAAATTTGCCAAACTGGTAAAAACAGCTAGAGGTCAACCAAAGTCTCTGTGATGAAGCTGATGATGGAAAAATGGGGAGAAAGTAAGTGGTCATATGACCACCTTAGATGCAACTGCGCATGCACAGAGAGATATTAGCATATATTAATGAGTTCGTAGAATCATAGAATCATAGAATGGCCTGGGTTGAAAAGGACCTCAAAGATCATCCAGTTTCAACCCCCCTGCTGTGTGCAGGGTTGCCAACCACTAGGCCAGGCTGCCCAGAGCTACATCCAGCCTTGCCTGGAATATCTCCATAGGCGGGACATCCACAACCTCCTTGGGCAACCTGTTCCAGTTTGTCACCACTCCCTGTGTGAAAAACTTCCTCCTAATATCTAACCTACATCTCTCCTGTCTCAGTTTAAAACCATTCCCCCTTGTCCTATCACTATCCACCCTCATGAACAATTGTTCCCCCTCCTGTTTATACGCTCCCTTCAAGTATTGGAAGGCCACAATGAGGTCTCCCCAGAGCCTTCTCTTCTCCAAGCTAAACAAGCCCAGTTCCCTCAACCTTTCTTCATAGGAGAGGTGCTCCAGCCCTCTGATCATAAAGTTCTTGGAAAAGAATGCATATGTGTGGCAATGTACTGTATATGTATGTCTTAACTGTTTAAAGGTAGAACTTGAACTCTGCAAGCATGCGCTTGATCTGTCAAATGGCCCAGTACATACTGTAAGGAGTAAAGGAATGTCACTTTCTAACACCACACTGGAGTCAGAAAGTTTTCTTCCTGGATTTTGGCTGACAAGGTGATGAGCTGTGTGAGAAACCAAACACTTTTTTTCAGGACACTGGCAGTTTTCCGAACCTCTCTGAGGCAGCTCATTTTTTTCTGGGATTTCCCTCTTGGATAAGAAGTGGCTGACCTTAGTTCAGAGTACTGCAAACATGCAGCTAGAAGGATAACAAGGAAAGCTCCTTTCTACATTAAGGCCAAGGAAAGAAGTCTGCTTATTGCTCAACACCTTTAAGCAGGGGAGTACCAGGAACCACAGCTCCTAGCAGCTCAGCTGACTGCTCAGCCAAGCCAGCCTTGTAAGCCACGAGAAGGTCCTCCCACATGGGTGCTTACCTGGACAGCTGCCAGCGTCTGTGACAGCTCCTAGTCACCTCAAAGCCAGTCCCTGAAGAGAGGAGGGTTCACTGGCCTCCGTGCGCTCAGTCCCTCTAGAAGCCAGTGCAGCCAAGTGGCTCCTTCTTGGCTCATCTTGGGGTATTTTGAAACCAAATGTGTTGCAGTGTCTGGTGTGAGCTAATGAGACCCTGTGACAGAGATTCTATGGAAGAAACAGAGCGGCAAAGTAAGTTTTTTACTGCAAAAGTTCCAGGAATTACTTCTAGTAACATTTAGCCCCCGAAGTAATCACATATTCATCATCCTTTGTTCTGTGCTGGCTTCTACAGCAAGACCAAGCACTCATTGCCCGTTCAACTCTGTTGAGTGACCTCGAGGAGTAACACAGAACAATCCACTTCCTAGAGAGGAACCGCAGCCGAGGAGGGAGTATACCCATGCTCTCATGAGGTACTGCTAGCTGTGTGCTGAATTCACCCCTGCCGGGTCAAAGTTTGCAATATTTGTTACCAATGTCTATAACCTATGTAAGAACTAGCCCTATGTGGGAGCTCTGGAAATGATTACAGGAACTGTGGAAGAGCTGTCCTAAGACATTTTCCTGTGCTGAATATGAAGATCAGTCTCCAGTATTACAGGGTGCACCACTGACTCACACCAGAGCATGGCTCACTTCACTTGTTTCAGAGGAGCAGAAGAGCAGAAAGCAAGGGTTCAACTAACTGTTATGCACACACTTCCCGCCCCCCCACCCCTTGAATTTTCTCTGCTCACACTTTCCAGTGTCTCCATTGTCTTCTCTAGCTCCAATTCTAACAGTCTCAGGTGTGCTTCTGCGCAGTTTCACAATGTTGTGCTTTTCCTTAAATCAGTGGTAGTTTGGAGAGGCTGCGATAGAAGTAGATGGTATCTAGTGGACATCCTGTTTCAGTAACTGGATATTCCTGCTCTCAACATCCAGGCATGGTTCTGGATTAGACATTTTCAGCACAAGGTTGATTCCACATCTGTTCCTTCTTGCCCAAGGTGTTTTCCAAGATAAAAGCGTTGTTATCAAAGAGCCCTTCCCAGAGTAAGAGGATGCCTATTCATGTTTCTCATCACCTTGTAAATGAAGGTTACATGAGGTGAGATCCTTGCAGAATCACAGTGGGAAATGTGATAAGGGCAACCTGTGGATGGCCACGGCCAGCAGGCACAAGAGGCGGGGTGGGCCCTCCACCCTGATGATACACAGGGTGCAGTGTCTTGGAACATCCCAGGCTGTTTCCATCACACCCTCCCTGACCAGACTAAAGAATTCCCGTTCCAGAAGTGAAAGAGGTCCATGGAACTTAAGGCTGTGCTGTGCTGTACAAGTCAAAAACAGTATTGTGTGTGCAAGTACATTCTACTTCCTTGTGAATTTTTTGCAGTGTCCTCATATTTGCACTGAGCTGTGGAGGGCAGGACCAGGACTTGTTTAGAAATGGTGTGGCTGTGAACTATGATTGGCAAGGAAAGAAGATAGGGTCAGAGAGATGCCAACAAGCTAAGTGGTGGTAGGTGCACACGTGCATGCAAGCCTGGCCATTCAGAAAGAAAGTGACTGGCCAGGGCTGTCTTTGTTGTTGACATGGCTGACTTCCTAGCAGTTTGCTGGTATTTGATGGTGCTGGTGTTGCTATTTGGCTAGCAGTTTCAGAGCAGGGCTGCTGGATCAGGATGAAGGGGCATGACTGACTCCAGAACAGGTGTTTGCTTTCTACCTGTGATTAGCTATTTAAGTTCTCATAAACTCAGTGGAGATCTAGTCACTACAGGGAGTAATGTGCCCTAAGGAGCAACTCAGAAGAGCGGCTGTGGCAGAGGGCACTCAGTTGCCCAGAGACATCCAAGCAAGACACATGAGGCTGGCAGGTAGGACAGAAGACTTGCAGGAGATCATGTTTTCTAGAGGGACTCCTAGAGACCACCAGCCAGCACCTTTGTTTGGGTAGTGAATCACAGCTCGTGAGTCTGCTCTGGGGTGATTGAGTCATTCTCCAAGTTCCACTGACTGTCCTAACCAAATTTCCATTGGCTGCAATGAAAGCTTAGCCAAACAAGAGCAAGTGTAGGCATCTGTGAGTGAACACCTACATCTAAGTGTCTTGGCTTCAACCTGGATCCCAGTCAGGCTGTTTTCATGAGGTGGTGGAGGGGGATATGAAAAGGAGGAGAGGAAGTGCCACCCAAGATTTTGCCACTGGGGATTTCCTAGGGACAGGATAGGCACCGCACAGCATAGTCATCCAAGGAAACGAGGAGATACCACAGCTATTTTAATTCAAGTCACGTATGGGAGCACAGGGACAGTGGATCATAGCCACCATAGAAGAAAACTCAGGTTCATTTACTTTCCAGCCATCTGAGGAAACAAACAGACCAAATGAGTCCAGATTCCATCCCGCGGACTTTGGGTACCCAGGAAACCGCGGCGTGACATCAGCCAGCAGCAAGGAGGCAGTGGCTCACACAGTCTGTAGTGCTGCGGGAAGCTGACACTTCTTCATGTGGTGTCTTCTCAAGGGAAAAATCGACCAGTCAGTCGCTACTTACAGTGTGAGATTGTCCAAAGGTTGCAGGGAACCAGAGGGAAGTTGCAGCACATCAAAAGATAATTTTCTCCAGTAGATTTGGTCATCTATTGTGTTGTGGATACACAACTTAAAGGGACAGGTGTGGGCACCGGTCTCTCTGATTTCCCCAGAGGGAGATTACCCCACACAGTTCCCCTGCAAGCCGTTTATTTAAGGCATCCGTGTCATTTTTTTCTGTCGGCAAGCATATGCCATGCCACAACCGTAAGCTCAGTGTTTAACCGCAGAAAGAGTCACAAAAAGCAGTTCATGAGCCTACGCTGAAAACACGAAAGCTGTAATTAAGTCAACTCTTAAAGTCATTCCGGGGCTGAAACAACACGCTTTATTTTAAGCATCGCTGGGAGAGAGAGGAGGGGAAAGGCTGGGTGGAACCCTGAAATAAACACTTCCATCGAAGCTGGAGAAACTCCTTTCGGCGCTCTGAACGTTCACCAAGGCTTCCTGGGAGCGCTGGAGTTTGTCCTCTCGCTGCCACCTGATTTCTCCCCCGCTCTCAGCGCCCGTCACCCGCACGTCCATCCCCGCGGAGCCGCTCGAGCCCCGCCTCCGCCCGGCGGCGCGGAACGGCGCGGAGCCGGCGGTATGGCGCACGGCTCGGCCGTGCTCTGCTTGTGCCTGTGGCTGTGGCTGAGCGCGGCGGCGGGGCTGCAGCTCACCCTGCTGCACACCAACGACGTCCACGCGCGTGTGGAGGCGCGGGGCTGCGCGGAGGGGCCGCGGGGCTGCTTCGGTGGCGTGGCGCGGCGGGCGGCGCGGGTGGCGGCGGAACGAGCGGCGCAGCGCAACGTGCTGCTCCTGGACGCCGGGGACCAGTACCAGGGCACCGTGTGGTTCTCCCGCTTCAAGGGCCGGGAGGCCGTGCACTTCATGAACCTCCTGCGCTACGATGCCATGGTAAAGAGGAGCGGTGCGGGGCTTCTCTCGCTCCCCGGGGTGCCGGGTGCGTGCCTGCCTGGCTCGTTTCTGCGGAGTGCTGTATCGGACGGGCTGCGAATCTTTGGGGGATAAGGGACGGCAAGAGAAGTGATGAGCCGGGTGAAGGGCATCCCTCTGGGCAAAGGCGTCAGCTGGCCGCCAAGGAGCGGAGCGTGCGCCGAGGCTGCGGAGAGGATGGGATGCGGCTGAAGAGCTGCTGTCGGCAGAAGCTTGGGGCGAGAGGACTGGAGGGGCTCTGGTGCGGAGGGGCTCGGCGGAATCGACAGGAAACAGCGAGACCGGCTTGACGGGTCGAGGAGCGCACGCCCGAGGGGCTGCACCTGGTCGTGCGTGCTTGGGGCTGGCAGCCCGGCTGCGTCTGGTCCGGCGCGCACGGACGAAGGGCACACAGTGGCAGCGCTGCTTTAAAGGGTTTGGATTTGGGGTGTTAGTCGGAACACCCCCGCTCGTGTCCAGTCCTGCCAGTCCCGGGGCAGTGAGGGGACGTAAGGGTCGGGTGCGAAGTGGCTCTGGCTGCGGCAGGCTGCAGGTAGTCTGGGGACCGTCACCACACCTGAGGGAGCCGGCCCTGAGCCTCCACTCTGCCTCCTCTGAGTGCCGCCGGGAAGGCTGAGGATCTGGGATGAGGTTGGGGGGACACGATCACCCCACATTCTTGAACATCTTCTCTCTACTCAGAATGATAAATAATTACTGTGATTTGTTCTGCTTGTGTACAACACCAGAAGGGAGGAGAGAGATGGAAATTATGTTTGGAAGTGTGTAGTGTGTGTAGTTATTTGATCACAGCTGACAGCCTGAGAGGAAAATCTTGCTTGAGCAGATCACATCCTCTGTCTTTATCTTGCTTTCTGTGGAAAGGAGTCTGTTTTCCTTGCCCAGCTCCAGAAGAGGAAGTGCTGTCCCACGCACTCTCCTGCCTCACCTCATGCCAGGCAAGCAGTGCTATGAGGGATGCTGTTCGTTGTTGGCCTGGCCTCCTGAACTGTTTAATCTTAAAACTAACATTGCCACGGGGTTTCTGCCCAGTGCTAATGGGGAGGAATGTGTGCCTGCAGAACTGGGAAAGGCTTTGGGGTTCAGGAGCACAGGAAGATGATACTCAAGATGTTTTTTTTCGACCTTCCTTCCCAAATCTAGCTGCTGGCTGCCCTTTCTCACCTTAAGTGGTTGCTGGTTTGACTGGTCCGTGGACAAGCCTGGAGTTCTCTCAGTCCTGGTTGTATCAGAAGAAGTTCCTTTAGGCAAAATCAGCAGTGTCGAGCTAGTTCCCAGTTTTAGCAAGGTGTAATGTAAGAAGCATCGGCAGTTCAGTTAGGACATCTCATTAGCTTTTTCATCACAATAAGATAGAAGTAAAAATAAGATCTAAACCGTACTAGATATCCGGAGGCTTGTACTGAATAGTAATGCCTTAGGTGAAGTAGTCAGCCACTGGCACAGGGAGCAAGGTAGGAGCTGTGCTGCAGAAAGTTGAGCCAGTGCTTCTGTAAGTAGAATTTGAGAAGTCACAGCCTTGGCAGAAGGGGTGTAGCTTACCAAAATGGTTGGAAGCTGAAATACCGAAGTAGGATTGCAAACAGGATGAAGGGAACATGAGTCACAGAAATCGTTACAGGATGAGGGCAGGAGAGCCAAGGGAATGTTCGGGGCAGCTTGGCAGTGTTATCAGGTTTGTTCCACAAGTGGGACAGACTTGTTTTTTTTTCAGGTTTTATGTTTTCTCATTTGTGTCCACTATCACTTCAAGCCTATTTTCTCCTGTTTAGCTAGGTGTTGTGTTCTAAATCCTTTTGCCACTAGCTTTCCTTTTTGGTGTGATTAACACTGAAATCCACAGGAAGTACCACAAAGGCAGTAAATGGGGGGGTTGAGAGTAGCATTCTAGTTTTACTTTTAAGTTACATCCATATGTTAATTTGTATCCTGATTTTTAAAATATTTTCGGCATTTGATTCTTGTGAAAGGGGGATTATATGACCACATGCTGTATGCCTGCATCTTTCTGCTTATTCCCCATTGTCATAGAATTGTGGAATTGTTTGAGTTGGAAGAGACCTTTAAAGGTCATCTAATCCAACTCCCCTGCAAGGACAGGGACACCTACAGCTAGATCAGGTTGCTTTGAGTCTCGTCCAGCCTTGAATGTCTCCAGGGACAGGGTATCCACCACACCTCTGGGCAACCTGTTCTAGTGGTTCACTATCCTTATTGTAAAAAACCCTTTCCTTATATTCAGTCTAAATCTCCCCTCTTTTGGTTTTAAACCACTTCCTCTGGTCTTATCACAACAGATCCTGCTTAAGAGTCTTTCTGCTCTTTTCTTACAGTCCCCCTTTAGATACAGCAGCTATCAGACCTCCCTGGGGCCTTCTACAGGCTGAACAACCCCAGCACTCTCAACCTGTCCTCGTAGAGGAGGTGTTCCATTCCTTGAATCATTTTTGTATTGATCAGTGTATTCAGATTTGTTGAAGGGTTATTCTCTAAGATTAAAGTCATAGGAGCTCAGTGCATAATAGTGGTTGGGTAGAGTAAAGGAACCCTAAGTGAGCGGCACATCCTTCTCCCCAGAGGAAAAGCCACATCAAAAACAAGACTGTATTATTAGACACCAGTGGTTTCTCATGAACGAGAGACTTTATAACTGCCCACATCATGGGAAAAGTTTTGATCAAAGCTTTTATCGTAATGGACACGAAATAATCCAAATGCAAGCTATGAAGCCAAGAGAAACAAGGTTTCATAAGCACACTGTTTTTTTTTTTTTGTTTTTTTTTTTTTTCGTGATGAGCTAATGGGTGTTAGATACAATTCCAATTCTTATTTCACTTGCAACCAGTTGTTTTGGGGTATAGTTGTGTATTTAGGATGAACAAAAGATATGTGCATCAGTCATAAGGAAATGGCTTGCTACCATTCTGAAATGCTCCATCAGTCTGTCACCGTTCTTTCAGAACAGCAGTCTGCATCAAAATGAGTTTCCATAGATTTGATTCTTTTTCTATTCTTTCCTTCTTTTTTTTTTTTAACCACAGGTTAGGTTGCAGTTAGTATTTGGTTATAAATGGAATACAGTCAGAACACATTGCATTTTCTGAAGTCAGGATTTTCTTCAAGATAGTTCTCGGTTCTTTTTGAAAAATGCAGAAGCAGCAGCATGAGAACAATTTACTTCCTTCCCTGGGGTGGTAGCAATCTTCTCACTAGCATCAGCAGGAACAATTGGTTGCAAATACAAGATATGTAAGATCTTGCTGATGTCCTGATTTTTCCTCAGTCATGCTGGCACCCACCACACCAGCAGCTCCCTGCCTGTGGGGGCCAGAGGGGCCAGGAGTCTTGTCTCCCCTGAAAGAAAGACACTATCAATTCATTGGTCAAATGCTGGCCTCCCATGCTTGTTGTGGCCTCCTTTATATAGTCTGTTTGGGGAATAAAAACGGGAACAAAGATGTGGGTTTGTAGAGCAAGGAGGTATACAAGCCTTTTTAGATGATGAATACAGCTTTTCCTGCTTAACCTTCAAGATGGAATCATGAGCACCTTTTTGTTCAGAAGAGCCGGCTAACTGAATTCAGCACCCCTTTCATACTCTGCTCAGTTGCCACCTGGAATCTTGTTACTGGTGCCAACTTATGCTATCACTGCCTTTCATCGATGTATCCTTTCCTTTCCTAACACCTCAGGGTGCTACAAGCTTCTTGTGTGTGTTGAGCTTTTGCATAGCTGCCCTCTGTGGTGATTTTCTGGCTGGCACTAAACTTGGAGGCCCAGGCATGTGGTCTCAAGAATTATTGCTAAATATCAATGAATATATTTTAAAAACTGCAGTCCAAGCATGGGCTCTTAAAATACATGTTTTATTTAAAGATAACATGTATCATGATTGGCTTGTAACATTTCTTCAGTATTTTTTTTTTCCTTACAAAAAATGCATGTTTTACTTGCTGGTTATTGTTAATCCTTTCATAGCTAGAGGATGTAAAACTGCTGGGTTCTAATCTGAATTTTGAATTCTAATTATGAATACAAGCACTTAGATTTTAGATTCCCACTTTCACATCTGTACTGATATAAGAACGTCTGGAAAGCAGAAACCTAAACCATAAAAAGTAACATTTCTGTGTTTGTGGGAAACAGAAATGTGATGGTTTAGACAAGAAATGGTATTCTTCCCTAGAACATGGACTTTGTTTTCTCAAACATACCTCGTATGTCATTATAAGAGTATTTATGCTGAATTGGAGGAAGTATCTTACATTGTCTTCTGCTTTTCACAGGCTTTGGGCAATCATGAGTTTGATGGAGGAGTGAGTGGATTATTGGATCCTCTACTTAGAAACGCTAATTTTACAATCCTGAGCGCAAACATTAAGGGAAAAACCCCATTAGGAAATGAAATGATGAAATATGTTCATCCTTTTAAAATTATACACATTGACTCTGAAAAAATAGGCATCGTTGGCTATACTACAAAGGAAACTTCCTTTCTTTCACAGCCAGGTATGTTTTCTTTAATGTGTCTGTACCCTTTACTGCTGTTTTATTGCTTACCTACCTGGCTGAACCCAAAGATGATGAGTGTTTTCAGCTGGAAAATTTGTTGTTTTGTTAGTATATCTCTGTATGATTGAGCCTTTTAACTTCCTCATTTTTAAACTGGTGCAGGTTTGTTAACACATTAAATTTTTTCATTCAGGACTGAATTGTCTTGCATCACTGAATATCTAAGAATAATAAGAAGGCCAATGAGATTGTGGGAAAACATGGGGGAGTGGTTTGGGGAGTTTTATTGGCACTTCTGCTGTTTTTGTTTTTGTTTTTTTTTTGGTGTTTTTTTTTTTAATTTATATTCACATTACTATTTATCCATTTAAATAAGAGTTAAGTCATGAATACAGCTTGTCTCTAGAGCGACGTATGTTCAGGTAAATTCATTCCTCTGTGTTGAAATTTTACTCACGGATGCCTCCATGCTTAAGCACTAGTAAAAGCAAGGAGAGCATCTGTGTTTTTAAAGCAGAGGTTGCCCAAGATGTTTTTGGCCTCTCAGATATTTCCAGAAATTAGACTAAAGAAGGAACACGCATTCAGCTTTTACCACAATTGCTTCATTCATGAGTGAAATTAGAGTTGATGAGGGAGAGGCTTTTCAATTTCTGACTATTTATTCCAACATTTTAGGAGTTTTGTTTTCTTTTTGATTTTAGTAAAATAAAATGGAAATGAATAAATATAAATAAAATAGAATGGAAACATCTGAATCAGCCGTAGGAGATCTGAGTCACTGCCTGCTCACTGTTCTGAGAAAATCAGACTTTCTTTCCTGGATTTTTGTAGGTTCTAAAAGGAACTGGGATGCCCTAAGCATTGATTTAATACGTTCTTCTGGACTGAAAAAAAGATTTCATTTTATTACATCTCTTACCATTGGACAGTAATAAAGCAGTAATGCATCTTTCCTGAAAAAAGGAATATTCATGTATTACTATGTAAAACTGTTCCTTCCGTGCCATTTAATTCTTACGCTGTTTATTTAAACTGTCAAGGAGCGGATGTATGAGGTCAGAATAGACTTCTGTATCTGACTCCTATTTTTCAATACTGTTTTGGGAGTCCTCTCTGTTTTTGTTTTTTTTTCTCTAATGAAAATTGATCTGTGTTTTGTGTAAGTAGGCAATAGAATTTCACCAGTGCATGAGAGTGTACTGGTATAATCTGACATGATGCTGAATCTGAGAACTCTTCATACAGCCAGTTTTGTCCTATACTGTTCTTTAACAGTTAATAAAGTAGATCTCTGCCCTTCTTCCAAACAACAGTGTTGTTTGGGGGGATGTAATCAGGCTGATTTCCTTTCAAATAACTCTTCTAGAGGAAAATCTGAATAATGTTGGACTGATTCTTTTTTATGAGACACATTTAAATGTGTCTCCAGCAACATACAAATATTATATTGAATGTCTCAGTATGCTGAGAAAAGACAATATTAAAAGGGAAAGCTTGTTAGCTCCATATATGCAGCTAAAGAAGTTCTAAGTATATCCCACAATGTAAGTGAACAGCGGGGCAAAATCTAACAGCTACCATTTATAGTGATCAGGGTTTTTATGGCTTTCTGCTTTGCCTTCTCAGTGAGTGGAGGAACATTAGGAAGTGTTGAAAACCGTGAGTTCAAAATACGTTCGTATATCTCAGTGACTAGAACCTAGGACCTAGCAGTCCTTCAGACTGATAAAGTTGTGGCAGAGGAGGATCAGTGGCAAAATAGGTACCAGCCTAATTCCTCAGTACTGTGAGTAACATACAGAGTGAATTTTAAACTCAGTCCCTTGCTGTTCTCTACATGCTTCTCTCCAATAGTGCAATCTGCTCAGATTGAGCTGTAATTACTTCGGCATGCTGTTTGCTCATAGCACATTTTCAGGATTTCATAATAGGGAGCTTGAAAATGCTGAAATGTGAATCCCTACACAACTATTTTCCACAGAATTTTTTTTTTTTGAAAATATGATTTCTTCCATCTTTAAATCTCGATAACCAAAACACAGTTATGAAATTACAGCTTGTACTTTTCATAGTGCAAAACAGCTAACATACTAAAACATACTAAAATTAAGAAGTCCTTAAATCTCAGTGTTCCTATTGCGAAGAAACAATGCTGAAGGAACTCTGCTGAATGTACTGTTAATTTTACTGCTGGGAAACCATAGGGTTGGGGAGCACTGAGTGCAATTTATAGATTAGAGCCAGTTGGCAGTTTTTCTAAAGTTCCTCTCTGAGTGGCTGTATACAGCGATCTCAGCTGAACTCCCAGCCACATGTTCTGCAAGGGTTGTTCATACCTTGCTATGCTGAATGACTATAGTCTTTGATGATCCCCAAATCTACTTTCTTGTATGTGATGCTACCAACTCACTGACTGTCTGACTTGTTCTGAATGTTCTTTATGTTGTGAACTCCCAAATTAATTAACGTCTTTATCTGTCCTAAAAAGTGCTACATACTCATTTGTTGTGAAATAATACATCTAGTTTTGTCCACTGTCTTTTCATGTAAGGTACAAAGCCAAAGCAGCTCACTCAGAAAAACCCTAATGGCAGAAAAATATTTACTAAAAATGTCAACTTGGCCGGTTTTCTAAAATGTAATTTTAAATTCCATTTATCCACTTTGTTCTGGCTGGCTTGCGTAATATTTTTAACATGCAGCCAATTCTTTTCCTTGGTTCAGTTTGGATGTTTTATCTGAAAATCCTCGCCTGGCTCAAAGGATAAGAGGATGTCACCTCAATTTAATAATTTGAGAGAGAAGTGAAATACTGACAGAAGCAGTAGATAACGCCTAGTTAAGAACCGCATTTCAATTCAGATTTTTTTGGAAAATGGACAACAGAGCACTGGGCAGTATGTTGCTTTTTGCCTCATTCCTTAGAGAAATGAGAAATTCAATTGCTCCTTCAGTTCCCCGCTGTACAAATGTTGAACCTGCTGGCCAATTTCAGCTAAATTTGATGAAGCAATTCAGCGGCTGAGATGTGAAGTTGTGTGATTTGACGTGGCTAGGACAAGGAGAGGCTGTGAGAGCAGTCCTTGCATCCCCAAAGCAGCAATCCTTTTTGAGGACATAGGGAACTGCCTGCTGTCACAGCCAGTCCACATCTAGCTCTTCATTTGGAGACCTTAGCTCTTTGCAGAACTGATTGCCACACTGTGGTGTGTGGCTGTTGTAGCTGGTTCACAGGTGGTGAGATGAGCACATGAAGGGTCTGCATTCGAGGAGTGCTTCTCAGACTTTTTCTTTTGCAAGGAGCTCTGCACTAGGCCCAGCTTTCATCAGGCTGAAGGAGAGGCTGAAGCTAATGGTCTGGAGAAGGAAGGCTAAGGGGGATATAACTCAAGTCTTCCATTGTCTATATAGAGAGAAAACAGGAAGAAACTTTTCTGAGAAGGGTCCAGAGAAGGGACAAGAGACAATGGGCTCTAGTAGCACCACAGGAAATTATGGCAGGATGTAAGGAAAAGATATTTGTCACGGTAAGAGTGGCTAAGCCATGAAGCAGGTTGCCCTGTGAGGCTGTGGATTTCAACCTTGCTTGGACAGGACCTGAGCAGCCTCATCTGGGTTTGAGTTCCTGCCCCGAGTAGGTTTTGGAGCTGATGGTCCCTGGAGGGTCCTTCCAACCTCAATTAGTTTCTGACTCTTTGATCCTAAGAAGAGGTCCTCAAGAAAAAATGTGGGGATGCTCTACACAATTTGCTCTGAAATGTGCAGTACAGAGATTCCCTCTGGCAGTTGTAGAGCTATTCAGTGGGTGTGGTGGGTAACCAATTTATATAACCCCCCTTTTATCTCTTCTATTGTGGCAGTTTCCTCTTCATTTCCTGAGACATTTTGCATTGAATTAAGAATTAGTTTCACTCCTCCCTTTGTTATGAAGTAATGTAAATCTTTGGACTTTAAAGGCATATTTCAAAACTGCTTGATCGAAAAACTACAGGAAGAAGAGACATTAGGTAGATGAAGAATTGGTTGAAATATTATTCAGTTGTCTTCACCGAACAGTTAAGGCTGACAGTTTGTTGACTCTGTTCTTAAAACTTTGCTGAAGAAATTAACTCCTAACATAGGAAGTCCTTTTGTGCAACCATAAGCACTGTGACCATGATGAACGTCCTTACTTGTCTAATGTTCTTGTAACTGTTTGTCACGTTAGAGTAATTTCAGCAGGCACAGAAACGTGAGTTTCCCAACACTGTAGTCCGGAAGAGCTTTCTCCTTTTCAGACTTTCAGTTCTTTATGTTCTCATTTTGGGATAGCAGCTCATTTGCTGTACTGTCATTTGGTGTTACTGATAGAGGTTCACGTTAGCAGGACGGTCGCAGGACTTTGAAGCAGTTGATGCTTAAAGTCTCAGAAGAGGGGAAAAATGAGATGAGTGTACAGTAAAAAGAGATTTAACCCAAGTGAAGAGGGAAAAAAATATAATTTGGAAAGAAAAAAGCTTCGTAGTTACATGCGCAAGTGTTTATGTCTGGGCTCTTTTGTTTCATTTCCCAGATAAATAATAATAAAAATAAAAATAATTTTAAAAGCCATTCAATTTTTTATGCCATAATTGGCATTATTAGATTTTTTTTTTAAATGGAGTTATAACTTATTTAGTATAGGCATGTACATTTCAATACAAAAAAACTTGAATTAGTCTAAGCATGCAGATATTCTTGAGAGACTGGAGAACTTCAGATCAGCGTAGGAGCTTGAACCAACTATGAACATTTGAAAGCCACTGCCATTCAAATTTCCATTCATTATACAAAAAAGAATCCCAAATCAAATTTACATGTTAGAAAAACTTGTAATTAAGATGCTTAGTAAATACATCCATTCATGCTTCCTCTTTTTTTTTTTTCAGGAAATGATGTAATCTTTGAAGATGAAATTGAAGCATTGCAAGTGCAAGTGAACAAACTTACAGCAATGGGAGTGAACAAAATAATTGCACTAGGGCACTCTGGTTTTACTGTGGACAAAAATATTGCCCAAAAGGTGAAAGGAGTGGATGTTGTAATTGGAGGACATTCAAACACATTTCTCTATACAGGTATTTATTTTACTTCATGCTGGAATATTATTTCTAAAGCAAAGCTGAAGCTGACTGTTTCTCTTTAAACTCAGAGGACTTTCACAAATGTAGTTTATTGCTAGCAATGCTGGCTATATTCATAGCTGGTACATATCCATAACTTCACCATCAGCAAAGGGTGATGTTGGTAATATATGATAACGTGGACCGGCCTGTGCAGACGTTTTACTTAAATATGCTCCTAGCAGCTTGCAGCTCAGGGAGTTTCCAAGCCTGAAGCAGTACCTAAGTATTTCCTAATCACCCCTTCCCTGAACTTGCCCCATCTCCCCTTGAGCCCTTCAGCCTTTCCACACAACAGCCGGTCATAGGGCCAGCATGACCTGCATGTCCTGCAGGGTCTGCTGCCTACTGGTGGCATTTTTCTGCAGTTTTACCGAACAGTTTTGGTGATGGGAAAACAAAGGATGGACACAGTACTCAGTGTGCGCGTTCATCATAGATTTATATGGTGGAATGCAGACTCCTTTGCAAAGACTCATTAGCCATAGATAGATAGAAACTAAAATAATTATACCAAAAAGCGTAACTCTCTCTTGCTAATGTTCCATTCATTCAAAGAATAGAGAAGGGCAAGAGATCAAAACCAGTTCCTTTTCCAGTTCCAAAAAAAACCAAAGCCACTTTTGTATGCATAAATACTTCAGGATTCTCATTAGTTACGGGATTTCTTCAATTCTTCCCAAAATAAAAAATAGTGAAGGGACCCGGATGCGTCTAAGAAACCAAGTCTGTCAGCTGGGCTAAAAGTAGGGGAAAATGGTTCTCTTGTGAACTTGGTTCAGCTTGTCATTTGTTACAGTCATTCCCTCTTGAGAAGAGGAGGGATTAGAGGTGAATATGATTCGCATTAGCATTCTGGGAGGAACATTTGTCATGCTTATCATCCCTGGATTTCATAGTACATAAACAACCACAAATGAGAGGAAACCAGCTGTGCTGGGAGCACTGGAAGTCGGGAGTATGCTTTCCTTCCACTCCCCCTTCTACACGCCCACTTGCCCCTCCTGCAGGCAGCCCAGCTCTCACCCACTGGAGTGAGAGGCAAGAATTCCCATGAATGGAAAAGATGGAAAAGAGCAGCAGGCTTTGGGGGGCTTTGCAGCAGCAGGCCCTATCACCAAGCATGCAATACCTCTTGGAGGCACCCGATGTGGGCCTTTGCTGGCAATGGGGTAGAGTTGCTGATGGGAATATCAGAGGGTGTGATGCTATTCAGGTATATTATCAAGGACACAAGGAGGAGGCTGGTCCCCTGGGACAGGTGCTACTTGGCTTGCTTTGGCACTTCCTCCCCTGCACGGTTTCTAAACCTGCAGTAGGCTATGCTGATTGAGCCAAGAGCTCTGGAAATATCCCGCTTTAACGTATCTGTTTCCAAGTCCTACATCTAAACACTCTTTAAACTTTGCAGGGCAGTAAGTTTTAAATCCATAACTACTTAACTCTCAAGCTGATGAATTTTTCTTTTGCAACAGGTTTGCAGCCTGTCTGAAATTCTGGAGACTAAGTTTGGTATAGTAAAAATCAGTTGGGTGTTGATAAAAAAAAAAAGTACATAACTGGTTGTAGGTACTCTGACTGTGTATTATCTCAACACCTTTTGGTTTCCTGTGTTTCACTCATGTTCTTTTTTATCTAGCTGGTTCATGTGAAGGCTTTTCAGCCAGAGGATGGTATGTGTGCACTACATAGAGGCTTAGATTTGGATCACCAGAATGAAAAGTGCCTTTGTTGCTATTGTGACATGATGTCATTGGAGGAGTGTGCTGTCACAATTTAAAAAACACTGTGTTGGCTATTAGAGCCCAAGTCCTCAAAACAATATCCTCTCTTATGAATCAATGTAACTGAGCAACTAAATGTGCATTTGCCCTCGCAGTTGGTTCTGCTTAATATCCTATTTATTTTTTTAAGGATGAGAGGCATTTGAAATGTCATTCTTACAATTCCTTGAAGGGCACAATGAGCTGAAGCCCCTCTTTACATGGTTGTTTTGTGCAGGAACCCCTCCCTCCACTGAGCAGCCAGCTGGCCCGTATCCCTTCATGGTTGACTCAGATGATGGGAGGAAGGTGCCAGTGGTACAAGCTTATGCTTATGGAAAGTATCTCGGTTACTTAAATGTTACATTTGACAAGAAAGGAAATGTAGTTGAAGCAGTTGGAAATCCTATCCTGCTGGACAGCAGCATTCCTGAAGGTAAGTGGACTTTGAATTTGCCTGCTCTACTACAGTTCCAGTATTACTGTGTTAAATACGTAGCACAGTGTTGCAGAAAAATTCAGCTTTCTTCCTGCATTTGCAGCTCACTTTGGTGTGGAGTTCAGGCTGTGTTGCTGTTGTACCCATTTTCCTCTGTATTTCCTTTTCTAAAGAGAGAGATATAAAGGCCCTTGAGTATGCACAAACACAGTGTATGTCTTTGCCTGTTTAAAATCACTGAGAGTCCTTTTGTGGGAACTCAGGTGATACGTCTTCCCACTTAGTAGTCAGTAAAAAGCAAAAATTCAGATAGGTGCTCTGACTTTATAAACATACAATTTTAACATAATATTATAAATGTTGCTGTTGCTGGCAAAGTTACACGGCAAATGGCTTAAAATTAACAAAGCAGTTATGGCATATCTGTCTACGAAAGCATTCTTGTGTCTATTTACATTCTGATAGAATTAGATTTGCACAAATGCGTGTATGGAGTTAATTTCTATAATGGGTTTATTCCTTGGCACTGATATTTGAGCAAGTATTCCTTTTAGCAGAGCATTAAAGGGGAGGAAGCTATCTTTAGAAGGGGGAAAAAAAGAAGAGATGATGTGAAGTAAAGATCAGGCTCACTTGTATATTATAAATTCTTGAATAGAAGCTGCCATCTATCAAGGCAGATGCCAGAAACCTCATTGTTCAGAAGCTGCAGCAGGACTGGATGAAAATATGTGTAAGTGGAATAGAAGAGAGGGCCCTGCTGTGGCAAGAGAATAACTAACTGGTTTGTGCAGTTCTGCCCCCTCTCTCCCTATGCTTTGTTCAGAATGAGTGTGGTTGCAGTATTATTGGAAAAGCCTCTAGGGAAAGGGTAACATTTTAGAAACATAGAGAGCACGGATTTTTTTTTTTTCTAAGTTTTGTATACATTGAAAATGCGTGCACTGCTTATTTTACACTCTTTTTGCTAATTTGTAGATGAGCAGATTAAAGAAGAAGTGGAAAAGTGGAGGAAGAACTTGGGGAATTACTCTAAAGAGATTGGGAAAACTAGTGTTTATCTGAACGGTACAAGCGAAGAATGCCGTTTCCGAGAATGCAACATGGGAAACTTGCTTTGTGATGCTATGGTAAGAAGCTGCCGCCACAGGTGGCAATCACATCTAGGTATTATTCTAGGGTGATCAGATGAAATGCTCCGAGTCTCTGAACTTTCACAGCGTGGGCTCTCTGCTGCTTCCTGTCCCTATAACATCTCATGTTTCCTTTGAAAGACCTGGCAGGAGCAAGGCTGCAGCAAATCTCGCTTTGTAGATTAGCACTTTATTCTCGATATAGATCCTCAGGTAGAGAACTGTTTGTTCGCAGCTGGCTCTGGCAGATGTTGAGGCTGCAGTTTTAAGAGAGAGGGAGAGCCAGCTCAGTTGCCCATGACTCTGCTGCTCTGATTCTTACTCTGACAAGTGAGCGTGCCCAGTGCTTTTGTCTCAGCCAGTGCTGGTGGTGCCCTTTTACGGACTTTTCGTGAAACAGAGCCAGCACTCAGGAGCTGGAAAGTCTTAGGGCGTTTTCCAGCCCTGAGGGCACCGCCAGCCCTTGCTGTCCCTGCCCACCTGTCCCAGGACCCAGTGCCAGCCCCAGGGTCAGGCTCTGGCTCCCCACAGCCCTGCCTGTCTCCAGGGAGGTGTCCAGTGTCTGGGGTTTTCCCAGTGATTCTGGCTGCCCCACTCCTGGTCAGGGTCTTAGGACAGGCCCTGGCTGGTAGGCCCACCCTAGCAGACCAATGGGGAGACCCCAGTGCTCCCAGCACCCCAGCCTGGAGCCCTGCTGTGCTCCTACAGGTGTCACTGCGCTTCATCACATCATACCAGAAGTCTCTTATCAGTTTTAAACCAACTGGCTTGGGTTGTTTTACTCTCCCACAGTAGCGCCATTTCCTTCGCATGTTCCAGAGAGAAATGTTTACCAGTGCAACTGTTTGCAGAAAATGAGAATTGCCGTAGATCTCCACTAGCATTGCCACAAAATCAAACTGCAGTTAATAATGAAAACTTGTCATTTAGATATTTCCCAAAAGCTGTTTATCCAGTCCATGGGATGGCTTTCATTGTAATCCTTATAACAATTTTTAGTTCATGGGCTGATTTCCAGATTAGATGAAGATTTGGGGATTCTGCATTCAGTTCTGCTAAAATGGCAGTACTTCGTTCTAGATACTATTATTTATTTATTTGAAAAAAAAAAAAGGATCAAATACTTCAGCACTTTTTAAGATTAAAGAAAATCACTTTGTTGTCCTTCAGAAGTCTGTGGACTTTCTTGTGTGTTGGGATGTAAAATTCTGTTCTAGTTAAGTAGATGTCTGTAGTCAACCATCTTGTGTTCTTTGCAATACAAGTTCTACATTTGCTTTCCTGTCTGATGCTATGCATTCCCTGGGCTATCAGGGAATAAGTCAGACCTTTCTGTACCATGGACTTGAATATTTAGAGCTGTACTGGGAAATCTGGAGATTGAGAAACACGAAGAGATTGTTTAAATAGTTGTTCAAAACAGAAGTCCATGTAGTTCAGTGATGCTTCTCTAACAGGACCCCAACATCTGAGTAAGAGGTTGATAGATGTAAAAGGCATTTTATAAAATACTTTGAAGGAACTCAAAGGGGAAATGGCTGAATTGTTAAGTGCAGCATGGAAACTCGTGTTCTAAATTGCCTCTGTGTTCAGGACTAAGAGAGCAGAGAGCGTAGGAACACATTTTAAACATATTTTTTTTAGGTACTGAGGAATTACAGATTTATAATTGTGATGTCTCTTCCAGGACAATTACTAAATCAGAAGGTATAGTTCAGACTGAAAAAATCAGCAACAGGCAAAATCAGCTCATGTTCTTGAGTTACGAACTCAAGAACAGATTTGGCCTCAAAGAATGACAGTGAGCAGTAAGCTGGAGCAACAAAGGACTTCTGCACCTACGAGTTAGAGGTCACAAAGCATCCAGTGAAGGGATGCAGGAGAGAAGTCGCTGAACCAGAGCAGAAAACAGGAAAATCCATTCCAGTGTCTCATCTCCAAAAGTGGCTGAGGGATGGTGGTGAGGGCAAAGCGTACACATGGACAAGCCTGTGGAGATGTTGCATACTCCAGTATGCCCCCAGCAGCTTGCAGCTCAGGTAGTTCCCAAGCCAAAAGCAGCACCTTTGTATTCCCTATTCACCACTGGAACTTCTCTTCCTTTAACTTGCCCCACCCCCCGTGAGCCTTTCTGCCGTTCAGTATTCACAGCACCCGGCGGCAGGGTGTTCCACGGCTGACCTGCATGTCTTGCTTTCTCCAGTCTGCTGCCTGCTGTGCCCTGGCTGGATGCCTGCTAGAGGCCAAGGAGCCGTCCTTGCCCTGGAACATTTGGTCCCTGTCCACCCTCTTCACACCACTCACGATCTTATGCATGTCAGATATTTTCCTTCCATTGTCCTTTACCAGGACATACAGTCCTCGCCCATGTCAGCATTCCATGATCAGATACGTTTCAGTATCTTTGGCCATCCTTGTCATCCCTCTCTGAATATTTTCCATCTTTTATTATTCTTGAAATGAGAAATCACACTGATTCCTATCCAACTTCCACATGCCCTTCTTGATATTTATTGATTTCTGTCATGCCCTTCCTGTAGTTGTCTCTTTGTGTGACTGACGAGTCATAACCGTAGCCATTCCATTATGGAAATGAGTTCGTCCTTTCCATTATCCTCATTGCCTTTCTGTTAACCCTTTCCTTTTCTACTCAATTATTTCTACTGATTGATTCTGTAGGCTCATCACCCTCATGCAACGGAGTAAATCCCTGATCTCCATTTTCTAGACTACTCAAGCAGATTCTGTTTTGTCCTTGCAAGCTGCTTCTGTCAGAGTTTGGACACTTGTGGAGACTTGATGCTGTGTGAAGTAGATTTTTAGGTCTGATCTAATATGCCTGTTTTATATTTCAATGTTCTTCTACATCTTCCTCCTTTGCCAAGAGCATTCCAAATATCAAAAACCAATCTCAAAGAAGCTGAAAAATCTTAATTCCCTGCAGTGTGCAACAGGAGCTAGGATAGTCAGTACATTCCCCTGCATATTTGTTGTGTACAGCTGCATATAAGGTTCTATTTACTTTCTGATTCTCCAAATGTGCTCAAATAATTCGTCTTCTTTGTCATAATGGTTGGAATAAAAAAAAAAAATCATCCTTTGTTCATCTGTCTTTCCCTGGTAATGTTATGTACACACAGACCATGGGAAAAGTTGAGGGTTCACTAAAGAAAAAAACAAATATTTTTCTTGTTAAAAGTTTAAAAAAGCAAAATAATGTGATCTGCCTTATTTTTTTTTTTAATCAGTATTTTACAGTTGGTACAAAGGTAATATTGGAGAAGACAGAAAACATTTTGTCTGGTTTCAGTCTCGGAGTGTAAACATCCACAGCCTGGACTAAGTGAAGACTAAAAATCAGTTTAAACATTTTCCTTTGGTAGCTTTATGAGAATGTCAGACGTCCAGATAGAAAGTCGTGGAACCATGTTTCGCTGTGCATCCTGAACGGAGGTGGGATACGGGCATCCATCGATGAATGGAGTGCTAATGGTACGTAGAGCTACGTGCTGAGTGCTGGCTTTTCAAGAAAGAATTATCAAGTTATTATGCAAGCCTGAATGTAGTGTTAGGTACAGGCTTGTTTTGATGGGACTTGCATACTTTTTGGAAGCTATTTCCAACATTCTGAAATAGTTATCTACTATCACAGTGCAATTGCACTCAAGCTGACATTAGAAGTTTTTAGTATTGTTTATACACAGTGCTTTTTTATAATTTCATTCTCACCTTGCTGCTGTGCAACAAAGGAAGACAGTGGCTGTTCTTCACCTCCTACTGTAGAAGGACACATGCTATAGTTGCTGGAAGCTCTCTGTAGTCTGCCACAAAACAAATGAATTTTTTTTTTTCTGAATGCTGAAATTTTACAGATCTCATTTTCCTGATATCAGATAAATGCAAATTGAAAACAAACACATTTTTTTTCATTTTAGCTTAATCCTTCTTTAGGGCTACATGAGTTCATCTTAAGCAAATGGAAAAATTGCCAGACAATAAAGTAAGAATTTCTGTTTTTCTTCATCTTAGGTTGGTGGTTTGTCATCTCTTTTAGTAGAGTCACTTGAATGGCCATACATGTAGTTACATCAAATGCAAATTTACTGGTCTTGCTAGCTGGATGACATCAAAGGTTCATTCAATGGAGCAATATACACAGACTTCACATCCACACTGTCCCTCATTTTCTCAAACAGTATTTGCCAGGTTCTTTGTCAAGAACGTATGGTTAAGCACTCCTAAGACAGTAAACTTTTGTTTTTCTAAACCAGTGTTAATAAAGTCTCATTATCCAGGTAGCATCACCATGGAAGATTTGCTGACTGTTTTGCCATTCGGAGGTCGTTATGATTTGGTAATGGTGAAAGGCTCCACACTGAAAGAAGCTTTTGAGCACAGCGTGCGCAGGTACGGAAGAGGAACAGGAGAGCTGTTGCAGGTTGGAGGTATGCTTTCTTCCTTCCTTGCCTTGGTTTTCCAAAAGAGCCCTCCTTTCTGCAGGCCTTGTTTGTCTGACACTCAAAGACCTTTGCATTGCCTCTTTAAGAATGGAAAGCAAGCTGGCAACATTCTCCAGCTCCGTGCTTCATGTGTGCCAGCTAACTGACAGTATTTATCCTGAAGATGTTTTAGCTGAGCTGCATGAGCCCTGCAGCACATAAGCTATCAATGATTCTTCAGGAGAGACAGGATTCTCTGTTGTTTCAGTAACCCAAGAGGCAGCAGTTCAACACTTTAATTAATTACAGGAAGGTACAGTCAGGTAGAGCTGTAACACATAATCACTATGACAAGCTCCTGTTATCAGTTCTTCACCAACAGCCTACCTCCTACCCCACACTAGACTTCCCTGCTGGTTGCCGCCCATTGTTGGCATATCAAAATCAGTTTGTGCCATTGCCTAATGATTGGGGATGTGTTTAGAATTAGTCCAAGCAGGCCATGGAATTGCTCCAGTGAATTTCTAAATATTTTAGAGACTAACAGTTAATATTAAAAACATATGAATTTCTTGAAACACAGCTTCCCAGATATTTATCCAGATGCATGCTCGGTTACAGGCATGTTTATTCCTACTCTCCCTGCAATGCTGTGCGGATTTCTTTGTTTATGTAGCAGAAAAGCCGGGCCTAAGGGCAGAGGCCAAGCGATTTCCCTCCTTGCCTCTCCCCACACAGCCTGATGATGGAGGCACTCACCCCCCATGAGATCCAGAGCCCCCACATGCCAAGGACACAACCCTCATCTCGCAGGTGGCAAGTGCTCTTACCAGTGAATTACCTACTGCCAGGGTAACGCAGCAGAGAGGCTGCTGCTGCCTTCTCCTACAAAGAAAGGAGAAAAGATACCTAGTAGCACTGGAAAGGGCTCGGGACAGAAGATACAGAGAGGAAGAGAGCCAAGGTCAGAAGAGCCGCTGTGCTTTGGGTTGGCTGTTAGTGGCTTCCTGAGCAGCAGATTCTTGGCAATGCTGTTCTCACAGCTTAGCTCCCCCCAGGCTTTGCACGAGGAGGGCTCACTGTGACAAACATTCATTCTCCTACAGTGAGTAGGAGCTGCAACATTCAGTCCTGGCTTAGCTCTCTTTTCTTCAGGACAGCACTCATTACCCATCATACGCTGCCTGGCTTTAAAAGTCACTTCACTGAACAAGACAGTGGAAAGAGAAAGCAGATGCTGACAGCAATTAGATAGGATTTTCATCTTGCAATATCCAGTTTGTTTCTGGAGAGCTGCAATAAGAAGAGAGCAGATGATCAGACAAGTGAGGCGAGGTAGTATTTCAGAAATTCTCTGAACTCATGAGTTTTCTTGGATAAAAGTTGATTTGAGCACTAAGAAAACAGGGCATTAACCGGTATCCCTTGAAACAACATAACCTCTCAGTCACAGAAGCAAATGTAAAGAATCTTAAAAACGATGGAGGGCGCTGCTTCTAGCCCCGTGTGTTCAGTAGGCACTGCTTACAGTGGCACTCAAACGCATTTCCTGCAGGTATCCATGTGGTCTATGATCTCTCCAGAGCCCCAGGAAGCAGAGTCGTTAGCATAGAAGTGCTTTGTACAGCCTGCAGAGTCCCAGCCTATGTCCCTCTGCAGATGGATGGAATATACAACGTGACTCTTCCGTCCTATATGCTGTTTGGTGGAGATGGCTATCACATGCTGAGAGACGACCACATAGCATACAGCAAAGGTAAGTGTGGGCTCTGAGAACGTAGCAGACAAATCCTAAGAGTTAAAAGATCTTGCTGTAGCAAAAATGTCAGACTTTTTGCTTTTACTGGATAAATTTGCTTCTCATCTGATGGCTCTGGAGTGCTAGTTTTGGTTTTAGTCAGCAACTCAATTTTTATTTATTCAGTTAAATCACAAAAATTTCAACAAGTTCAGAAGTTTCACAAAGAAGGTGAACCTCATCCATTCAGCTCTGTTAAGAGTACTGTTCTGGAATCATATTAAACCACTGAAAAAAAAACAAAAACAAAAACAAACAAGAAAAAAGAACCCACACTGGGGAGTAAATATTGTGTGCTGCCTCGCACTTGTACTAATTAGTAAACAATGCATCTGAAGGAAAGGTGCTATTTCCTTCAGACCTCAGACTTGCACGCTGTGGGGGTATTTGCAGACAGAATGATCACCTCTGCCGCTCCAGGACACAGAGCTCAAGCAAACACCACGAGAGGAGGCATCAGCCCCACACCCAGACAGCACCATGCTGTAAGGCAGCAGCACTCAGGGTGCTGGCAGAAGCCACGCTACCGAAAGATCCTTTATTATAGCACAAACTCTTAGGCCAGCATGCATACGGTTGATGTGAGGATCTTTTAGGACAAAGGGAAACTTTTAAAGTTTTTGAGCTAGAAACTCATCACATACATTTTGTGTTGTCAGAAATAATGCCCCATCTAAAAAAGTTCTTCTAGGATCACACCCGCATCATACAGAACTTTCACTTGGCGCTTTCTGATCCCAGAGTGATTATACTTCTGGTGATTTAGTTCAACATGTTTGTACTACCAAAAAACCACTTCCTTTTGGACCTCCTATTTTTTGGTTCTTCAGGATGTTTCAATTTAAAGTTGATTCTCAAAAGCAGGAGCAATGTTTACAGTCAAATTCAGTCTACAGTTTGTAAAGGGCTGTAGGTTTTAGTGAATAACTATTTATGCAGAAACAAATTCACAGAGAGAGAAATCAGTAGGAACAGTGAAAGGTGACAGCTTGGAAGGTTCCAGCAGCATCTTTCCATGCGTCAGTGGAGCGAAATGGAAACTATTTTGAAGAGGGATGTGTTGCACTTTGGAAGTGCAAGAGCCTGGAGCAGAAAGGGCCCACTGGAGATGGCTGGCTGCAGCAACTCATGGGAGTCTTCAACTATAGACAATTCCTGTGCGCAGCCCAGCAGTACCCAGACTAGATGTTCTTCCTAAGAGAAAGCCAGCTCTCTCTATTGCACTCTATCCAAAGGAGGTAGGAACTACCCAAATTTCCATTGTCGCAGAAGCAAACAAGAAAGCCAGCCAAAGAAGATGTTTTGTTCTCCAGTAAAATATGACATCACCAGAACTTTTCAGTATAAACCACCACAAAGAGGTGGTTTTATTTCTGCATGAAATCCAACTCGCTGTGCCCTTCCCCCCCCCCCTCTGATGGCAAGCCAAGCCACCTGAATCAGGAGGGTCACAAATATAAGATCAGGGTTTAAGGCTTGAGCTAAAGTACTATTCCGAATTGGGTGCAGGGCTTGGCTGCTGCAGAGAACACTCATCATTTCTGCTTCTTTATTTAGGTGAACCTGACATCGAGGTTGTTTCCCGTTATCTTGATAGAATGAAGAGAGTTTACCCAGCAGTTGAAGGTCGAATAAAGTTTTCTTCTGGGAGCCTTATCCAAGGAAGTCTTATCCTGATTTCTGCTTTGCTCACTGTAACGTTCTGGCATTCCTGATTTTTTTTTCAAGTGTTTACATTTGGAAGAAAGGAGGAGGATAGAGACAGTGCGGAGGTGGGGAAAAGAGGACTGTTCTCTTTTCTGAAACCTTAAACATTTGAGTTTCTGCGTGGAGTCAATAAAGAGCAAGGATTATCTTCGATCCAGCTGTTTTTGAAGTGAGCCTGGGGCAGAATTCATGGCTTTCCTCAGTTTGAAAGAGCAAGCACAAACAAACTGGCATGACCCACCATTCAGGTGGAGGTTTCAAGAAGCAAAGTAGCAATGCTCCACCATGAAACAACCACTGACCCCAAAGGGATATTTTTAACTCATCAATTCTTTCAGCTGTTTCAGTGAGTTGATCAAGAATCTGATTCCAGTCACATAAAGTAGATATATTATAGGTGTGTATACTTCCCCTTGGCCTCCACTCAGGAGGATTTATGTATCTCCATAAATCTAGCTTGCTTCCAGTTGTTATCTTACCTGCACCAATGCCTAAAGGCATTAAACTCAGTGTCATTAGAAGCATTGGTTCATTTATGTGCAATTTAAAAAGTGTTTTGCATTTTACTTTTTAAGACACAGCGGCTTACTTACATTTTTCATTAATAAAGCTTGATTTGATTTCAATAAATTTTTACAAATCAAATATATAACCTCACTAATTAACATGACCAATATGGGGACTGTAGCTAGGGTAAGAACAAAGTATCTAGGAAGATGCTCCATTTTACACTTTACACAGGAATCCCAACAGTTACCCGTACCAGCAGTGCTGGCGGAGAACACCAGATACGCACAGATGCCCGCAGTGCCAGGGCACCCTTTGGAAGTCGCCCAGTAATGGGGCTTTTTACAGCATAGCCTGGCTTTATCACAGCAGTGATCATAATTCAAAAACCTCTTTCCTCTATGGGCAGACTGTTTTAAAAACCCAGTTGTAAGTGCCAAGCTGATGAGTATCGAGTCGGAAATAGGATAAAATGTGAAGTTCCATTCTGAACTGACATCAGCATACTTCCATATTGTTTGTTGCTGCATTAAACAGATGGGCTGAATTTTGAATAAACTTACCTTGATTTTTTGGAAAGCAAATTACATTTTTTTTTTCAAAGAGCCAAGGTACTCACCTCTTCAACTCGCTGTGCCCGCAGATTACACGGAGAAGTTGCATCGTAGTAAGGTAAATTTCAGCGCGTTTAAATTTCAAGACCTAACGATTATTCACATAAATTCAAGAGTTGTGCATGAAAAGACTGGATTACAGAGTTACATTAGTTAAACTGTTAGAAGAGGGAGGCAGAGAACAGCCGACCTTGGTGGCAGTGGTGATTTGTCAATATAGCTCCAAAAGTTATTAATTTACAGAATGGTCTTCCCCAGATCAATGTAAACCAATAATAGAGACTGCCTGTATGGACTGAGCTGTACTCTCACATCAGATTTTGAGCTGTGTCTGTGTGTCAGGTATTTTGTTGCGGTTTGTTGTGTTTGCTTGTTTAAATAAAGAAAAAAAAAAAAAAAGAGTCAGAACAAACTCCTTTGGCACACCCAGGGGGAAATAACGAAATAACACAGCTACGCCTTCTTTCAGCAAGCAGAAAGGAAAGGATTACAAAAGCAATACAGACAATTAATGCAAACCGTAAAACCGTATAGGCAAAGAACACAAATGCTGTATTAGATTAGTTTGGCTCATTTGTAAAAGCAAAAAAGAAGAACTTTCTTGAGATTTTTTTTTTCAGACATGTCTAAGATATGAAGATATCTCTGTGTTGTTCCGTGAGTAAAACTTGGTAAAAATCCATGCATATTTCCTTTGCACAGTCTCTTTCATGAAGGCTGAGCCAACACACACAGGTTTACTGGAAAAATCTTCCACATGTTTTTGTACTAATAAATTTTTAGAAAAAGTTAAGAACAGACTCACATTGTCTTCTTTTCTAAGCCTGTAATCCTGATCTGCTTTTCCAAACATCCTTTATGGAACACAGCAGTAACTGCACTTTCAGCAAAGCGTATGCGGTCAGCAGCCTTATTTTATATCATCCTGTACTGTTTCTCACAGAGACTTTGGGGAAATAAATCTGACTTTTACTGATAACAGCTAAAGAAACTGAAATAAAAATACAGATCTCTATTATTTACTTGGAAGCGGTATTAAATTTTAATGTCTTTATAGCAGAAAGAGATTTTTAGAACTTAATGTTATTTACAAGAAAATATACAAATGCAAGGCTAAAATGTCACACATCCATTACGTTAGAGCACAGCAGATGTTTCTACCACGTGTCCAGCGAGGTCCCCGCATTCACATCCAACATGACGCAGAGCTCGCTTCCTTTGGACCCTGTCAACAGGAATCAAGAAATACATTGACTTAAGCATGAAAACATCTATTTACATACGAAGAGACAATCTACAACAATGAATGAGATCTGAAAATATCCACTTGAAATCAGACAGAGAAAGGAAGGCTACTGCTTCCAGGTTTTTAACACTTCCCTCAAAGTAGGTATTTTATTCCTTCTCTGGAACTTCTCACCTCCTCCATTCTCAAATGCTAAACACGCTTCTTTATACACAGCAAATTTTGGCTCTGGAAGGGGCACCTGCATATTTTTATCACTAGATTTCTTTTCTTCCTCTGCTAGGGATGCTTCTCCTGTCTCAGCTTACCCTCTTCCTCCTGTCCTGCCTGAACAAACTTCCAGGGGACTGGCTGCACACTGTATCAAAGCAAAACATAAGTGCTTTCCAATCCTATCCTTGGAAATTGTACATGCAGGCACACTGCCATTAAACACAGCTTATCTGCAGTGACCCTCTATCTATCTGCATTGGTATGTGTAGCAGGATGCTTCTCTAAGACATAGGTACCAAGAGTGGGAAGTAGGTTGATGTCCCTTCCAACAGAAATTCTCCCATTGCTATGGCCCCTCTGAATGCGCAGTACTCAAAACAAAACTTCCAGGATGCCGTTTTCTCTTTAAATGCCGTGACCTGAAATATTTTTGTTCCTTACTAACTGCAAATGTATTTTGGTATCACACAAGAAGGACCGGCCTGCTTAATAGATACGTTACTGCAGTTACTTTTTTTTTCCCCCAGTACAACAGATAACTAAATACGAACCAGTTATTAATTTTAAACTCATGCATTAAAATTGTTTGGAGCAAACTCTTCTCTTCCCAAACGGCTTCATGGGTAGTTTGCAGTGATTTAGGGGGAAATGCTTTTTAGAATCAAGGGGTCTACAGAAAAAACATTGCCTTTGACCCCTCCTCTCTCTTCACCTTGTGTTTACCTTTTCATACTGACCCTCCCTTAGCTGCCTCTGTTAGTCCATCATAGTCCCACAACCCTCACAACCGCGTCCTACAGTCAAAAACAATGGGAACAGCACTTCCTTATATTTTACTCTTGGCACATCCAAGATAGGAAAACAGCCAAAGTTTCTGGTGGGAGCTTCTTCCTTCCCCTTCCTTTCTTCCACTGAAACGTGGGCCAGCAAATCTCCTCCCTCTGTTCCCATCAATTCAAATGCTTAACACAAAGCCTTCACTTTTTTTTTCCCAGCACTATCTGAAGACAGATCAATATTCCTATACATTTATTGGTAGCTGTTGAAGTACAAAACCAATTCAGTGCAGTAAAACAGTAGGGTTAAGTCAGGTCTTCCATGCAGCACACAGGTCACCAGGTTACTTCCTTATTTGCTTGGTTGGTTGGATCTTTTTTGGTTTTGTTTCTTGACTGTATGAACACTGCCTTGAATACGTCAGCTACAGAACTGCTGCACAGAACGGCTTGAACTTGCCAAGCTGGTCTCATTTCAGTGGCAACAACTGAAGGTGCCCCAACTTGTCCTGACATCAGTCGTTTGTTTATTATGCGAAACAAATCATTGCTCAATCCCGTGGTGTACTCTGGTGGTTCTTGGACACGGGACTCATGCAACAAAAATCCAAATGATAAATTAAGGGTTTTTTTTTTTTTTTTTTAATGAGATGGATCACAAACATATCTGAATGCATATTGTTAGGATTCCTCCTCCTTTATCTGAATGGCGTAAGTTAATGCTGCATAGATTTCTTACCCCAAATTTGGTCTATCTACCAAATAAAAGTGCTGGAGTTCAATCTGAGCTCTGCATGGAACTCAATTCCGAAAGACAGGAAATGCCTGAATTAAAATGGAGAGAATCAAACAGAAAGGCACAGAGATTCTGACAGCTGATCACTGTCCAGTGATGCTGAAAGGTACCCCAGACTCACTGCATGATATGTAAATAGGCCTACATAGATTTCCAAACCTAATTAACAGAAATTAGGTAAGCCAGATTTATATGCTTTCAATACATTAGTAAAATACAGATTAACCACCAAAAATCTAATGGGGAACAACAACAAGCGTGGAGCAATGACCAGACTTGCTAGAATTCTGTACCTCTTAGAACAGTGTTAGCACATACCTTACTTAGCTCTGGGAAGAGTTCTTGAATCCCAATGTCCAACAGCACATAAGTTAACTAAAAGAAAATGAAGAAAACGGCATCAGCCAGCCAACTAAGTATAGGCCAAGGCAACATTACCTGTTTTTGTCTTTGCTCTGGATGAGAGCTCTGCCCTCTGCCATAGCCATACATTCACTTCAGGAAATGCTCTGCCAAACGGCAAGTTTCCCAAGTGCTGCAAATTACCTGTTTGTTGAGCACTGGTTGCTGCATGCCATCAAACAGAAGCCTGATGCCTTCGTATTTAGCCTCTTCCCCAATGCACTTGCCTATTAAATCTAGGTCAGATATCACCAACAAATACACAAGTAATTAGGAAGCATTACAAAACAGCTATACGATGTAGTTGTAGTTAAATAAATAACATCCTGAGCATCAGTTTTAGTTGACATAAAAATAACGTCATAATTCCACGTGAGAGCATTTTTCTTCATCTCCAGTAATTAAAAAAAGGTTTTAATTAAAGAAAGAGTTCTAAAGTAGTCAATGGAAAAAACAAACATTCCTTTGCTTCCTCACCTTTCAGTGCATCAAATACACCAAAGTATTTGTTACACTTCTATAAATTTCATTCTATTCTCCTAATGCTTTGTTTAATACACAACAAGTAAGAATTTTTTAATTACTCTCTCAATAACCCAGAAAATGAGCCCCTCTTCTCTAGTTTATATAGTTTAAATAGAGCTCAGATTTACCATCTGGCTTCACTGTTTCACTTCTTTACCTGGTCTTCATCTGGATAAAATGCAAATCATACAAGCTAAATGCGAAGAAATTATGGTTTTAAGCATACTTGTGAAGTTCTCTGTTTCCAGCAAGTCTTCATGAATGACTGACTGTGCTGCAGCCTTACTCAGCAACAGTGGATTAAGTGATGAAACTGAACTCTTGGGTTTTTTGTTTTTCACACCTAAGTATTCCAGTCAAACCTCACCAGCATAGGAATGATTTTATTTGGAAAGCCAATATTACCGCATCTGCGTTATACTTCCACTTGAACAACTAACCACCATCATAAAGAGCCATTAACCTGGAATGTATCTCATCATTTCTTCGAAAGTTTGCTTTGCTCTCTTCTGTTTGTCCTGGACAGAGCGAGGTTCAGTATTCTCACAGAACACGGCATCTGCAGTGAAGATACATTAATGAAACCATCTTTAGGCAGCTTTTTCATCACCAGCATAGCAAAGTTGGTTTGGATTATGGCTTCAAAGTGGAGCTGCTCTTCTGTACGATCTTAACTGGAAGAGAATCTAAGCCTTGATTACATTAGCCTGATCAAATCCAGAATAACCCATGTGCTTAGAGGACAAGAATCTTTTGCCAGTTTGTTTCTTTTCAAATTCTGAAAGCATTAGCCTCTAGGTTTGCCTCAATCCTACTTCAAGTTTGTTACAATCTTCTTACTTAAAATTTTCCTTACAACCTCCTTGTGAAAATTACCGTTCACCAAAAATATTTGCTGCTCAGTCTTGATTTTTTTTTTTTTTGTCTTTTACAAGATTTCTTCTTGGTTTGATATGGACAGAATTGGCCTCGATTCCAGAGCTTTGGCCAGATGTTTCATTTAGCTGAGTCTGTGGTCACATTACACTTCTCTACTGTTGTGAGGGTTTGTGGTGGTTTTGTTGTTTGTTTCTTTTTAAATAATCTCCTTCTACTTCCTTTCTTTGAAAGTTAAAATTACCATAATGAAGAGAATTAAAAAAAAAAGAATAAAGCAACACGTAAGTGAAAACTACTTTAAAGAAAGCATGAACCATTCACAAACTGACATACTAACCTATTTTTTTCTCTTTCTTTGCACATCTTCGCAAATTACTGTTCATAACACTTTTTTTTTCTGTAAATCATGCTCCACAGACAACAGGGCTAACAACACCTTTCAGCAACAAACTTCTGGAATGTTTTTATAGGCCCACCTGACTTTTACAGTTCCATTGGCTTTAGTCAAGCATTACAAGTGTAATACTCAGTAATTCAACAGAAGGGATTTCAAATATCAAATTAAAGCAACACTTCCAACCAAATATGGAACCATTGCTGACCTCTCAGCAGTGTTATCAGAGAAACCAAACGGTGCTCCTCACATAGCTGTTCTAACTTATAATGCAAGTAATAGTCCGTGTACAGTTCCAATGTATTTTTGAAGAGAATTCTTCCTCCCATCAAGAGATGATGCAGCCAGTCAGGAATGCGGAAGACCACTCTACCTGCAAAGTGACAGTAACAGATATTTACACAGCTCTCCTCATAACGATGATAAAGGAGTCAAAAGAAAAAGTCACAACTTCGCTGACTCAAAAGAAGAAAAATGCACACAAGTGAATATTTTAGCTTGAAAAGTGACTATTGTCTATATTATTCATCAAATACTCTTTAACTACTTTTATTTAGATCTATAGGCTTATTTGAGAAAAGGGAAGAAACTACACCCACAAACTTATACTTGGAGAGGCAGAAAGATAAAGCAAAACTGAACAATAATGAAAGATAAACTGTAATATTTTAGCATACCAATTAGGGTTGTCTGTTGCTTTTCTTCTAAAAGGCTACGTTCCTAAATTGTATATTGCTATGGTTGCATGTCCTAAGTTATATGTGACTACTACAATAGAATTTTATTTCCTATCAAAGAACCTGAACTTCACAATGAAAAGTAGTATAAGAATAACTACGAGAAATCGCTTCTTACCAACATACATTAAGTAGTCATAGACTCCTTCTACAGTCATCATTTCCATGAAGTAGTTCTGATTTTGTCGTCTTTCTGTATTCTCAGACCGGTTTGCATTATTCTTGAATAAATCATTGAAAAGCTAAAAATAGAAATATAACATGGAAAACACCGCCTTCAAAAATAAAAGGACCATCAGGCTTTTGTTGTGTGTTTGCTTTTCATTAGAACTAACTTTGTTTTGCAGAGCTTTCAAATAACGAATCAGTTTTCCATTAGATCAAGCTTTTTAAAAAGCTGTTCACTTTCTAAAGGGAGATAAAATAAAAAGCATCTCATGTAGACAAGGTGCACAACAACCAAAACACCTGGATTCAAAATGCAGCAGCAGGACAACTGAGACATTAATTCACAGGTCCTTTTCCTCCCAGTACCTTCATACATCCAGACTTCATCACAGGCCTTGACCCTTGGATGCACCCTGATCTGTCAGTGAGAGGCATGAAGGGCGTGAGTCCGTCAGCCTTAAATCACAGGGGGACTCTATGACATTCACGTATTCCTAAAACATCCCATTGTCTTGCGTTCTGAAATATGCAACGGGTTGTGGACAAAACAGCTGGAAAGGAAGAGTCCTGGGGGCCCACATCTTACAAGACCTCACAAAAAACAATAAGAGCTTATTTTAAATCATTTTATCCCCAAAACTCTTATATATATATATATATATATAAAATACTACTGTATTATGAAAAGAGAGCTCAAAAGCCTGTGCCAAGCTCCTGAAAATCTACCAATCTACCGTTCTTCACCAAAAGAAGAACTTTCTTGCTATGAGACTGACAAGATTGCTATCAATAGATTTTTCTGTAGCACTTGCATATTAACAATTAGTTTTGAAGAATGGTCCTTAATTTGCTTCTTCTTGGTCTACTCTCTGTAAAGCAATTCTCCCTGTAGTAGGTAAAGTCACAAAATATCCAGGTCACACTGGACTCTGAATCCAGAATGTCTCCAAACAGATTGCCTGTGCTCTTACAAAAAAAATTTCATTGGGAAATCTGGCAAGATTCAGGTTTTGACTTGTACTTTGTTAGGCCCTTTCTTCTGTCAGCACTGAACTGCTGGCATTATCACATTCACAAAGTTCACTCTAATTAAACGATACCAAATTATTACATAAATTTCATGAAAGAACAAATATAGTTAATGCACGTTTGGACTGGAATCCAAGAAAGTAACAAAACCAAAGAAGAACAGATAATTATTCATGCCTATTGTACAGAGTACACCAGGTATGTTGGTTAAAGAATCCTGAAGTCTACACGCCTTCTCAAAACTGAAACGATGACATTGGAAAAAATCTTAGTAGAATTGTTGCAACTTCAGCAAGAGCTTTGTTTGTTTGTTTGTTTAAGATACCCCCACGCTGGCTGACACAACACACAGTCCACCAACTCATAGCAAGCCATTGTACAAGAGGAGTGCGTACAAGCCAAATTAAATCAGTAACAGCACTCCAGTAGGTAATCTCCAACCAAATGTAAAGGCTATCTTTGGGCAGAGTTTTCTAGCTTCCAAAAGTTATTTCTACTTTCACCCCAAACCAGAAGCAATATATTTCAAATGCTGCATATACCTCTGCTCATGGATAGTCTTTCCTGCACCTTAAGCATAATGATTCCTTGTTCATTGCCAAGCTTTGTAAGTTCACACTCTTGTATGTGGCGGTAAGAAATGAGCAGATTTATGAAATACATACTTCATACTAATCCAGTGTAAGTGTGTATTCTACAGTCTTTAGCGATGCACATCTGAAGGATGCAGCCACCATCGCATGTTTTACTCTAAGAGTTTGACTGAAAGTGAAAAATATCCAACTGTATATCTAATACAAACGTGGGGATTATATTCATGACTCAGAAAAGCCCATGATTTCGCATTTACATTTCTGCTCATTTTACTGAGACATGATGTAATGCTCACTACGTAATTACACAAAAAAGACAAGCAAGACAAACTCCAATGTTATCCTCAGTCAAATTTTTAAGATTAAACACTGACTGTGATTACAGCACTGACATATTCTTAAAAGGCTTTCAAGGGGGAAATTCCACTTAATGGTACTAGCTAATAGTGGAAGCCAAGCTCTTGAAGCAAGTGAAACACAAAAAAACTGAATTATGAGTACAACCAAAATAATCTCTAGTTCAATAGGCTCCCTATTGTACCTCCATGAGAAAAGCCAGCAAACTAAGTACAAGTACCTATGTAAAGCATCTAACAAAAAACAGTTACCCAACTGCCAGTAAGTACATATACACCCATATATGCCAGTGTAGGTGTGAAGTTGATAAAAACAATACCACAATTCTGAATCATATCCACAGCTAGAGGCATGAACTATTTTTCTTGCGCATTTGCAAAGTAGAGATTTTGCACCCCAATGCTAAAAAGTGTATGTATAGTATCTAAACCACTTCAATTGGCATACATAAAAGTCAACAGTGTTTTCCTCCAACTAACTGTGTGAATATACACTATACAGTTGGTTTTTCAGAACAGATCTTAATGCTGCTGGCAGGCCACCACAAGCCAGCAGCACAATGCCTTTGCAGGCGTGCTTTTCAAAGTCTGCATCAGCTGAGAAGTCCTGACGCATTCTAGCAATTCTGACACAAGTACATTCAGAAGACTGTTGAGCTGGTACAGACATTCAGACTAGAAATGCAGCTGGGAAAGCTGAAAACACTGCTTGGTGCCCTTAGAAGGGGCAGTTTTTTGCTTGGCTGTTTAACCAGGAAGATTGGTAAGTTGATCTGGTGGATCTGATGCAGGAGAAAATCCAATAGCTACTGGCTGTACTTAGGTTAACTGCTCACATTCATTATATATTATGTCCTATATATATAGGACAAGAGATAATGACCTTAAGTTTCTCCAGGGGAAGTTCAGGCTGGGTATTAGGAAAAAATTCTTCTCAGAAAGAGTGGTGAGGCACTGGCACAGGCTGCCTAGGGAGTGGTAAAGACACCATCCCTAGATGTGCTCAAGAACCATGTGGATGTGGCACTGAGGGACACGGTCAGTGGGCTTGGTGGGGATGGGTTGGTGGTTGGACTAGGTGATCTCAGCGGTCTTTTCCAACCTTAATGATTCTATATTCCTTAACTGGAAATCACTGATGTTTCAAACATACAAACACACACGAGTACCAGGAATACTCGAAAAGCAGCAGCGTGCAGATGACTTTCCAGAGAAACAGGCACGTCTGTGACTAAGCTCAAGCTTTCATCTGCCCTGACAGACCTTCAAGGCACTTCTCATTCAGTCTGCTGAAGGGGTAGCCTGGGCGTACTCTATTCCTGGCAACTGAGTTGGCAGCATACACACAAATCCTGTACTCTTGGTGGATTCCGGCATGCTGACACTAGAATAGGCAGATCTACATCAGGTAAGTTATGTGGGAGCACTGTGGCAATTCAAGTATCAACGGAAAATCTATCCTGGGTTTCACAAAAAAATCTGCGTTGAAGAATTTCTTGCCGTGAGACAACATGCTCTTCTTAGAGATGGGCACTTAGAAGTGCTGCAGCTTGTTCCACCTTCTACCGCTCTTCCTCTGCCGTATCTCTTCATTGACTCCATACAGGTAGTTCACACAACCCTGGTACAAACATTTTGCATATATGGCCATCACCAGCTTCTGCTGCGAAAGGGCACAGGGCTGCTGTGCAGCACTTACAATCTTCAGAATGAAGTGAAACAACATAACTGAGACTGCAGAACCAAGCAACTGAAGTCTATAAGACATGTTCTGGGAGGTGGTCTACCTTAGTTCACCTTTGCACTGAACAGCCCTTGATGCTTGCAATTCTAAACAGTATTTTCCAGCTTAGTTTCATCTGAAAGTAATTCAGTTAATGAGTTCTCATACAGCTCTCTAGTACAGTGGCAAGCAGAGGTGATCAGGAGATTTGTTTCCCCAACAAATTCAGCGGTCTGAACTACAGTGGCACAGCAGATGAAAGCAGTGTGGCTTACAAAATGAATCCAAGAAGTGACAAGATGCAAATGGCCTGGAGTCTGGAACTGGCACAAAGCTTTTCCCAAGCATGGGCTGACATGAAAAAGAGAAAATTGGCTCCGAAAGGAGGCACAAGCACTCCAACAATTCAGCTGAATTTCACAGCATGCACACAAAGACTCAAAAGAGGCCAGAACATAGCACAACCCAGCCCTAGCTCTTCAGATCTGTAATAATTACAGTGATTGAGTAAGCACATGTGCTCTGGCAAAACAGTAGATAGCAATTTAGTAAGAAAGCAGTCAGCATATGAATGCCACGTACATACATGCTGGTCAAAACTTGTAGCATGATTAGGACACTCCTCAAAGCAAAGTATCTTGAGCACCTATTATTAGATAATAATCGTGGTTCTGCAGTTGACGAATTAATGTCTGAAGCTTTCCATGCATTTACATCAACTGGCTCCCAAAACAAAACAGATTTCTTCTGAGGGAAAAAGAAAACTCTGAAATAGCTGTTATACAGCTAAGTAACTGGTTCTACAGATAACTACAATAAAGTTACTTAGAGGAACTGCAAATTCACTCCCACAGCAGATAGTGAGATGGAACAGGGAGCTGGGGCTAGCTCCATTGTACTCAATCAGTACAAAGTTGTAGTTGCAAGTTCTCTAATGTCATAATACTATAAAAACTGCCATACTGAGGGAAATCAAAAGGCTCATCACCAAAAAGCACCGTAAATATATTCTGGGCTGAATGGAAGCACTAGGCTTTAGCTTTGCTGATGTCAGAGAGAGCAACTAACAGTTAGGACCCCTTATGTATACTAGACATTAACATACTGTATATTAACATTTTAAAGGCAGATAACAAGTATCAGCACTGTGACAATTTTGGCTTGTAGCACTTCAACAAGCTACTCTTGCCAAACACTGAAGTTCTTCACTTTAAAAAGGAAGCTGCCTCACAGTATTAAAATATTCCCCACTTTACAGCTACGCTTTCAGCTCTTCTTCTCTCAGAACTTCTCAGGCTCTTTATATTCTCATCTCCAAATGCAGTAAGAACTTAAAAAGAAAACAAAAAATACCAACGCCAAAACAAACAAAAAAACCCAAACAAAATTAATTAACATTAAGACATATAAGACATATGGAACATAGAGACAAAGATTTCTCTCATGGGGAAAGGCAGCACAAAAAGTATATGCTGCTTCATTTATTTCATTTTTTTGCTTCTTCTTTGTGTTTTCAGAGCACGATCGCTTCTCCCCACTTCAGTAAAGTGGAGAAGGAAGATGACTTACTGTACCTTCTTGTTGTTCTCGGAAGTGGGACTCAGAATTGTAAGCTCAGGCCTGCTTGGTTTAGGCTTGGGAGATTCACAGGAGTTGATAAAATTCATGATGAATGGCTCCAAATGCTGACCTTTCTGAAACAGGATATGAGTGGCCTGTCACTTGCATAATTATAGAAAGGGAAAAAAAAAACCAACAACACAAGCAAGCAAAAAAACCACCACAAAACACGAGTTTCCAAACAAGTTTTTGACTAGCCTATACATTAACGAGCCACTAAAATTAGGAATGGAAATTAAAAGGCTGGCAGACTGAAAGACTTACCTCTTTCATCAGCTTTCCCGGAACAGATTTTATAATCTTACCTATAATTAGGAAGAATAAAAAAAAAGTCACTGCTTCATCTTAAACATACCACAGCAAAACTCTTCTCCTCTCTTTCCATTTTTTCCATTCTTTATGGTGCCCACTGTGACCATAAGCTCTTCGCAGCATCTTGATATCTCAAATTTAAAAATATTTATTAAGACTTGCTATCTTAAGAGCAATACATGACAAATAATTAGTAAGGTGCAATAACAAGACATTTTTTTCCTGCCAATCAGTATCTAGCATTTCATTTTAAAATACTATTGTTTTAAAAGTTGATACAAAAAGCTATGAAAACGTCTTCCACATACCCAGCTTATAGCTTAGTGCTCAGTATTCTTCAAGATAAAATACTTGAACACAAAAACATAAAGACAATTATCTGATTGCTTTAAAAAGCAATTACAGTTTCTAGTATCTAAGCTCTTAATCCTTCATAATCATTTATCACAAAAAGTCATAAAAACTGTAATACTCTTCTTGCCCTGCAAAGATCAGCTTATCTGGACAGATTCTGGAAGGCTGCAGCCTTGAAAATTCCAGTGAGCAATGGTTTGCAAATTGGATAGGCTACAGCTGTGATCTTAAGAGTTCTCTCTCCTGATAAGGCTATAAGGATACAGCGTAGAAACTTTAAATGCCAAAAAAATTAGTTTTATTTTAGGAAAAATACTGCTCTGAATGTACTGCTTATCTACATATTGTTAATTTTGGAACTTACATTGGAAAGTATGTGCAAGGATCAAATGATAATATTAAGATTATTAACTCTCACTAAAAGCCCTACTGAAATGCCACATGTTGTTAAAATGACATTTATGGGAGGGACACGAACTCTCATGCGTGAGATGCCTTAAGGTAAATGCCCTAAGCTTGTCTGAACAACACAGTTTCATCTAGAGGGAAGAGGTTTTTGTTTTTTTTTTTTTTTAATTTGTCTGAAACAAAGTAAAACCATTTAACTGGAAGAGGACCATCAAAACTCATTCAACATCTCGGTAACTTGCTAAGAGCATGGCCACCCCAGCAGGTTCATGTAAGGAGGGGGGAAGCAGAAATGCAATGGCGCAGTTCAGATACAGCTCTCCTGGATCACATGCTGGTGCCAGAACTACAAGGGTTATAATTGTGTGAAGACAGAGTAGCCACAAAGTGGGACCTAGCAGCTCTGGCACACTGTCATGAGGAAGCTATATTTATGGCCAAGTTGTGAAGTCTCACTGCAAACTGCTCCTTAGATTTATTATCAAGTTTTTCATCAGACGTCAAGAATTTCTCTACCTCAATTTCCATTTGGCCTGCCTACGTCACACACACCCCTGCCTCCAATATTTTTAAGCAGCTCACATTAAAAGAGGATGCTTGTCAATACTAAAAATATTAAATATTGCACTTTTCTGATTAAAATAAAAAGATTTTAAATCCACTAATACTCAGAGGTAAATTATATTAAGAAACAGTTTATACCATCACACCTGTAAGCAATGTCTGGCTTGTCTAGACTTGACTTGTGACAATGCCATAAATCATAGAATTAGCTAGGTTGGAAAAGACCTACAAGATCATCCAGTCCAACCATCCACCTACTACCAATATAACCCCACTAAACCATGTCTCTCAACGCTATATCTAAATGTTTCTTGAACACCTCCAGGGACGGTGACTCAACCACCTCCCTGGGCAGCCCATTCCAGCACCTGACCACTCTTTCAGAAAAGCAGAATTTCCTAATGTCCAGACTAAATCTCCCCTGGCACAACTTGAGGCCATTCCCCCTCGTCCTGTCACTAGTCACAAGAGAGAAGAGGCTGACCCCCAGCTCACTACAACCTCCCTTCAGGTAGTTATAGAGAGCAATAAGGTTCTCCACTGAGCCTCCTCTTCTCCAGACTGAACAATCCCAGCTCCCTCAGCTGCTCCTCACAAGGCCTGTGCTCCAGACCCCTCACCAGCTTCGTCGCCCTCCTCTGAACACGCTCCAGGGCCTCAATGTCTTTTTTACAGTGAGGGGCCCAAAACTGAACACAATACTTGAGGTGAATAATACAATCTTGTTGTACTATTAAATGTACCATCATATCTTACTTTGTGAGTGATAAGAGGTGTGAAGGAGCATAGCTATTCTTTTCATATCCATATCCTTACACAAGCGTATCTATTCATTACTACTATCATTTAATCACAGTACATACAGCATTAGTAATTGTCAACACAAACAACTGCATATTACCTACCAAGATTTACATCAGGCAACATTTTATCAAGAAACTGAGTCTCTCCTCCATTAGGGGAAAGGAAGTCAGCTAAAAGTTGGCTGTTACTTAGTTCTGGATGTTGCAGAAGTTTCTTTGAAATGGAAGGAAAGAAAGAAGTTTGTTAAAATTAATCTTTAAAAAAGTGAGTTTCTCTACAGGAATACACACACACACACATATATATACTCACACACTCAAAGAGCATTATATTACCATAGATATTGTCATTTCCAAAATATTTTTCAGTCATGCAAAACTTGCAGTTAAAGTTTCATTCATCCACTTGAACCCTTGTTATAACCCATTAATTAGAACCAAAGAAAAAAGAAATAACAGATATTCATTCATTAGTCTTAAACTACTAGTTTTGGAATATTCTCTGCTCCACAAGTTTGATACCTGCAGATACTCCTGAAACTCCTCCCTTTTGGATTTTAAGAACTCGTAGTTCTTGGGACCAATGATTCTCTTTGAGGGAAGCTGAGCATCAGGAAACGTACCTAGCGAAGATATTGAAGAGATTAAATTATTCCCATGACAGAACATTGTTCTCCTTATTTTAAATTCCAGCTTGGTACTGAATAATAACTACAGTAGTGGGAAAATGCGTTTCCAGGTGATGGAGAACATACCATGAAATTCTGTTAGCTTTGACTCAAGCACATAAAATTCAAGATACCTCCTGTAGACAGACCAGTGCTCAGGTTCATGACCAACTGGAAAAAAAAATACAACAGCGAAGATAAGCCAGGTTTTATGCCACTTGGAAGACAAAGTACATAACAGCAAGGATATGTTAGATTAGTATAGGAAAGACTTCAGTAACACTAGTCTCCCCTACGGCAGTAATTAAAAAAAAATAAGAAATCCCAACGAGGTATTAAAGTATTAAATTAAAATGCACTCTAAACGGACAGAGAAGGTAGTAATAAGGAAATCATTATCTCATTTTGTGGATGCCTAGATTCTAATCAATGGAGCATTGCAAATCTTTAAAATTTATTACAACTGACTACATTAGATCTATTTTCAAACTTAAAAGTGATTTACATAAATACTACAGTCCTTTGCACCATCAGCTTGAAACCTGATCGTTCTTCCTCCTGGAAGATACCACTAAAGAACTCTTAAACTCCTCCTGCTCATTGTGGAAGTATTATTTTTACTAACACAAATCCACACAGTCCCAGTGTGATGCTATTCTTTCACTCAATATGGATGTATTGTTATCTATATACCAAGCTATCTGCAATCCAGAACGGCTCCTAATAACAAAAACAGTTTGTTGATAACTATATTTTAATATCATTTATAAAGCTATTCATTAGTCCAAAGTTCAAAGAGGGTCAAGGAAAACCACAGGAACAACTCTTCCCCCCACTCTCTCTCTCTCTCTCTCAGAAAAAGAAATTATGAAACTTTTGCATCAAGTCTCAATGGAACTGATCCATGCTGAGGAGTCAATTCTCAACTCGCAAATACAAAATGCAATTATTTAGCTTTCAAAACCACATTTTCTCATAATTTCCGAGTCAATATTTCAAAATAAGAAAAATCATACATGAGCTGCAAACAGTCATCAGAATACTGCACACCAGAGCATTTTGAGTTAACTTCCAAATGACATTTTAATGATCCACAACATTCCATACCTGCCCTTCTGTCATTTCTCTCCACATCAATGCAGAACACTGGAATTCTCTCCTTTCTGTCTTTTCTCTCCAAGGAGGGATCATCAAAAAAATCTACATACGGGATGCTAATTTTCCACGCAGAAAGGTTGCGGGGTGTATTTGGGGTACTAACAGCCTCCTCAGGAGAATCATCTTCCATCACCATCACGCCTTCTTCAATCTGTAAAGATTCAAACGTTTCAGAGAGTTCAATTTTAATTGGCTCGGTCTACCATTGCAAAGTATACATGATAATGAAGCGATCAGGTCTAAATCTGTGCTCAGGATCACTAGGGAATAAAGGAACAAAAAACCCTCGTGTCATTAAAAGTCTACCAAAAACTCTGTTAATTTTTAGATTCGCTGTAGATTAATTTTAAGTTAGTATATTTTAATGAGAACTACAAGCTTTTATAGTATTATCAAGTTTCATATATGGTATTTCAAAGGAAACGGAGAGAGAGGGATAAGAGAAGCACACTGGAAGGAACAGCTGGAAGAATGCCTTAGACATAGACCATCTGAGTGCTACAGGAACCCGTTTGCATCCAGCACAGATGCAGTGCATTTCCTGGCATACTGGGAACCAAACTGAAGATTTGAGCTTATTAGGTCAGGCCATGAAGTTATCCAAACACAATTAGAGACAGAAGTGCACCAAACTAGCAGGTTTCTCACTCCCAAAGCACAGTACGCTAGAGTATGCTGTAGAGGCATTAATTTGATTTGGTCTGCAAGGCGCAATGTAGCCAAGACTGGGAGTGAATTATTTTCACAACCCAGAACTAGTTTTAAGCAAAGCCACCGTCAGCATCATTGCATTTCCCATGAGCTCCAATTTCAGCATCACAGCCCCAAAAAACAGATGAACCAGGGAGCAACAGAGATCTAACCCTTGCTAGTTGTGTGTAGGGCAGCTCCAAGCACCATAGGCTCAAACTTCATACCATGTAACACACAACTATTTTCTCCATATGCAAACGTAACTTCACACTAGTGCCATGCAAATGCTGAAGAAATCCTTCCAAAATGGAACGGTGACCCCAGCACCACACTGACACACATTCCTGACACTGTTGTTTACAAACAGGATAAACTGCCCACAAGCGACGTATCAACATATTAACACACGGCACGCAGGACCATAAACATACAGATTATCTTAAATATCTCATTAGAAAAATCCAAGCTTCAACAAGTACCCTTGGAAAGCTATTTATCCAAACAATGGGTAAGCTGATTTTCACTTAACACATGGAACCAAGAATAATAAAAAAGTGACTTGAAGGAAAGAAAATTAGTTTTGAAGATAAGGACACAGCATCTGCAAGAAGGTAGCGCAGGGCTGGGTCGGGCATTGGGAGTACTGCCTTTGTTAAAGTTAAAATAAGAAATTTTAATGTGAGAATTTACAGTATGTGAAACTAAAGCAAGCTGAGAGGAGCGAATCCAACTTTCAAGTCCAATTTCCCCTAGCTTCACAATTTACAGCTGAATTCCTCTCAAAGGCCAAGTCTAGGTGGATGAAAAAATTTTCCCTGTATTGGGATACACGAGATACATTGCGATCTACACTGTAGATTTGGCTCTCTGCATGTGAACCAGTGCATTTTGGCTGTGTCTGCACTACAATATTCACATGACCATGACTCAATTGCACCTGAAGCATAAGTTGTTCGATTCTCTGTGGTAGTTTCACATGGATAGGTAGCTAAACTCCACCATGCTGCTTTCTCATACCTGGTCAAAAGGCCAGGGGGAAAAATGTGATGAAAAAACCTGTGGGTTGAGATGAGGACAGGCAGAGCACGCTCAGCATAAGCAAGATTAATCTAATTCATTATCTAACAGACTTGTGCATTGAGAAACTAAAGCCACCTTTCCCCCCCTCCACCTTCTGCTGTGGGGCCCAGCCCCTCCCATGGGATGTCAGTGTTCCCTAACTGATCCCACATGGGCTTCCCAGGGCTGCAGCACTCCCCCAGCAACGCCGTGTACCACGGGGCCCATCCTTCAGGCCTGTCAATCATGACAAGGCTTCATCCACCGCTGCACCACAGGCTTCTCCATGGCTGCATGAGGAGATCTGCTCCATGTGGTGCCCATGGGCTGCAGGGGGACGGCCTGCTCCTGTGGTCCTCTCCTGAGCTGCAGGGAGCTGCTGCTCCATGCCTAGAGCTTCTCCTGCTCTCACTTTGGTGCCTGCAGGGATGTTCTCTCACACATCCTACTCCCCTCTCCCAGCTGCTTTTGCAAGGATTTCCCCTTCCTTCCACCTGCTCTCCCAGAATGCTCCCAGCTCGCTCACGGCTCAGCTGTGGCAGCGGTGGGTTCCCTTCAGAGCAAGGGAGCTCTGCTCTGACAGAGGGCAGCACTGGGCTCATCTCAGAGGGCTCCCCTGCAGCCCCCTGCTACCCAAACCTTGCCATGTAAGATCAATACGCAAGCAAACTGTGTTCCATTTTGTTTTGCCTTTGCACAATGCTGAAATGATTCTCAAATAGATTACAGTGTGGTCCACCATCTTCCAAAGCAGATCTCTAACAGATGCAAAAACTGAATCACCTCAGCGTGCCTTTTCTGCTTCCACTTACCCGGTTCATTCAATGAAAAGAGCGGTTGTGACAAGCAAAGAGCCATCTCAGTGGCCAATCCACAGAGACCACACCCAGCTAGAAGGGTCACAATTTGAGAGCCAAATCACAGGCTGTGCTCTTTCGCAAAGCAACCAAAAATAAACCGAGCCTGAAATGAGCAAATTACAAACACCACAACTACAGGATTAACTTACACCAAAAAAACAGAATAAACAGGAGAGATGCTCTGAGCAGCAACAACTTGTTTGGGTAAGGATTTGATCAAATCTGTGATTCTATACTCGACTCTTGCCTACATTTTTGATTTTTTTTCTCCTTTAATTTACTATTGCTTGCAACTCTCACCTCCTATTTAGTTTCACACACTGGATTATCCTGGCGGTTGCTGCAGAGATTACAATGGCAGCACTGCACAGTTAGCATAAGGGCAGCAGATAGGAATCAGCCTTTTTTGAAAGGCTTACAAAGGGGCCAGAAACTTGCTGTCTTGTTCATTTGATCCTTCCAAGGTTGCACTCTACCACTCTATCAGTTTGTGAAACTGCTAACTTCACCAGATTACTCACCTGACTTCTAGCCTGATTGTGGTGCTGACATTATGCAATTTCCTATGCATTTCAACTACAGCATCTTACAGTAATTATATTAACTGTAAGCAAGGAAGCATGAATTTCTGGGTTTTTTAATCTTTTCTAATCATACTACCAACCTATAGTAATTATCATTAACTCAGTCTCTTTCTATTTTCTTTATCCAACAAAGCCACAAATCCAAGTTCACAAGTCTTCCTGCTATCCTAGGAACAATATCTATGCTATAATATGTACAACATCTTTTGCCATATTTAAATTTAGCTTACAAAGATTAAGGCTGCCTTCACATAATTGGCATTACCACATTAGCAGCTTGCAAAACTGCAGAGCCTCAAAAATCTGCTAATTCATTTCAATCCGTATGTGGTTTCCTTACATTACATGATTTTCTCCTGCAGGCTCTCAACTGTAATCAAAATAATTTTTTTTAAAAAAAAGATAGAAAAGGATAAAATGAAGAAGTTACAGACATTTCAATTTTTGTCAGAACACAATGCTTAGAACACCATTTCACTATCGTTCTTTACCTTCTATCAACCTTGAATCCACCTGGCTTATGATATCACCAAATATTTAAATATCAAATCAAGATCAAACTCAGTGGGAGGAAACAACTTCCATTTCTTTCACACATATGCTAATCAAAAGTTGCTAAGCCTGCGCACTGCACTGCTACTATCCCACAATTATGCTGTCTTAAGCACTCATGTTTAGACTGGGACAGCTCTCCCTCTGACTCTGTGACGCCTGCTAGGAATGTCACAGTAAGAGCTGAGGTGTAGTTTATTAACTTGTATTAAACTATTTATTGTTTATATTCAGTATTCACTCAGGAAATGAAGCCATAGGCCTGTCCAGCACACTGGAAGCATAGTAACCTTGCAGCAGTTCAGTGCTTTCCTTCCCTTTTCTTCTTCCCATTCACACAAATGAAGGGTCTGAGGTATTTCCCAAAGTTTGTCTCAAATATTTTTAGTAAGTGTAGTATCCTCCTTTCTCCTGAATTTATTTAACAAAGAAATTAGAGACAATGCTGTACTTAAAACTCTCTGTTCTTGCCAAAGATAAAACCTTTCTGTCAATCTGAAAACTTACCTCAGTAAGGATAAGACTCTACACAGACTGTCTCTCACTGAACTCAGGAACTTCTCACAAGTTCAATTCTTGTGCTCTGATACAAAACCACATTCCTTCTCTTGCACAATTGCTCCAATTATACTTCAACTATACCTCAACTATTAATTCCCCCCTACCATGTGGGAATTACACTTCCACATCCTTTAGCTAGTGGAGGCTATGAAAGTGACTGTCCTGGTTTCAGCAGGGACAGAGTCGATCACCTTCATAGTGTCTGGGATGATGCTACATTTTGGCTTTAGAAGAAAAACAATATTGATAACACATCAACGTTTTCACATCACATGAAAAAGCTTGAGAACTGTGGGGAGTTGGCTGGGGGTAGCCACTGCTCGGGGAATGGTTGAGCATCACTCAGTGGGTGACGAGTAATTGCATTGTGCATCACTTGTGTTGTAAATATACATGCACACACATAGATCTTATCATTACTGTTATTCCTCTCTCTCTTTTCTGCCTCAGAAAATAGCTTTTTATCTCAACCTCCGAGTTCCACTACATCCCCCCTACTGATTCTCTCTCTCATCCCACTGAGAGTCAGGGGAGTGAACGAAAAGCTGTGCTTAGCTGCTTCCTGGCTTAAACCACAAGAGTGATGCTGGAAAATTAACCCATTTTCATCATAATCTGGCCTCCCAAGAGAGAGAAGATAAGTGACATCAACAAGAACTTAACTGTCCAGTAAATCAATTGCAGCAGTTTAAAGACACGACTTATATGAAGATTTAGACTGTAGACAATTCTCCATTTAAAGAAAAAAACCCAACCAACTATTTAGTGTTCTAAGTCGCTGATTCTTTCCCATTCTCTTCTGAAAGCAATTCAAAGCAAGGTGAATTATGTAACTTTGTATTTACACTTGCACTTGTCTTTAGGCTGTGGTAAATGAGCTGGCAGTTTATAAAGGTGATAAATGCTTACATGTCTCATTTGGTGAGGAATAGGTATAAAAGATTGAATTGATAGGCATGCTGTAAAAAAACCATAGCTATCAACAGCTGACCAATCCTCCCATTTTTATTTTATTTTATTTTTTTTTAAAGATTTTCCATTTGTCCTGCAACTATTCTTCAGAAACCAATGTCTCAAACAGTAATTCCACCACTGGCTCTATTTGCTGCTGTTTAGCGTGAAAGAAAACATTAGCCAAGAGACACACACAAGACAAATAAGAAACGACTACTGGCTCATGATCTTGAGAAAAGACAACGCAACGCAGTCCAGCTTCATAGCAATTTCTCCAGTAACGTAAGCTTTTATGGCCTTGGGGCAAACTTCAGAGTAAAAAGTCACATCCCATGAATACCTTATTATCCAGAACTATAAAATGGCACAGAAAGTTTTTAGAGAAAAATACATTGCTTACATAAGCGTATGACAATACTACATTCAGTATTTCTCTCTACCTAAGGAATCAGTTCAAACGTACAGTAACTGGGGATGTCGCCTCAGCTTATGAATGACTACAGGAAAACTCAGGCTAAGTTGCTGGCTTCTGATTAAGTTGATCATGGAATGCAGTGAAGTAAGACAGCAGAAAAAAATAAACTTAACTTAAAGAGAGGGAAAAAAAACACAACTAACATAAGGTCTAAAGAAAAACATAAATCTTTTACTCACAAAGTCATCTTCTCCTTCATTTAAATTATAATTAGGCAGCATAGCTCCTTCCATTGCAGAACTCTTGAATACACCTTTTATTTTGTTGCCTATTCTGCTGATGCCAAATGATTCTCCTCTTTTCTGTGTGGTCCTAGGATTACAGAAGCCAGAGTTCACGCTATAGGGCGTACTACACAACAGCTCAGCAGGCTATTGCACATAATTTGCAGATTAAGAGAAAAATGCAAAACATACATAGTCAACATATCTACAATATATATCTACAATTCCACTTAAGTTAAAATTCATTTAGGGAAAACTTGAATTTCTTGATTACACTTGCAAGAAATTCGGATTTGTCATATGCTTACCCATGAACTAACATTAACACACTAATAATAGTATCACAGTAATGCAGTCCATAGAATAAACAATTAACTATGTAAAACAATTTTGTTTTGACAGCAGAAACTCTGGTATTCATACATGCACGCACACCAAGAAGGTCACTAACTCTTGTCCTTTTCCACGTATTCTAATTCAAACATTTGTCTACTGTTGCCAAGTACCATAAATGGCGTAGTTATATGCACTTTTTTACATAAACATCCCAGATTTTTACAAACATGTAAGATCTTGACTTTCAAGCATTAGGGACAGACAGAAAGAGCGTGCAAGGAACAAGACTGAGCATGAGACAAAACAGATGCAACTGAAAAATCTTGGCTTGAAGAGTCAGTCTGACTGAAAGATGAAGAATTAAAGTCATCTTAAGAAATAAAGGAACTCGTGATAAATCATCCAGTAAGAAACACATTATGGAAAAAGAAAGATAGTCTGGGCAGGAATAGCACTCCATACTGAGAACAGTTTTTATAGCATTCTTATGCCCTTACAAGACTTGACACCAAAGACTATTTCTTAAGAAGAAAAGCAAGTCATGACTAATTCTGGAAAGAAAAATGTTAAGTACAGAACCAATCAACCTGAAGTTATTTACAGCAATTCAGTACAGGCAGCTAACAGGCAAGTTGAAAACCAATGCAGTGAACTGCAGAATCAAGGACTCAAAATAACTTTATAGATATTATTAAGATTCAAAAGACAATTTATATTTTACATGACCAAAAATATTCTATGTATTTTTTTCCTTTAAAAGAAAAAAAACAGTAGTTCACAGGTAAAGCATCTTCATCCCTCATAAAACCATGCTGACATCACCAACTGCTGACTCAAAGCACCTGCATGTTACTAAGAGAAACAATCTTCTCACTTTATAATTTATACACAGGCTGAGTACGTGACAAAAATAACATAAATAATTCACTGTTCTTTCATAGGTTTTGCTTTTTCTATCTCACTACTATCAGCTCCAACACAGACAGGCAACAGCTATCTTTCCCATGTCTGTTAACCAAAGGTTGCCTGACTGCAGCACAAACACATGGTTGAACAATCTTACTCAACTTTAAACAACTTCTACACGTTACTGAGCTGAACTTTTTTCACATTTGAGATCTGAATCTTGTTCAAGACCTTAAACACAAGAATAACAAAATACAAACCATATTCACAGTTAGACAGTTTTCCTAGAAGGCTAATTCTTTAGACCTCTGGCTTGATTTTCAAAGACGTTTTTATTCTTGCTCAAAACTTTTGCAGTAGACAAGATCATGAATATTACTTTGCACCAGTTCGCAGACTTGGTAGAGTGTCCCAAGTTCAGACTGGCGAAGGTATGTTTTCACTCTGATAATGATGTAGCAGTAGGCATAACACAGCTACACCTGTCACAGGTAGGGCACATGCCTCATGACTGCAGGGCAAGAACTACGCTGGAGCAGTTATACAGTGACGGACTAGGATAGGATTATCTTCACAGTGATAGGTACAAATTAAGAACACAAACTGGTGATTTATAGGCTACACAGACACACAGCAAAGAACACAAAGGTGACAACATAGTACCGGTTTGGCCAAATACTTAAACAGAGCATGAGCCAGATAAAATAGGTAAGATCAGCATGGACAAAATCTAGGGAAGTTAGTAGATGGAGAGATAACAGGACGGTCAAACTTTTGAAGCTAGCAAGATTTAAGAGACCCCAGAGTCAGGATGGAGATTCATGGATTCACAGGCTAGGTGAAAGGGAAGAAATGGGGCTAGGATATGGCCAGGTTCAATGCAAGGAAGAAGAAAGAGGAGAGGTGGTGGCCAGTCTGGAACATAAATGAAGTCCACCAAGACTTGCCGATCTGTTACTGTCAACAAATACAGAAAACTTTCACTGGGAAAATATCCCACTCCCTCTAGTGCTGATCCACATAACAGCATTGCTAGACCATCAATCTGGTTATTTTCTTGGCAGGGCTCTGGGCGGGAGATTCTCTAAGTTCCAACATCCCTGATTAATGATGTGATGACAGTAGGTTGGATTTTATTTTTATTTTTTTAAAAGCTCCAGAATTCACACCCGTGTAACGTTAAAAATTCTAACTGCTAATCACCCCAGAGCTAGGAATTATGGAACAAAGTTTGCATTAGTGCCAACCTGCACGGTGGCACTCTTTAATGATGGAAGGTTGCAAAATAATTTTCCCACAGGATCAATCCTCTAAAGTGGCCAGTCTGGGCTATGCAGGTGAAGAATGCTGCTGTGAACCTCTCAAGTCATAGCCATCAGACAAGCTGGATTTTTACATGTATATGAAATCAGAGTACCATCTTCCTTCGGCTGACTAAAATCCATACATCTGATTAGTAGAAACACCGAGTGCACAGAGCTGCTGTAAAATCAGAGCGAGTTATAAATGTTATTAATTGCTCAGCACACTAGCAAATTGTAACTCTGTGCACTGAACTGGCACATAAAAGATTAAAAGTTTCCGTCAACTTGATTCCTAATCTGTAAAATGAAGTTGCTAATGCTCCCTCGTGAATAGCAAGAGTAATACATAAAATACTGATGACCATGCTGACAAATTCCAGGAAAAGTCCCTGATGAAAAGATTCTGAGTTTGGATAGAATGTATTAAAAGAAGCATAAACAATGAGAAAAATCACTGAATAGCAACTAAGGCATAACAAGTGACAACAGACAACCTGGAGCATGAACAAAGAAAATTATTAAAAGAATGGGATATGTTGTAATCAAGCCTCTAGCAGTCAAAAGAAGGGCTGCATAGAGGATTAATTTGGGGAATTGTGCTTGACTTTAAATATGATAATACTTATAAAATCATTATGTGTGTATGCAGTGCCAGGCAATGATCCTACTGAACATAGCTGTGCCAGGTAAAACAAGCAGTTAAGTGGATGAAACCTCAAACATGATCTGGAAATATGGAGTAAATAAAATTATGGAAAGCTTCAGAGGAGCCAGCAATCACAGACAAAAAATGCTTCAAGTTAAGAAATGCATTCCAAAACTAACAACAACAGACAAATAGTTAACAGCAAAGAAGATTAATATACTGCAAACTCGTGAAAATTAGTAATTAAGCATTTTCTAAATGCTTGTGAAGAAAACATGGGGACAAATGTTTAGTCTAAAGAGGGCACGTTTTAAAAAGTAAAATGGATGATTAATTGCTTTTATAAAGGCTGTGTGATGCAGTCATGATAGATGCAGCGTAACTAACACACAACATTTATCGAGTGTTAGATAGACTTACCGGAAGTCATCCAAACTCAGGCTACTTCTGCAACAACAGGCACACAAATTATCTCAGAGCCCAGGTGAAAATAATGTTCAAAGAAAACAATGACAACAAAAGAAAACTCAACAGACCTATCCCAACAAAACTGAATAGGCTTGGCCATCACTACAGATTAAACACAACTATGGTAGAATACAGTTTCTGACCTGAAATCCTTACAGAGTGAAATGAGAACAGTGCCTGCACACGTCATCAGCACAATGACTTTTGAATTTAAAATTCCAATTATTAAAATTTTCTTTAAAATTCATTTTAAAGAATGATTTTCTTTAAATCAGTAGCTGCTTATGCTGGTTTTCATTGTTAAAGTTAACCGCAGTGCCAAGCAAGTACCAAACTTCTGTTACCTGTGTTAAAAAGCCATGTAGGACTCTAATTCATTTGGCCTTTTTTTTCTTTTTGGTACATGGAACCAATCCCTCAGTTATCAACGTGTTAATTCTTGCTGAAATGTTTAAGCGAATTGACCCTAAATACAGTCACTGCACACGATGCATTTTTATCTCACTGGAGCTACTGAATTCTAGACAAACTGATGCGACAAGCATCAGCTTACCCATGGAGGTGGTGGATTCAGTGTCCCTGGAGGTGCTAAAATACTTGTAGACATGGCCCTGAGGAACACAGTTAGTGAGCATGGTGGGGAAGGGCCAATGGTTGGACTAGATGATCTAGTGGTCCTTTCCAACCTTAATGATTTGATGATTTTACAAATATCATAGTTTATGGGATTAAAATACTCAAGTTTCAGATTTTGTTTTACAATAGGTACTGCTTTCTAAGGCACCATGATAAAACACAGTGCAAGATAACTGCAAAAAATGGAAACATATCCTAGCGAATTGGAACAGACGATGACTAACAGAAACTATTATATCATATAGAGTTGCTTAATTCTGTGGGTTTTTTTCCTAACCACTCCTCAAAATTTGTAATATCTTCTACTTGGACTTACATTTCAAAAATGTTTTAATTTTATCGCTCACCCAGTGATGAGAAATTGGGATGCTTCTTCTCAGACTACATATAAGTAGAAATGTATTTATTGTGAGTGTGGTCAAACGCTGGAACAGGCTTCCTCGAGAGGTAGCAGATGCCACATGCCTGTCAGCGTTCAAGATGTTTGGACAATGCGCTCCTTAACATTAACACTGGTTAGTCCCGAAGAGGTCAGGCAGCTGAATTAGATGACCTTTGATCTTTTTATCTTATTCTATTCTTTTGTACATTCAAGATGTGCAGAAAACCAAAGCAGGTATATACCTACCCAGAAGTCTGGGAAGTATAGACACATACACTAACTAGTTGGTGGAAAATACCAATGACAGAGTTGAACTCCTGGTCATCAAGATATCCTGCACGAATTCTTGGCACTCCAGAAATATTTGTGACTTCCCATTTCTTACCTTAGCAGTTTTCACTGGATATCGTTTGCCTGACTGTACAAGTTACGATTGCTTTGTACAGTTATTAAAAGTGATTAAAAACAGAGATTACACATTGATAGTCTCCTCTTCCTACTTTCTCACTTTACTCTCTAGAAATTGCTCTATAAAAATAACTTCCTTGTCTTTCAATAACTGAAATCTTTCAACGCATTTTCATTCCACTGGGATTTCAGATCTACTACTTGATCTCAGACTTTTTAGCCAACTGCATCAATGCAATACATGCACAGTGCCTCTAGCAAAACTTCAAATCAAAGACGTGGGAAACAAAACTCATCACTTTGCCTGCAATTTCTCTCAACTGGAACTAATGCTAGAAGAGGGAAGAAAAGGCATGATGAGGTATGTGCATATGGATAATGTGCATCTGGAGTAATTTCACCAGTAATCTCTATCTTTTCTGGCAGTGACTACCCATAGCAGAGTCTGCAGAGGGAAACTCGAAAGCAATGAGCAAACTACTTTCACATAGGATCTTTGTTTCATGGGAATATTCACTTAAGCACCACTTTGGGAACAAACAGTATCTCTTATCACAAACCACTGTATTTACTTAGGGCATTCAAATCATTTTAAAATGTCAAACAGATACATTTTCAGTAATGCTGCTTGAACCCTAAGAAGTGTGACAGCCCTTCCCCAAACAGAATAATTTGGTTACTTCATAGCCAGAGATTTATTTCAAAAACTCTAGGTAGAGATTGCCTGTAATTTCACTCCTCCTGTTTTGGAAAGGCAAGCACCAAGAAGGTATTCCAAATATTTCCATAATTAGACTAGATTTAGGATGTGTGTGACAGAATACTTTCACTCTTGACATGGATCACTTTGGAGAAGATACCAGAAGACAGATTTTTAGGTCTGAATGAAATCCTGTAGCCATATCCAAGAAAAGCTGGAGGGTGGTTTAAGGTCAGATTTCCCAATGAAATATCACATAGGGGAGAAACACAGTATGGACAAGATGCCTCGTATGCTTCTATGCTAAGGAACAGAAGTTGTCACCACCAGTCTGAGAAGGCGCTACTCCTAAGCTTGAATCTTGTATCCACAAGATCTACAAAGACTACACATATAGATGTCACAGACTGAGAAACAAGAGAAAAACTGAATGTTAGCAGAGAAGAAAGGGATCTCATGTTATATAAAATTCATAGTAGACTACGAGTCAAGAGGGCTGCTGCTAGGTGTGTGTGTAGAAGAAGTTAAATAATTTGCTATTACTCCCCTAGAAGGTAATCTAAGATGACAAACACAAGTATTTTCTACAGTACTGTGGATCTTATTTCACTCCCAAGAAAGAAACGCAACCCAAATTAAAGAATGTCTTAATGAAGGTTTCCTTCTTTTGGTTAGAATGTAAAATTAATTCTGAACTGGGCTTTTCCATGACTGAGCTATCCAGAATAGCAGAAAATACAAGAAAGGAAGAGCTCTCAAGCTTACTTGCCCCAACACCACAGTGGAAGAGCTCCCATTCACACCACAACAGATGCCTACTCTTCTTTGCAGGCTTTTGGAGCCTGAAGTTGGTAAGCAACTATATAGCCCAAACCCAGAAACAAGGCTTCTGACACTACATTTCTACAATGAATGAGGATAGTTGGGGGACATAAAAACACATTTGACCCAGGAGGAATAGCAAACCTTTCTTGTCACAACTAAAGCAAATTCATGACCAAGTTGGTTACACGAATCCTTTTAAGAACTGAAGGTGATACAGCATTTCTCAACACAACTGCATTCAAATGCACAGTCACTTACTGCTTGGAAGTAAAATGCTGACTTCCTTATTTTGTTCTCACTTGTATACTTATTTTTCCCTTCCCTCTTCCAAAATGTTCAAGTCTAAATCACATTTTAAATTATTTTCTGTAAAACACTTCAAAACAAAGATACAGCCTATGTCATTTTGCTTACTCCTTCAGCATGCAATTTCTCATTTTAAGATAAGTACCACTAAAAATTTAGATAAATTAATATTAAGCAGTAGCAAAACTTCCAGTTAAATAACTTGAGGCTTTCAATTGAAAAACAAAGAAAAAAATTAAACATACTACTAAATATACCTGTTAAATTTCGAATTGCGTGTTGGTGACTCTGCTCCTCTTAAAAGATGTCTGAAGTACTACAACAGAGAAATAAAATATTGAATAAAGCACTGGGCTAGCTAAGACGTAAGGGCTACTACGCAATAACATTGTAAAATTCATTAAGAAAGACCAGGAATAACGGGAAAGCTGACAAAAATCTAGCAGCTACAACATTCTTCTAGAAAGGGACTGACCTAATTTGCAATACTTGCTCCCAGGACTACTTATTTTAGTTACACAGTCCTGTGATTAAAACAAACAGGAAAAAATAAAAGCTAAAACTAAAGACGAAAACTAAGCAGTATAATCCATGTATCCACCTTGTTTAAAATCAAGCACTTGAAACATTACAGCTATTATTGGGAAGTGACCATCAATACCATTTTTGAGAGATACACTTTACGAAGCAGAACATAAATAATGTAAGTATCTGATTCTAGGATAAGTCAACATATTCTGCCTCAGATAAATGTGAGAAGCTTAGCATGCAGTCTGATTCATACACGCAAACTACAAAGGGGATGAGAACTCAGACTCAAATTCTGTGTTTAAACTGTTGTCTATTAGAAGGCTTTAAGCAGCTGTGTGGCTAGTGCGATGAAATTATTTATACAAACTTGCATTCAGAGCCCAGTTTTCTTCACTAATCATTGAACAATCTTAAACGCCTAGTAAATTGCTTTGAATGGTCTTCTGGAGAACATACTCTTGATTTTCAGATGCTGGAATGAGTAACATTGAAGGTACTTAAGTAAAATCTTTGTAACTTTAAGTACCACTGAATTTTAGCTAGTAAATATATTCTAAATAGTATTTTACATCTATCAAGAAGATAACTGCTGCACCAAACCTGCAATTATAAAAGAAGTGGAGGAGGGAGTGGGATTTTGTAGTAGCAGTGCTACACAGAAGTTATTACATCAAAAATACATTTTTTCTTTTTTATTCTGTTGATGTTGTGTTGAACCAGAATAAATTTAGTTTTCTGAGATCAGTTAGATGTCAGAGCTGAGCCCAAAGTGAAAAATGAAGATGTATTTCTCAGCTACACAAGCATGCAGCTCATAGTGAATCCTAAAAAAACAACAACAAAACAACAATAGTGCTTTAGGATTACTCTTAAAATCTTTCAGACTTACCTCATCACTATGACAGAACATAGGAGTAAAAACGTTCTCAAGGAGAGAAAGTACGTGCTCATAAGCTTCAAAAAGACATCTCATAGTTTGAAGTTTCACAACATCTTCATAAGGACCTTCAGCAACTACCGAAAATTAATAAAAAAAAAAAATCAGCTTTGCAAGCTAATACAAGTCCAACAGAAAAAAAAATAGAAATAAACTGATAAAGCATGGTGTAAGTGCAGCATAGTAAGGGGTTAACATGTCTTAACAGCTACAATGGAAGATTGAGATCATGTTTAGATTAGTCTTCACTTTATTACATAATTCTGTCTTCCAGTGTTAAATTATTCTTTTCAAATTCAAACTTACTTCTTTGAATCTCTTCCACAATAAAGGGGTCAAATCTAATTTTGTCAATACTTTCATCCAGACAATAGGTTTTGTAAATTTTCTGGACTTCCTCATGAAGAGCCATCTTCTCAGTATCTGATAGTTCTGGTCGCAAAATTCGGTCATTAAATTCCTCTGAGGATTAAGGAAAAAAATGCATTTGTTGATGAACTTGGCAAACAAGTAGCAGCACAAAAAAATCAACTCAATTTCCAGCAGATACAGTTATTCATAAATCTTTAAATCAAACAGAAGACATCTCAAAATGTCAAGGTAGCTGCATTCTTATTAAAATTCAAATTTGTTTATAGAATTATTCCTAAAAATATATTGCATTAAAACTAATTATTCCTCATCACAGTGAAGATAAATCCATGAATCCATGAACGGCCTGAACAGCCCCTTAAACTAGTCATCTATTTATTCTGTTGCTATTTCATTCCTAAATTCCATCCTATCTTAATATTTCTCAATACTATCTTTAATATCAGGACAACTTGAAAATGAACTTCCTCTGGCTATATATATTATATATATTCAACACAAAATATATACATATATTCAACACAATTATTGTGCAATTCCTGCTTGATTTATTACTCATCATATTAATAGTACGAAAACTATCCAGAAAGAAGGGAAGACACAGTAGTGTTCACTTCATTTTTCAATTAATTGACAGAAATAACCTTCTTCTGAGTAAGTCTTCCAAGATCCCTCTCTGTTTCTTCACGCTGATTTTGTCCAAAGCGTTAAAACATTTCTACCACGTAAAAAACCACCTATGGCACGTACTTAGATGGCATAACCTGAGAAACCTACATCTTGCCCTCTGTTTTAAAAGCTAATATACACGCTCATGATCTTTAAAAATGCAAAAGAGGATTAGAAATAAGAAAATATCAAAGTTTACTAAAAAAAAAAAAAATTGACCACTGGCTACAGCCAGTTTGAGTAATCTTCCTGCTAGATAAAGCATCTCTAGAGAATTGTATTGGCTTAGACATCGCTCTACACTTAGCACCAGCATTAAACTGGCAATCACTTTGTTCTTTTTCGGTGAGGAGAAGGAGTTTTTCCTGACAAAAAGTCAACATGTTTGAAGGATACTGAGTCCAAAGAAAGTGCATGCATACAGATTCCTTATATTACTTTTATACAGTAATTAATTACTCATGAAGTATTTCAGAGATAAAGTCTAATTTAAAAAAAAAAAGGAAACATCTTGCTGAGGTACATAAGGGCTTGGGATACCAAGACAGAACCATTATTTCCTATGCAACACAGAAATATTTGATTACAAAAAAAGAAAAAAACAAACAACAAAAAAGCATTACATTGGTAAGCCAATAATTAACCACTAGTAGACCAAAAAAAACCACATTAACCACTCTGAATTACAGAAATTTCACAGAAAACCTTATGATTGGAAAGCAAGATGCTTTTCAGATAACACTCATGTAATAGTAAAAACAAATACGTACATTATAGCCAAGATTATTGAATAGAAGGAGGTTTCACCAGCTTTACTGTTCCTGCTATTTTTTTGCTCTTTACAGAAGCTTTAGAGTCTAAACATGAGAATCTTTTCATTATGTAGAGCTCATTTTAGAAATACCTCAGTAACCACATATTTAAAAGATGCAGCTGCACATTGCATCTGTGGCTAGAAATTTTTTCTTACAGGAATATTTTATTTGTAAATGTACAACCTTTATCAATAAACAGAAACACAATTAAGACCTAAAGCCCACACTGACACCAACGTTACCAAGATTAGCATTCAAGAATCAGTACTTAAGTGAACGAACACAGACCCTGAAATGTAATCTCTTTCTCAACAATGCTGCCTCGCTCTGAGACTGAATATTCACTTAAACATACACATAGTTAAACCTTATAAGATCATCAAATACACCTCAGTAAATATATATGCAATCTTACCTACAGTCAGGCAGAACTGCAGCACATGGACTGCCCCTTCCTGTTTCAAGAAGTTCATAAATCGAAATAAAAGATCTTGCTGATCTCGGATCTCCTTTAACTCCAGTTTCAGAACCTTCACAGGAAATTAAAAAAGCAGTCAATTTCAAACTTCTAGTGAGAACATAAATAAAGCAAAGAGCTGTAGAACAAAAACAGCAGGTAAAGTAAAACAATTAGTCAAAACAGGAAAGCAAATAAATGTTGCCTTTACTTACAGACGGCTTTTTATTTCTTGGCTCTGCAAATTTCTGAAGGAATGGAACCAATGAAGAAGAAGGTTCAGTTGCTTTCTCAGGCTGCAGGAAAAAAAAAAAATGAGAGAAGACAATTGGGTAAGAGAGCTTCTTCAAAAGGAGAATAAATTACTCTGGTTTTAGCTTTGTAGGTACTTACTGGACTATCATCAATGAAGATGAGCAGCAAATGGTTGACGGTGTCCTGCAAGAAAACACCATACAAATTTAATATTAAAGAAGCTCAACAAACTAGATGAAAATTTTTTCACTACTGTGTTACTATCACATTAATACTTGAAATATATATCTTATTTACAAGTCAGGGAATTTCCTACAAGACTTCCACAGAAACATTCTTCATTTAGTGGAGGAAAGATCTACAAGGTATTTTTGCTGATAGCACAGAGTAACTACTAATACTTCCAAAGCTGCAGTACCTTCTGCTAATAGTTTGCAGATACATTTGTAAGTACAGCAGAAGATGATCAGAGGGCTGGAGCACCTCCCCTATGGGGACAGACAGAGAGCTGGGGCTCTTCAGCCTGGAGAAGAGAAGGTTCCGGGGGCACCTTACTGCAGCCTTCCAGTACCTGAAGGAGGCCTACAGGAAAGCTCGGGAGGGACTTTTTGTAAGGGCATGTCGCAACAGGATGAGGGGAAATGGCTTTAAATTGGAAGAGGGTAGATTTAGACTAGATACTAGGAAGAAGTTACTTACTGTGGGGGTGGTGAGACACTGGAACAGGTTGCCCAGAGAGGTTGTGGGTGCCCCCTCCCTGGAAGTATTCAAGGCCAGGCTGGATGGGGCTTTGAGCAACCTGGTCTATAGGGAGGCATCCCTGCCTATAGCAGGGGGGTGGAACTACATGAACTTAAAGGTCCTTTCCAACCCAAACTACTACAATTGTATGAAAATCAAAGATGGCAGTATTCCACCTTTATAAATAAATGTCTTCTAATTTACAGAATTAAGGGCAAAGTAATTAGTTTTAATACAGCTGCTAAAAGGCTGGCTTACTTAAACTACTATGAAGATGCATATAGCTAGAGCTCAAGCAATTGAGCTCTTGTGTAAATGTAGTTAAATTAGTTTGAAGGTGTTTATACTAACACAGCATTTTCCCATTTGACAGAAATTGTAGTCCTTCACTAAAAATACATTAAGAGATCATGCTAATGCTGTATTTTAATCAGTTCAGTCAGTTAAGCATGCACGAATCACATAATAGTTTGGAAGCAAGCCTTAAGACCATCTAGCTCCAACCCCCTGCTGTAGGCAGGGACACCTCCCTCTAGACCAGGTTGCTCACAGCCCCACCCAGCCTGGCCTTGAATGCTTCCAGGGAGGGGGCATCCACAGCTTCACTGGGCAACCTGTTCCAGTGTCTCACCACCCCCACAGTAGAGAATTTCTTCCTAATACCTAGTCTAAATCTACCCTCTTCCAGTTTAAAGCCATTTCCCCTTGTCCTGTCGCTACCTGCCCTTATCAGTTGTAACGAGCAAAGACATTGGCCACAAAGTTTCCTTCTCTTTAACCAGTCAAAGCCGGCAGCAAGCAAACTATGGAGTGTCATTTGCTTTATCACAATACGCTTAGGATGAAAACAGTAATATTAAATAAAAGAAGACTATTTATGTGTTTTAAAGTCTTACAGGATCAGCTAAGAAATCCATAGATGGAAGGAAAACAGAACCAGGCAGAATTTCTCTTATAAGAAGCGCAAGGGATCTGAAAATAAAAAAAATAAAATGGGTAAGAAAATCAGTACCCATATTAAATGACAATTTTTAAGGGAATAAAGTCACTAATAACATTATATTGTACTGGGAAATATTTTAGTATTTAAAAATACATTTTAAGTATGTTGTAATACTTCCAAGACTGATCAAAAAATTCAAGCAAAAGGCTAGCACTGGCCTCGAACATGCAAGCAAAGGGATAAGGAGAGAAGGATGACTACTTTGGAACTCATTCTGTTGTCCCTAAAATTATAGTACTATATTGTATGTGTATACTTTAAAGAAAATAACTTGAAATACTTTTTATACCTGCATTCTGTTGATTTGGGGGGCAAAATATAAGGAAAAAGAAGTTCAGTAAGTTTTCTTAAGTAGTGAAGTTCATCTCTTCGGCTTCTCAAAGCAACGTGGAGTTCTGGCCCGTACTCTTCTAAAGCAGCTTGCTGTAAAAATTCTGCATTTTTAACTGGAAGAAGGGAAAAATAAGTCACAAGTTGCTGCTTTTTGTTATTGCGAAATAAGTGGTGATTGCTTTTCATTTGAGCTAAAAATTAATACTTTCAGTACATGTACAACTGCCAAAGGAACACGATGTTGTAACTTTAAAAAGAACCTTGCCTTAGATTTTGGAGTCCAGCTATATTAAAATGAAAATCCCATAAAAATATGAATTCCCTCACTAAATGATTGCAGTTTGCATGATTTCCTCAATGACTTTTTCATTCCTAACTATTGAAGAACTCAACATTTTCATTCTTCAAAAAAAAAAAAAAAAAAAACCTGCATTGTCCAAAGGATACCTCTGTTTGCTTTTTCCTGACCTCCTTTTTGGTCTTCATTTTACTGGGCTTCTACATACTGCCTTGCAAACAGTACAACTCAAGATTAATGTAAACTTAAACATTTGTTCAATCCCGTTATATGCATTTTCCTCTTTAGAACATTTAGAAATAAACATGAAGGAACATATATTAGCCCATATAAAAACAGCATTAATCAAACCAGAACAAGCATGAGATCTGCAAGAACTTCGCCTCATAAATACCTGTTTGGAGTTGAAAGAGCAGATCTCTCTGCTTTACCAGGTTAAAAACTATAGATACTAATTAGCAGCAACAACGTTATATTCCTCCAAGTTACTCCAAAAAACAAGAACTGAGCTGCAATAACTTGCACCTAGTTGTGCGAACAATCCACCACACATTCATGCCAATAAACATACTGGGGTAAACACAGAATACATTCCTGTTATCTGCAAGGCTAAAGCTTGTTCTCAGCATATTGAATTTAGTACAGAAGCCTGCTAGCTTATCTTGCACAACTAAGAACAGTGAGTTGGTCTTGGTGATATCTGTAGGTCTCTTCCAACTATTCTGTTGTAACAGATTATATGGGGGATGTGGGAACGTGTACTGCCTGGTAAGTCTGCCTAGTTGGCATCACTAAAGGCAGAGAGGAGGAACACACAGTCTGGCAGCAACAGGTAATGAATAGCAGAGGTGTCTGCTACAGATCTGGCCTCAGAACTTTTTTGCATCTAACCACTGAAAAAAATGGTTTCATTTTCAATGCCGTACATTTAAAACCCAGGTCTCTGCCGACGGAGAAAAGCGTTTCCAGCTTCTTTGTAGAAATCAGAGGAAATAAGAAATTTGACGTAACAGCGCTGCAAGATAATCCAGTATCTCAAATTTTCTTCTGTGCAATGAAAAACATCTAATTTGATCACGCTCTCATTCGTACCCACTACTCACACGATCAGTAAGAATTTCCAAAGTTCAAATAACAGTATATATATTTGGATATCATGCAGATGTTCTGAGGGAAGGGAGGAAAGTTCACGACTGCACTGAAAGTAAACAACTATGCTTAAAAGCTGAATGAAACCACATTTAGTAAATACAGTGCTGTGGAACACAGCCAGTGAAAAAAGTAAAGATAACATTAAGCGTGATATTTTTCAAATATTCCTTCAACATAGAGGATTTTTGTAATTTTTACGCCAGGCTTGTGAAAATGTTTGTATTTGGACCTGAACAAAAGATGCTACTTTTCAAAGACCTATCCGTTGTTTATAAGCATAATTATATCTTTTCAACGTAATGAACAACTTCATCACGTTAACATGCAGATACAAAATCAGTGTTAGATGCGAACTCATTCAAGCTATGAAAGTTACAGCTATACTTCAGAACACAGACATGCAACTCTTTCCATTTGTAATTGCTTAGATAGAACACAAAAGGAAATCTTCAAGAAGCACTGCTAAATGATCCTGGTTGCTCAGAACAGACAAAAACACACTCTGGTTCACCATACAGATAAAGAAGTTTAGTACTTCAAAATTATGGGGATACAAGTACGTCCGAATTCAAAGCTGAGAGATTTTTTGTATCACACCATTTTCCTTTAATTGTCTTTGCAACCTCCGCCTCCAGAATAAAAATGTGACAGGATCTTTTTGGATGGTTGTTGTTTGTTTGTTTTTAAACAGAAGGCAGCAATGATAAAAAAAAATTTAGCAAACATATTAACAAACATGCAGAAATAAACTTTTATACTTGCAGTTTGAAACTGACAACCCATTAAATCTTTACAGTACCTTTCTGCCTGGCTTTGGCTATCACTTCTATATGTTTCATTGCTGCCTTCAGCATCTTCTTTGTTACTACGGTTGGAATATCCACCTAAATAACAGTTTCAAAATAAAAACAGAATTATTCCAGTTTCTTCCCCAAAAAGTCTTAAAGGCAACAACTATCAAACACATTAATTTGCTTTCATGTCCCCATTGTAACCGTGAAAGGAATCCTTCAGAAACAACCAATGAATTCTCTCTAGATAAACGGACACTGTGCTCATTCTTGTGTGCAAAGCATACAACATCATGTAGAACTAAATGCTATAAACAATACTGCTAACATTTATTTTCAACTTTTAAGAACACGATTCTTCCATTGCAATAATTATACTAATACAGCCTGATTTCCAGATCACTGTAAATGAAGGCTAGTTCTATGCAAAGACCACCAACAAAAGCAAGTAGTTCCCATGACAGCACTTAGTACTTGCACGTGCTTGAGTTTTTGTTGTTTTGTTGTATATATTGTCTAATCGGTCACAAAATCTAATTACTTTACTACTGACAAAGACAGACATGATGAATTAAGGCTCGAACTCTAACTTGATAGTAAAGGACGCTACAGTTGATCTGAGATAACAACTAATACTTCATTAAAAGATCAACAGAGGAGACAACTATTTTTCTGAACCAACAGTGGATCTACAAACAATGCAAGTTAATACCTGCATACATTAGTACTCAAAATTTTAAGACCTCGCTCTAGATTTTCACTTTGGAAGATTTATTTCATTTTCAAATCTCTACATAATGTCTGTACTACACAGATCATTTCCTAATTTTCCCGCAGATTCACTTTAAAAGCAACAGACTCGAATTCCAGAAAACAAGAAAGTCATCTGGATTTGATATATAACAAGGGCAGAATCAGGCTGTTCATCAGTCATCACAGAGTGCACATACAACTTGTAGTGCAGAAAATAATGCTGTTACTAAGGAGGGGGAAAGACACATTCCTAGTAACTGCTCCAGAGGGGCCAGCACTGAATAAACCTGGAAACTGAGTTAGCATCTCTTCTTGCTTAGAACAGCCAGAAATTTTGAAGCCATATCTGTAAAACAGTCTTGAAGCACTTTACAAGAATACTGGGTATATGTGTTAATCATTAAACATAGCCAACAAATTACTTAAATGTTTAGAACGTAGTCTGCAGACTGTTTCTTAACAACTACATAAGAATGGTATTATTTTAATTCTTACAGTAAGCTACTCACTTAGAGTCTGTTCCTCTTAGACTACATAAGGACCTCCTCCATATTTATAGAATCCAAGGAATGAGAAACCATGAGACCATTGTCCAATAGTTTTCTCAATAGTTCTCAAAAATTTTTCCACTTAAGTCACCGAAGGACAGCTAAAAGAACATCTCAAGGTTTTAATAACGTCTTGCACCAGAGTCAAGAAGACATCCATTTGCAAGAATCTTGCAAGATGGTTTGTAATTAGAAATGGTATAAGCACCAAAAGGAGGAACCAGATAACACAAAAAAAAAATTACATGGAAACTGATGTATGACCCATAAAATCGACTTTGGAATTATCATTTGAAGAATTAAAGAACTAGCTGCAGATGGAGAAAGAGTGTTAATACCTTTCAGTGGCCTTACCTTGTGGATTCTCCGAACTAAGACAGACGCAAAGAAACGCAGCGTGCCTCTCAGCTCATCCACAGAGGATTCATCATCAGTAATATTTCTGCAGCGTTATCAAAACAAGTTGTGTAAGAATAAGAAAAACATTTAGATTCATCCAACATGCGACAATAAACTAAAATACTAAAAATACTAAAAACTGGAATAACAACATCCAGCATCAGCACATCAACAGACATTAACTGGAAGTTACAGAGTGTGAGGAGAGAGTGAGCAGTCCTCTACTTGAGCAAAATACATAGCATTACCACTACGTCTGTGCACTCAGCAGTGACTTAAGAAAAATATCTGAGTGTAAACTGGAATTATATGCCAATTCCTGCTCAAATACACTATCTGCCTATAGCAAGGGGGCTGGAACAAGATGATCTTAGAAGTACCTTCCAACCCAAACCATTCTATGATTTGTATGATTTTGACCACGTGAAATCTAATTCAGCTTCCACATATGTGAAAACAGGGGTTGTTTCCTATTTCAGTGGTACGCAGTCTTTGTAAATTCTTTGGAGTAACAGTACTGCAAGCACCTACCACAATTAAGCTAGACAAAACTGGATTTTCCAGTTCTGGCATACTCCACAACCCTATATACTACAAGATTTCCAATAAAGAAACTACAAAGAAAACAAAACAAGAATCTCAACCTACAGCCACATGAAGCATCTGAAGTTATTTAATGTTCCTACTTGGAAAAAAAGGAATAAAGAACTTAAAATACATTCCCAAGTCACTGTGTCAAAACATCATCTAAACTTTTAATCTGGCTTACCAGTTTCCATCTGCTGCCATACATTATGCTCAGTGAAAAATCATGTTAAAAATACTTGAAGTTGATTATGGAAAAAAATACTTAATTCTATGTCTTTTAGGGGAAACTGGATGAAAATGGGAAATACTAAGTCCTAGATGCAGAAACTGCAACTAACTTGAGTGGAAGAGACACTAAGAATGGCATTCCACAAAATGTAATGGAATAAATAATAGCCCACCAAAATCTAAGTATATGTGGACATTACAGTGTGAGTGAAGATACTGACAGAAGTGCACAATAACAGGTAAGCAGTAACACAACAAAGAAAGCTACGCGCTGCTTCAGCTAATGACCGTACGTAAAAGACATCACAGATTTCAGTTTGCATAACACGTAGGCTGAAACATTTGGGGGATTGCATATGTATTAATTGCAAACTTCATTTGTGTAAGAAAAAAAAAATATTAGTGCAAGCAGCAACAGCTATGTCTGAAAAGCAAATAGTTATGCCCATAACATCATTTTATGCTATTAAGCATCAGATTTTTTAAAGCAACATTAGCCTAGGTTACTTAGCATCCAAATGCACATTGAAGGTGACCTCTTAGCTACAGATACTGGTGACCTAGCAGTCAAAGTATGTAACTAATTGCAAGAAAAGACATCTCAAAGAAAGTGGCTTGGCATGAGGAAAATAATGATCCTCCTATAGCTAATTGTATGTTGATAAAAATACCGCAGGGGAAGGCTTGGTTTGTTTTAAGATCAGCAGCTCACATTTTGGAAACAATATGGCTCGCAAATAGCTACACTGTGTAAGGAAGCCAAAGTATCAGCAAACAAATTGTATGACTGTATTACTAATATTTGTCAGATAAGATACATGAGGTAATTTGGACCAAGAATTTGTTTATCGACACTTGGATAGCCAGTATTTTGGCTAATTCTACTTGGACACCACTTTACACCACGTACTTTCACGAAATGCCATAGGTTAACAGAGGTATTCCTTTAATCATCAGTGGACTGAAGACTGGTTAAAAGGTCAAGCAATTGTAAAACCCCTGATCTCCAGTGAGATGCAGGAAGGTCCAAATAACATTTTAAAAGCATTTTAGAAGTCGGCTGCATTTTCTCAGTATTCAAGGAAAAGCTTTAAAAAAACCAACTGTCAGTATAACGGAGAGATTTGCTAGAAGAAAAAGACTCGGCCTGTTAATTATAAACAGTTACAGAGTCAAATAACTCTAAAGAGATAGACCCAGCTGCTGGTGTATGCAAAGTCTTATGGGGTCTACAGATAAACAAAAAACATATACAAATACTGAAGTGGTTTTTTTTTCCTGCTTGTCAATTATCCTTATGAAATTGGACTGACTCTTATAAAAAGCACTGCGAAAGATTGTAATCTGTCAGGCTGCACTCGGTAATTCAACAAAAACTTTGCATCTGCAAATGTGAAAACTCTTATTTATTCCCTGTCAAGGAACAAAGGTTTTCACAGTAACGTGTTACAGAAATGCAGTAAGGTAGGTTAGAATCTGGAGAGTCAGAACTGCAATAGCATAGTGACACGTTCCAACTTTAAACTCTCCTATTTAAAATCAAGAATAAGTTGTTAAAAGCAAGACTTCAGGTAGTAGTATTGAACAACACAAGCAGCAAGGCTACATAAGCAACAGACTCCAACTGGTGTTCTGCAGTTCCGTAAACTTGGATTACTTATAATTGTATCCTACAGTTGAAAAATAATACCTAAACAAATACTAGGATACAATCAGTGTATATACTTTGAGAAATATCAAACAAGCAATTTTCCTAGTTACAACCTATTTCATTAGCGTTCATGGGATTTTCAGTACTAATGTTCATTCCTTGAAATTAAACCCAGTTCAGGGATGTTTGCTTTTAAATTTTAACCTGCATGACAACTGCTGGAAAGCACAGGAAAGCACAGAACCACCTGAATGTCTACAGAGAATGAGACCAGAGATGACACTGCTACTGCTGGGCTGAAACCTGTAAACCTTTCAGGACCAAGCTCTTTCCCTGAAGAATTAAAGGGATACCATTGCAGTAGAGCTCACTGAACTCTCACTACACAGTTCATGGGAAGCTCATTAGGTCTGATCAGTATGGTGTGAATTTATGGAGCCAGATGAAAATTCGGAGGTTTAGCCATCTAAAACCAAAGACAGCTCACCAGGAAGCAAGGTGTAACACAGTCTAGGCTGGCTGGTTCTCTACCAAGTGTATTTTGCACTGTACTTGCAGCCACGCATATTCCAGCTATGCTATGCCAACTGTATGATGTATTCCACACAACAGTCATCCTGGATACTGGAGATATACACAGGTAACACGTGGAACACTTATCTCCTTGCAAGTGAAAAACAAGCAAAATGTGGAAGTGACTTTCCACCGGTCACAAAAAAAAAAACCTATATAATTTCAAATTATGAAACACAGAAGATGGTCTCGTTACGTTTCTTCCTGATCAAACTCAGAGCACCCTCTGCTTTTCTGTACCTGAAAGTTAAAAACCTTGCATTTCCCAGCTTGAACACAGTGAATACATGGTGCTCAAGCTCCCTCTGCTGTCTGCACAAGCAGCTGAGTTTTATACTTCAGTGTATTCAACACACAACAAAGACAGTTATGACACAAGCAGACACTAGCCATAATTAAAAACCAATCAGGCAAAGAAGACTGTCCAGAAATTTTAGATACCAGACAAAGAACAGTGGAGAACAAAACAACATAGAAATTGTCTTTATCACAGAACTGGACCTCTCAATCTAATGAAAAAGAATGTTGACAACGTATTAATAGCAGCATAACCAGTTAAAATTTTAATCTCTTTTAGTATCTTCAGTATCTTCCGTAGATAATTCTAGTAGATCTTCTACTCTCTGAAGAGTATCTACAGTACTCTCCAGAGTACAAAGTACTCTGAGGAGATAATTTATATAATTACAGCTATAAATTCTTCTTTACATATTAACTTCAAGGTTATTTACACAATACTACCATGTTCAGCTCAACATAGGCACTCACAGCCTTAGATCTCAGCAAATCATCAGACAGTCTGCGACAAAAGGGCTAAAATATGTAGTTAAACCATCTTTTCTGTACTAATTAAAAGCAGAATTCTTATATTTAAAAAGCTGTGTTTTAAGATTATATTTTTAAGAGATGTGAAAGATGAGAATGCCTTAAGTCTGGAAATCATTTTAGTTCAGTTTCTTCAAAACTTTATAAAAACAAAGTCGTGCAAATTTTCAAGTGAGAGTTTCAAAAATTAATATTTAAAAATACATAATCTAAAAATGTGTTTTTGGGATGAAATACAAATTTCAGAATAATCTCTACCATATCTAAATGATTAACAGACCTGTTCTATCCTGCGTAAGAGACAACAAAATGATGAATATGTAGCGCTTAGAGGCGCGCCTTATATTTTTTTTTAAAGAGAAATGAATGTTGATAAACAGTTTGCTTATCACAGAAATGGCTCAGGTTGGAAGGGACCTTAAAGCCCACCCAGCCCCAACCCCCTGCAATGGGCAGGGCTGTCCCCTACCAGCTCAGGCTGCCCAGGTCCCCATCCAACCTGGCCTTGAGCACCTCCAGGGATGGGGCACCCACAGCTTCTCTGGGCAGCTGTGCCAGCGCCTCACCACCCTCTGAGTAACGACTACTTTATTTACGTTATTCAAAAATATTAACTTTTAGGTAAAGCTCATACCTGTACCATGGATAAATAAAGTTTTCAAGGACCAATTCAAGCACCTGTGAAGAACAAAGTCATTGCAAAATGAACGAGTGCACTGTAAGTCATTGTTAGAGGAGTCAAAAACAAACACCGCAGAGCAATCTCCTATATCGTGACATTTTAACATACAGTTATAGATGTTGCAGACCTACTGTAAGATCAATAATTTTGCATAATAATCAAAATGTTAGAAAAGGAGTAACAAACTGTTGCTTTTATGAAGTCTCAAAGTGAAACTGCGTTCACTAGTGCTATGGACAATGCAAAGCACTGGCCACTCTGCTATGCAAACTTGCTTCAAGCAACAGTTCCCTAATTGCTTGGATCAGGCTCAGTAGCTCAGTACTTTTCTGAGGTAGTGTCCCGTGTCCCACATACGCAGCTACCCATTCTGAACTCATACATCCATTCCATTTCATGCCAACTTCCTCTCTTCTGAGTCCCCTCCAAATAGGATAGTCCATATAGCGTGCTCACCACTCACAAAGAAAGTAAAAGAATCCTAAAAGGCATTACACAGGGACACCATTCTCCTTGCTTCAAATCCTTCAACACAGCTTTCAGCAAAGCCTGCCTTATTGTTCAGCCACCTCTTGAAGTCTTAACCAGAGCACTTTTCAAAGTCCATGTCCTACAGCTGTTCACATCACTTTCTCTTTCTTGTTCCTAGCCCCTGTATATCCTACCTACACCAAACTCCAACAGAGAAACTTTTCCACCCTTTCCACCAAACCTGTTCCTCACAGGCCAAGCCCACGGCTGTCTCTTCCATGCTGAAAAACCTGGGTTCTGCAGGAAGAAACAGAGCTGTTGGACCCACAGGGACATGCTGGTTCTGCTTGGTTTCTGGCATCACAGCAGGAAGGGAGGCAGGGAAGGCGGCAGACTCTGTTCCATCAGCTGGCTGCCACCACCACATACAGGTATACAGCCAGCCAAAGTGCAGCTCTAGCACCTCTCCTTATGCCTGTTTCAAGTCACTGTTAATGCACCAGCACCACAAACAGCTAAAAGAGAGCTTCTGAAGAGATGGGGAAACAGTGCCAAGAAGAAAGGAGAAGGAAGGATGACATTTTCTTGAGATTTTTCCTCCTTTGCTATAACCCAAGATATACTCTGCTCTACCCTCTCCTGTCACTGTGTTCAAAGAAAAATGAAAGATTTGTTTGAAAGTAAAGCTGAATGTAACAGCTAATACAACAGCCTAATTGCAAGGGAACTGCTAGGTCAGGGCTTGAACTGGTAATTGAGCACCTGGTGAAGAGGCGTGGCTGACCCAGGGAGCACAGGCAAATTGCTTGCACCTGTGATCCCAACCTGACCAGAAGGGGTGGACCCAGAGTGGAGCCACCCTCATTTAAGGGCAGCCACTGAAGGGAGAGCATCTCTTGGGCCTAGGCTCCTTCTTGAGAAGGAGTGCTGTATTGCCAGAGGGCCCCTTCACCAGTGGGATGAGTTCTGTTCTTCTTTCTGTATATGTCCACTAGCCTATCTGTGAATACTTTACCTGGTATCCCCAAGAACCTGCTGGAAGCAGTTAAGAGATAAGTATTACTCCTCTTAGAACATTTGAGGCTGCTCTCATTCATGCTGTGGATGCAGTACAGAAATCCAAGACTTAATAATTTTATACTATCTTTAGGGCTTTACTCATGATTATCTAAGTACCTTCAGTAATACACACATCATGGCCTTTTTAATTCCCCTCAGCTCTTCAGATGTGAGCAGTTGATGAGCACTCTTTTTCTCTTCCCTACTGAGAATACTGTCTACTCAGATTTGATAGGACACTTCCTTTTGCAGCTACTTCATTTTAGGGATTTTCCTCCCTTTGTTTTTCAGGATGAAGGAGAAATCTTGTTCCTTCATCCTTTCTGAAAGGATGCTTTCCTCTTTGGGATAACTTCATGTATCTCGGTGGTGGACTGCATTAAGTGGTTAATGTCTTTTTTCCTACCACTAAGTGAAAAGATATTTGTGTTTTTTTCTTCTTGCTGGAGAAAAAATCTTGTTCCAGATCTCCCCATCTAGTTTAAGGCCTTAATTATGTAAACACAGGACCAAAGCTTTTCTGAAATCTTGAAATTGTAATACGATCACATGTTGATGATGGATGGATTAAGCAGAACACCTTCCCCTCTTACGCCATCTCTATTTCCATTAAAAGGATGAGGGGAGACAACATCACTCATTACCTCCCAGGCCAGGAAAAAAAAAGAAATCCTGAAAATCTTCTTTGGAAGTTAATCTTCAGACAACAGGAAGGAAATCAATCCAGCATCAGTCTGCAAACACAGACTGTTGGCTTTAACAGCAAAAGATCAGAGCACACAAGACAACGTCACTGATGCCTTCTGTAATACAGCCAGAACATAATACAACAATTTACTCTAAAAAAACCTCAGTCTCACAGGTACTAAAATGTTATTTTTGTTCATGCAGAGTTTCTAACAAAAACCTCTTTCAGGGGTCATACTAGAGCTGCATTAAAAGAAGTGCCTATCAAAAGGAAAGGACTGCAGAAAAATCTGCACTACGCATCTATATCTGTTAAAAGATTCTTCTTTTTTCTTTGTCTATTTTTGCTGTGCACCTCCCTAGGAAGAGCAACTATAGCAGATTATCTTCCCCTTGGAGCAGAAAGCGTACTTGGACAGCCTTCAAGCCCTAGAACTCAAAGGGATTACAGTGCACTTCCCTTGAGCTTTCATTATCTGTGATTGCTACTTTGAAGCTGAAAACCTGTCCATCAGATGCATTAATGCAACTTTATCAGGTGCTAACATAACTTCTTGATGCTCTCTTAGCCTACATTAGTTAGTTGTTTCTAACAACTCTACTTAGCTCAGCCAAACATACAGGGTTCTGTTAAAAAATTTCCTGTGGTTATTAAATCAGCAAGGAGGGCAGGAAAGGTGCAAGAACAGATAGTGTGCCCTACCTTCTTGAGATTCACTCTGTTGACTTCCACCTGAACCATTTCACATGACTTGTCAGTGTTTCTTTTGGTATCTCTTACCTCCAGAGTCATATTGTAAGTAAGGGCTCTGTATTAATGATTATCTGCTGGATAAAGCCATACAGACAGTCCTACTAAGACAAAGACCAGGCATACCCAAAATGCACCTGAAGTCTGTATGTCTGTGATCCTGAGGTTGAGACATATCTTCTTAGAATTCAAGTTATCTGTATGACCTGTTGCTCCTGGACACATAGAAAGTAATCCCTATTCACACATTTGCTAAGCGCACAGCAGCAGCGAAGTATGATGCCCCACTCACTACGTTCTCATAGTGTCCACGTCTCGTGTATCCACTTTCAGCCCAGCAACACCAAAAATATCACTCAAGCAGATAGGGGATCTCAAAGAATGACAGTTAATGGCATGCAATTTCCTTTTCTATAAAGTATTATTTTCCAGCTCTAAATTGAAGTGATGAGTCATTTCATTGAAAGCCTACCTATTTTTCAAGTATTTCACAAAATGCGTGGTCCTACAGTGTGTGAGAAGTTTTCAGCTGGAAAGAGATTAGAAGTGTACAACCACACGTACTGCAGGTAGCAGTATTATAAGCAGCGGAGGAGGGAAAAAAAAAGAAAAAGCAGAGAAAATCATTTCTAGAAAGTACTACAACATTGCAGCTAATCAATTTCTAGCTCCTGAGATGAGCTTTCTGTGGACTTCCATAGTACAGACTCCAGTTACAAGGAGGAGGAACTAGAATTACCAAGCCAAACTGGATTGGATAGTAGCAAGGATTCGATAAGTAAACCACAGACACAATATAAAAAGCCCTAAAAGACTGTACAACTAGATAGCAGAGGCTGCTTCCTGAGGAGAGAACAAGCAATTCCTAAAGTGAAAGCACGCAGGCCACGGGGCAGCTACAGGAGTTCTGGCCTGGCAAGGAGTACGCCATTCATTGGTCCATTTTTCACTTCTAGGAGGAAAAAAAAAAAAAGAGAGAGAAAAAAAAAATCTGGTCCCATACTAGCAGCAAGAACCTGAGAAACTAAATATTAACAAAAAATTGGTAAGATCAACACCCATTTCTTTAATGATGTTGATCAAGAGCAACTGATCGGCTTTCTGTAGATTTGACTTGCAAACTGCCTTTTGTAAGTAAAGATGAGCTCATTAACTGAATAATAGAATTTGATTCTCCTGTATACAATCTGCAACACCTTGAGTAAGCCAACCAACAGAAATAATAACCTAATTCAAAAAAGAAAAAAAAAAATGCTGAGAAACTAATACAAAGCAAAATGCAATAGAAAAAAAACTGTAAACAAAATTACACTGAGGTCAAAGCATTATCTTTTGTACAGGATACAGCTCAAATGATCAAATACTGACAGATGCGTGGCTGAGGAAGTTCAGAGCTTAACTGTAACAGTAACCATGAATGAAGGGAGGGAGAGAGGAAAGTACAAGCACAGGCTTCTCTTATTGTTCTGAACAATACAGTGGCTAGATAAGCAAGGCAAGGCTGCAAAAGATTAAGAAAGTACTAAATGAGACAACCTGTCATCACAATCTAAGGTGAAAAATCCATATTTGTGACAAGAACTTAGATTTCTTCTGATTCAAGTTTGAATTATGTTATTCCGTAAGCAGCAGAAAATCTATGCCTGATACAACCGATTCAAACTAAGAACATTTGGAAATGAGAACATTGCTGAAATTTTTCAGCCTGCAAGAGAAGAACTAGAAATACTAATCTAGAATCCAAAAACTCAGAGCTGCTCTAATTTTTTGAAGAATCTGCTTTTTCAGAAGCAGGCTGAGCTCCACACCGCTTTGGAATCTCATTAATCTTAATTCACTTCTCACTGTATCAGCTTCCCCCTCACGCATGACTAACCCATAAAAGAAAACATGACCAGTCTCTCCTTCCAACCCTGAGCAGGTATCCAGTTCCAGCTGCATATTAAGTGCAGCATCCACAGCACGGGATGATGAGGAAGGAATACGGTGTGGGTAGAACCTTTAACCAGTACAGAAGAATCACAGTGGGGAACAACAAAGGGATATTTCTGGTTACAGACAGCATATGAAAAAGGTGACTCAAGTGTGTGAACAGAAGTCTATTTGGGTCCACCAAAGGTTATGACCCCACTGCACTGTGCCAGGAATGCACAGAACCCTCCAGTTAGGCACCCAAAGTAGAGAAAGGAATGAGATACGCAGCCTAGATATAGAAAAGCCATGTCTATCCGGCTAAATAAAGCAGACCCGGACACAAGCCAATGAAGTAAAAACAAAGCAACAACAACAAAAAAACCACCAACAAAAAGACCCCCATTGTTGTGGTAAAAGCAGAACTACAGTAACAGCAATCAAATACAAAATGTCACTGTGTAGCAACAAAAGATAACTCCTGAAAGATAACTATAGTATCTACTCAGCTCTATTCTGAGTAGCATACTGCAAAGAACTTTACCAGCATAAAATTGCTTATGAAATACAGAAGCTGCTCTGTTAAACTAAAGGAAATTAACAAGTTATCTCTGTGTTGGTTTTTTTGTGAGGTTGATTTATTTTTCAACTTGCTAAGGGGCATGCCCTGAACACAGAGCTGAGTTACAGTTAGCTTTAGTTGGCTTCACACACCAGGTTCTCAGGTGTGAGAGCTGACACGTACGACTCCGCTCGCTTCTGACATGCCATTTATTCCTCCTTTTACCACAGAACTCCAACGGGGAAACTCTAAATAAACAGAAGCTAAGCCACCCAAAGGTTTGAGTATTTTCTTAGCTTTTAAAAAGGACAGAAGATTATCTACTGAGCTTCATGAAGTAGCAACAAAGCAGAAAAAATAAATGACCCTAAGGCAAAACAGCTCTTCATATATTTTCTAAAGAGAAAAGAACAAAACAAAATCCCCAACTTACAATCTAATAAGAAAGAAGTAATTATGCTATTCTTTCTTGAGTAAATCCAGTATCTTCTTTTCTAGATCAGTTGTGTTACGGCTTTGTCTGATGATTTTAAATAGCTCCAATCACATGTAACATTATCACAGTATTTTTGTAACTGAAGCAAACAGTCTCTTAACCTGCCGCTACCTCAATCAAAAAATCAAGCTGAAATCCACTGAAACCAGACAAGATTTTCAGTCACTTATTTATACCTGATCTTTCTCCTGTACTTCCCAGTATACACAGGTGTTTCTTGAGTTCTAAGCATGCTGCTCAGGAACAGTCATATTTCTGTTAACAAATAAGCCATCTTGCCGCTCTGCACCCAGCATTTATTCTTCTGTTTTGATTCTTAAATGAAAAGCTAACATACACAGCGACTACATCTGACACATTTACCACAGCAGAAGTAACAGGCCTATGAAACGCATAATTAAAAAAAGTCACCGAACTGCATGGAACTAAAGAAATTGAACAGCCATTACCTCTGACAGGGACGCATCGACCTTGGAAGGCACCTTCAGATCCAGCCACGGCTGATAGTTTTCCAGGAGTAATGCAGGCCTGTAGTAGGGTATGGAAAAGTTGATGAACAATACTGCAATTTTCCCACTGACATGCACAAAATGTGAGGTATTTAATTTACCTGTGCCTCTTGCATTTGACTTTGCCGCACACAGCACAGCTGTGACCATGGGGAAATAGCTCCGGCAATTCCAATTGCTAAGAGAAAATATTTGGACAAGTTTACATTCTTCAAAATGATGATTCTCATAACATACTGATACACCAGTAAATTTCTCTTTAGAATATACAATTACCAAGAATTGAACGGTAGAAAAACAAAGCTGTTTCCCAGCAGGAAAACAAGGTAACAAGGCACAATATGAGAAACCACTGAACTGAACAGAAAAATTATTTCCACTACACAAAGTTTAAGATGACAGATAACCTCTCACACTTCCAGCCACCTCCCCATACATCAGATGGTCTGTAATCAGAACAAATGGTTTTTCTACAAGTCTTGCCTTGCTTGTATCCCTGAAGACAGAAAACAAGGATTTCACAGAATAGAATCATAGAATCCTTAGAGTTAGAAGGGACCTCTGAAGGCCATCTAGTCCAACTCCCCTGCAATGAACAGGGACATCCACAACTAGATCAGGCTGCCTAGGGCCTTATCCAGCCTCACCCTGGAAGTCTTCAGGGACGGGGCAACAACCACATCACTAGGCAACCTGTTCCAATGACTCACCACCCTCACTGTAGAAGATCTTTTCCTTATATCTAACCTAAATCTATGCTCTTTGAGCTTGAAGCCACTTCCCAGTTCTATCACCACAGACCCTGCTAAATTGGGGAATGCTTTTTTCCTTGGAGTTCAGCACCACTTAAACAAGTTTGACTACAACCAATGAAGCTGTAGTCAAACTTTGGCTTCCCAAAGGAAAAGCATCTTTAAAAAAAAAAAAAAAGTCTTCATAAAACAATATGCAATTAAGCACTTTCTAAGCTACTTACTACTGAAATTCCAAGTGAAAAATAAGTGAAATGGTTAAAAAGCCACATCCAGGGATGCTCCCAGCATCAAGCTTCAGAGACTTATCTATGTACCTAGAAATTTGATGGAATTATGAATGAATACACAAGGAATCTGAGGTCTTAATCACCCCATATATGCCACAAGATCTGTCACAGAATCATATCATAGAACCATAGAATGGATGGAGTTGGAAGGGACCTCAATGACCACCAAGCTCCACGCCCCTGCCACAGGCAGGGCTGCCAACCTCCACATCTAATACTAGCCCAGGCTGCCCAGGGCCCCATCCAACCTGGCCTTGAACACCCTCAGGGACGGGGCATCCACAACCTCTCTGGGCAGCCTGTTCCAGCACCTCACCACTCTCACAATAAAGAACTTTCCCCTGATATCCAACCTAGACCTTCCCTCCTTCAACTTAAAACCATTTCCCCTTATCCTGCCACTATCTACCCTTGCAAAGAGTTGACTCCCCTCCTGTTTGTAGGCTCCCTTTAGGTACTACCAGGACAGAGATATAAGTGATACCGATGTCTAAAACTTTAAAATTAGAATTGCACAAGAACTGCCATCCACACGCACTGCCACCAAATGCAAAGAGAACACAGGAACACGAACAGCTGCCCTCACCTTGGGCTTGTATTTGATAGTGTACAGAATGTTGGGCAGAAGAGAGTCCGGTCCCAACGAGCAATAGAAGGTGACGACGCCAGCCACAAACGACCAGAAGATCATCAGAACGTGAAGATACCTTACAAACAACGAGGAAAGAAGACATTACCCTTCGTATCTGTACGCACATTAGCGTTCCTCCGCCTGCGCTCCGTGCCCGCGGGTGTGCGGCACAGGGCAAGGCTGCAGCGCGGCCAGGAAGAACCACCACACGGCTAACAGAGCGGGCCCCTCCCCCCCGGCCGGGTTACCGGTTGAGGAGCAGGGTGGCGGCGGCCAACCCCAGCAGCAGGCAGCAGAACAGCGGGTATTGCCGGCAGGTCTCCCGCAGCGCCTCGGCACCCCGCACCCGCTGCCGCAGCCGTTCTCCGGCCGCCCGCAGCCAGCCCATGGTGCCGCCGAGCCGGCTCCCTGCCAGCGGGGCAAGCCGCGCCGCTTCCGCCGCCTGCAGCACGTGACGAGGGCGAAGGCGGTGCCACGGCCACCATCTTGCTGGTGGCCGGGGAGGCGGGCCCTGCGCTTCCCGACCCGCCCAGCTGCCCGCGCGCCGCTTAGATTCCCCCTTAAAAGTCACAAAGCGTACACAGAGCTCAGACGCAACGCGCTGCCTGGAATGTGGTTTATTCCTGGTGAGGAAGGCTTCAAGCCATCTTCACATTAATAATAGCCCTCAGCTGCAGAGCAAGTCACGAGAGCCCACAATGCCTGAATGCTTTTGTCAGCACCGTGGTTATTGCACCTCAGGAAGCTCCCAGTTAAGACGCTGCGGATGAGGGGAGGCTGGGCCAATGCACACATACAAGCGCTAAAGCAGCTGCTTCTGGGGAATCACAGCCAGAAGGGCTTCTGAGCTGCAGAGGACAAACCCTCCTCACGCACAAGCACCTGCTCTTATTTTTGAGTTATCTTGAGAAGCTGGTGCTGCCTTTTATATGGTGCACACCCCATACCGGCATATTTGGGCAAAGGACATGTGGGAAAGTGCTGCTGAGAAGACGAGCCGTCTTCACCAATCTGCAGTGAAAGCCCAGAGCTCTCTGTCAAAGAAAAACCGTTACTGGGAACACGAGTCTATATCCAGAAAACGAAAGCTGAAAATAGCTTTCAGACACATCCCTCAGATGTTTGTCATTTTATGCAACACTTCCCTTGACCTCCACATCAGGTGAAACACTGCAGTTTGACTTAAGCATGTTGACCTTTCTCAGAGAGCCTGGCATAAGCCCAGGGTAGGATTGGATTTCCTTAAGAGCGCCTGCACAGTATTATTTCATGTCAGTCCACATGTTTTCTATTAGGGAAAAAAAAAAAAAAAAAACAACCCACACACAAATAAAGCGCATATTTACAGCAAGGCTCCATACAGCCTGTTCAGAGGAAATTAATTTTCTTCCTACTGCTTTCTCACTTGGTCCTCAGTTTAACTTATTGGGAATTTTAGTCTTTTTATAAATGCTTTTAATAAGGAATAACTTTAATAAAATGTGTAATGCTTAAAATATTTCACAAGAGATGTCATGACCAGCATCGTGTATCTGGAATATAGGAATTGACTCTCAGAGCATACCAGCAGCAGCAAGGAACGTCAGGCAGATTCTGCTTCCATCTGAGTTCTGTATTCTATGTAAAGTTTCTTTAAATTACAGTTTCAGTGTTCAAATTTATGTTTATTTTGCATAAAATTGCCACATCCCTATTTGGCAGTAGTTGCACCTCACCATCTGAGAAGCCCCAAGATTTCTCTCAATTCAGTTTTGCCCTGGTGGCCCATATGTTGTCACAACTTGCTTTACCCCATCCTCCTCCACCACAGTGCAGCCATGCTAGCATCATGGTCACCCTCTGCGGCCTGCGCCTCTCTGATTTCTGCTACACTGAAAAACATTGAGGAGTCCTGTTTTCCAGCAAAACATGGAAGAGCAGAAGTGAAATACTGACAAAACCAAGCTTCTCCAAATTACCTTTGGCTTTATGTGAGAAATCACAGCTTCATCCATTCATCAAGAGCATGCCCTCCTTTTCAAAAAAGAAAATTTTCTGTTTAACTGGAGAACTGAAAGGGAAAACATGGAGATAGGCTCTGACACTATCAGGACATCTCCGGGTGATGGTGAAAAGCTATTTTAAATGCTAAATATTAAAAGAAAAAATGACCATACCAGTCTTACTATGGAGTCAGTACTCCATTTTTAATCTATTATTTTAGAAACAGCAACCAAAGATTGCATATTCTAGCTTAAAAGAATACATTTGCCGAGATTTTCACCACAACTTACAATACAAAACAATGGTTGTTGGCAGAAAAATGTTAGTCAGAAGACTGAAATTCTATTTAACAAAATGAGGTTGGTTTTTTGTTGTTTTTGTGTTTTAATCTTATTTGTTTCTTCAGGCAGCACACTATCCTATAGATTCACACAGGCAGACTGCATTTAATTTACTCTGCAAACAGGACCAATTTTACCCTACAGTTTGTTGTTGTTGTCTTCAGTCTATGTCTCCTTTTCAAATGTACTTATTTTTCTCAAGGATAAGGCTGTTGAGGCTAAATTGCATCATACAATCCTTCATATCTAACTGGTCAGGAATTAGTTTTCCTTTAAAAATCAGTCCCCACAAGTCCCTGATAGTTTCTGTGGGTCCTTTCCAGAAGTTGAAATTGAAGGATTCACATTTAATTTTTAACTTCATCTGTCCAGCAGAAAGCTTTCTCAAGAAAATATTCAGCAAATAGGTAAGGTAAGTGAACACAGACTCAGATCCCAAGAAAATAAAGCATTAGTAGGCAATTCAACTTTGCAGATTAAAACTTAAGGGTGTCCACCAACAGCTACCATTTCAGCTCATGAATTCAGAAAATTAGTATCATTTAGGTAAACAAAACTAGTTCTACTGTTACAAATGTAGTCATGTGCATTTGTCTGTTACTAAGTTAATAATCTGCTAATAATCAGATTTACAGCCTTTGAGGGTCAGCTCCCTGCATCGTCTATACAGACCTGCACTCAGCGGTTGTGTGAACGTGTGCTGCCAGCTATCAGTCTGGGCTCTTACCTTTGCTTCCTGGACCACCACATTCTCCAACTGTGAGTTGCTCCACAATATTACAAGATTAAATTGGATAGGGATAACCTAGGGCCCCAGGTAACCTCTGGACACTGCAACAGAGGCTTTAGATTACTGGATAAAATCCCACACGAGTTGTCTTTTAGAAGAACAGGGAAGGAGAGCTGCTTTGGGAGAACAAAATGGCAGAAAGCAAGAAAAAAATTGCTAAGTAAGACAGGTGACATCTCTCTCAGAAGATCATTGGTCTGCACAATTAGTCTTTTAAATAACAGAGAATTAGGATATCAGAGTTGAAAGTAATTTGTCCTCTGACAAATGGTAGCTTATGGGACATTAAAACAAGGATACAGAGTGGAAAGTTGCAAGGTGGCTGCAGTAGGCAACCATTTACAAGTCACAATAAATAAAAAGAAATAGGAAAAAAAAAAGATAAGTGTAAAGAGAGGCATTAGACCTATAGAGGATAAATGCTTTTAGAAATTAACATTAGGTCTGTGGTAAATGTTTGGCAAAGGTATAATCCAGTTTTTGTAGTGCAAGAGCAAGAGAGAAGATTTAGAGAAGATTTTTAGATCTGGAATTTAACCTAATATTGAGTGACATATTTGAGTTGGCTGGTACGTGGGGAGAACATCTGGGAAGGTACTTATCTGAAACCATAATTCCTTCCAAGAACCTGGCCTCAACAAAGGAACTTTTCCATTTTTCATGGTGACTGGATTTGAGAATTTGCAAGAAAAAAATTGTGAAAGAAGAGCTGTACTAATGCAAATAGTTAAAAGAACGTCATAGTACATGCTTAAGAGCTCAATCTAAATGAAATTAATCTGTTTACAATGTGGGATAAAGGAAATCTTGTCCTGGAAAGATACTTAGTGAAAATAGCTATGTCACATCCTGAGGTTGTTTCCACTGATAGCTTGGTGGTTAATGGGAGAAATTCTCCTATTTGAGGAGGAATCTAAGCCACATTCCCTCAATTTAGCTGAATTAAAAAGTGTCAAGAAAGTACTCATAAGATGATGTGCATTTCTGGTAAACACTGCAAAGTGTCGCAGCACCTGAGCCTCTCATAAGTAAGATGAGACCTGTAGGATTCAATGTGCAGTGCAAGTTTTTCAAAGCAGATACGTGATGGATATGTAAAACGGCTGTGTTGGATCAGCAAACGTTCATCCAGGTGAGCATCCTGCTTGTCATGATGGCGAATAGGGGATAGCTAGGAAAGAGTTATAAAAGCATAGAAAGAATATAATACTTTCCCAGAACATTATTTGACTCTGATTTGAGTCTTGGGCATATCCTGAAAGGGAATTTTTTTCCTAAGTTTCCAGTTGGTTTTTGAACTACCAAGAGCATAAACATCCACAAAAGTCACACAGCAAGGCGTTCCACCACTTAATTTTGCTTGTGAGAGTGAAGATGCATATGAATGCCTTAAGAACTTTCATTTAGTATTTTATACAGAGATGGTGAAAAAATAATTTCTTTCTTAGTGCAATTGCTGCTTATCATTGTATAAAATTAATCTCTTAAGCCATCCTTCAGAAAATGAATTGATTTTCTGGCATTTTTAACTTACATCATTAATTTTTCTTCATGAAAGCACCTTAGTACTTTTGAACATCTTTGTTGCTCTCTTTGTCATTTCCAGATCTATTATCTCTTGTTTTGTAGTGCTGGAGTAGGTAGAGGCTGCAACAGGCAAAACAAAAATGTTCAACAAAACTTTCAGAGTTTTTATTAGTTGTGTAAATGCCTCAGTTAAATAGTTCATTAATTGTTTGGATTTTTTTTTTTTGCCCCACTTGATAGATTTCAGTGCACCTTTTTTTTATTTTAGATCATGAATTTTTATTTTTTTCCTCATTTGTACACAACTCTATTTTTTGTAATTTTCCTTTCCCCCTTCAAACAGTGAAAAAAAATCCCCCAACTTCAAGTCTTCACATAGCTGGGAAGATCTAGCCAACAACGGGACTTGATAAAGTGGAAAAAAGCCTTGTAGCTAGATTGCCAGCTTCTATCAGAGGCGGCTTTCTACTGATAAAATCTGTCATGCCTCCCGATATAGATCATGTAAACTCTGATACAGAAATGAGATTTTTTTTCTCTTTTTAAATGGTGACAAGCAAGCTAGTACCCTGAAGTCCACTGCTTTAGCTTCTGTAGGTACAACAGCAGATGCCTGAAGTGTTTTTGTCAGGTCAGCATTCCAGAAGGATATTTTTAGTTCGAGCAACCAGTTTCTCTGAGAACATGAAGCATTTAGGAGCAGTGTAGGGTAAGAGCTAAACAACATTAATTATCACCCTCAAAAATTATTTGTGCTTCAGCTAAGTCTTTCATCAACTACTTCACAGAAATTGTTAGCACTAGCTGTGTAACCAAGGTTGTTTTGATTACCATTTGTTGACTGAGGATGTATGCAATATGTTGGACATTTTTCCTTCATTTATATGATGTACAGCAAAAAAGAGGCATTTTTAGAATGGTTAGAGAAAAAAAAAACAATGGGACATAAATGTTAAGTTTTCCTGGCAAGAGTATGGGGTATGACAAAAGCATAAAAATTCTCTTTTATGCTCACAGACCAGTGCACAAGATGATGCTGTAAGCCTGAAGAGAGACTTATTTCTCCTCATACACAAGGATGAGTTTTGAAGCTTTCTGAAGAAACTTCTTGATGCATATGAGCAATTTGCCAGTATTAATTGTTTTGTATAACTTGAGCACATAGCCCCATGGTAAAGCTCCACTGCAAGAGGAATATGAGTTTTAATGACAGAATTTAAGAAGTGGGGCTCAGCAGCAAGTTCTGCAAAGCCAGGCTTCTCTACAGCTGATAGCTGATCAACGTTGCCCTCATCAGACAGCTGCTGCCAAAGTTCCTGAAGGTATGCCAAACCATTTGCACCCCAAAGTGCTGGTGTATTTAAAAGACCAGTGGTACTATGGTGTATTGCTGTATACCACTTCACTTCTAGTTCTGGCAGTAATGGTGCTTCTGAAGAAGATGACGATCCCTCCATGGGCCTGACATACCTTGGTAGGTCTCTCTTCTGAGCCACGGAGAACAGTTACTTGCGACTCCTCCCAGATGATCTGCAACGCAGTTCCTGGTTACAGTGTATGCTCACCACCTCCACAGTGGTTTTCCCTAAAGTGTTCCTTTGGGGAAGGAGAATGCATACTTAGCAGATAAGAGAACTCTGAGCTGTACGAAAGCAGGACAAGTTATGAAATCAATACACGAGAACTACTGGAAAGAGCTAGCTAAAGGTTTTATGTGGTTGAACTTATGAGTAGTTGAAGGAGTCAGAATAGTGTTTCTTAAAAGTTCATAATTTCATCAGAATAAATCAATTCAGACCAACTGAACATTTCATACAGAACACAGCCTGCTCTATTTGCTAGTTTAAGTATCAGATTTCTGCACTATTGAAAGTTTTGCTTTTTATTTTAGGTAACTAGTGTTCTAGCTGGGAAAGGCACTGGAGCTAACAGGAACTGAGATTGTATGAGGGAATACCATCATTCAGTAGTGTTCTGAAACTTTCTACATCAGTTGCTGATTTGTGACTGAATGATTTGCTACTACATAAGCTACATGGCTTATCTGCGTTATTACATTGAAGTAAAATAGAAAGAGCTTTAAATGCAAGGTAGGCATGAAGCTTCCTCTTTCACAGATAAACAAATATTTCTAAGGATATACTACTAAATGGGCATGTTAATATGAAAATCATCTTACCATCTTTCTTATCAAGCTGCAAGGGATTGTATTTCCTTCCCCTTAAGGAGCTGTGAGTATTTACTCTTATCTCCAGAGTTTGAAGTACTCCGTACACCTTGTTTGTGGTATTTTTCTTCCCCTTTGAGCATTATAATGATTGAGATTTGAAATTTCAACAGATGCATTTAAGATAGCTCTTAACACTGCATAGAAGTGGTAGGCCTCAGATAAACCTGAAGTTAGGTTCAGTGTGTTTCAGATGTAAGAGGGAAGGAACAACTTTTTTCTTGAGAAAGTAGATTTTGCTTCAAAATGAAAAGTGTCAAAATGGGGAAAGGATGTTTTAATATCATACAGATTCCTAGGAGCCTGTATTGGACACTTCAGAGCACTATTTGCTTAGGCACAGTAGTAAACTCCACTGATCATCATTAACCACCACTTCAGATATGGTAAAACTGTAAGTGAGTTCCAACCTATCACAACGCTGTGGTGTATAGTCTACACCCAGCGTATTTCTGGGATGTGTTATGTTCAGGAAACTTGGCATACCACTTGGTCTTAATTCTGAAAAATCTGCCTGTCTGAGGATTCTGCTGGACCACAGCGGCAGGCACCAATGCACAACTCTGCTTCCTTCTTTTTTTACTGTTAGATGGTCATTAGGGTCTGGAAAAGTCAAGCTAGCTGTACAGGCCTGACTCTCCCCTCTCCTTCCCTGATGCCCACAGGAAAAAGCCAGCACAAAGAAGGGAACAAGGTCACAGATTATCTGGAGGAGCAGTTCTGGTCACAAGAAGACATTTTTGCACATAGCACAAGGTGTTTTAGTTCAAAGCTGCTTACCTGCGTGTCACCAAGAACTTACAACACACACACCAGTCTCCACTGGATGCTTTGTTTCCCATTCCTTCTATAGACAGGAACGTTCCCATCTCCCACTGAGTCTTCAAAAGGGGCTACTCACCTGCAGAAAAAGTGACAACTTTTCCCCACTGAAGGCTGCCTAAGAAACAGATGCTTCTGTGTGTTGTCCATGAGCACTCAGGATACACAGAGCCTCATCTATTCTTGATCCTCTTTCATCTCAGTAAGGAGAGAGAATTCTGACAAAATGAAGCTTGGAATAAGATAAGACAGAATATATTTGCCATTTCCAACTGCTTTATCACCTGGTACAGGCTTTGGCATCTGGCAGTTTATTTTCTGGTATCAAAAAAAATGTAAACTCTGCTGTAACTTAAAAATGAACATCTTCAGACTGAAGTCTAGCAACCTTGCCGGCAATACTGCAGACACCTGCTTTCAAGCTCATACTGATCACCGCAAATCTCTTCGTTTTTGAGCACATACAGATCATCTCTAGTGCGGAATACACATACCCGGGCTACCTACGCTGCCTAATGTTTAACAGCATCCCCACCTAGTCCCAAGTCCCTCTGTCACTTCTCTCCCACAGGCTGCTGGGCTTGCACTGGACCTCTCCAGAAAAAAAAAAAAAATGCAAACCTATGCAAGAACCTGGTGTTGTATTTGGTATTCTTATCCTCAAATTGAGATCTCTAAAGGGGCTGCTGAGTGGGCTTTGGGTCACTCCAGCTTCCCAAGAGGAACACCCATTCTGTCACTGTACGCCCTGGGTTAAGGAGTGCAAATCAAGATTCCACATGCAGGCTTTACTATGAGTACGATGTTCCCTAAACATCACTCATTGCGGAGGCTTCATGAAGCCCTATTAAGTTCATATTTCTCCACTTTTACTTACCTTTTAAGGGATTATTAAGAGCAGTGAGCAGCATATCCACTCAATAACAGTAAAAAGAAATGGATTAACTCCTCATCTGTACTGAAGAACAAGTCAAGCACTGGAACAGGTACATCAAATATGCAGGACTGCCTTTTGCTTTTCTGTCACCGTGGCTAGTAGACCATCACCTCAAAACAGCAGGTTTGCAATTATCAGCTGCAGGCTATCACTCACCTCTCAGAGCAGGGCATTTGAAATAGTGTTATGCACAGTATTTCTTCATTTTGTTTTTCTTTTGCTACACTTGAAACATCTTTTCTGACAGAGATACTCCAGACTTCCCTAGCTCTTTTCAGTGCATTCCTGCTCTCTACTTTCCATTCTTCTGAAACTTCTACCAAAATGAAGAGGCCCTGACGGCCACACTAGCCAGAACAGAATCTCCTTACCTTTCCACACGAAGTCCAGGGAACCTGCGTCTGCTCTTGAACTGATGTCTGAACCTGGGCAAGATCCACCACCTGACATTCCCTTCACATCTCGCTGTAGCTGCTAGATGATGCCTGGTTTAGAGTATATCTACCTTTCACAGGAAAAGGACAGACTGATTAATAGCAAGAAAGATTCCACAAAGCTGTAACACAGCCAAATGAAGTTCTTTTACTTTGTGGTTTGCCAGGTTATTTACTTGGCTATTTTGCCTTTAACCCTAGACTACATACTTTCTAGTAGCTTAGTTAAGGCACATATAATTATATTCTTGTGCCCACAAATGGAGCAGACAAGAATGGTTTATCGAGAGCTTTCTGAAGGAATGAATTTATGTGATTCTACCACTCCTATGTCAACCCTCTAAATTCCAAACAAATACACTCCTTGGTATCCCTCTGAGGGGAGCCTCCCTTGTTGCCAATCACCACTTCAAGGAGGGGGGGGGGAGGGGAGGGTGTCTGAAAGGGGCAAGACTACAAGAGTGGGTGATCATCGACCTGCAGCTGTACTTGACTAACTGCACAAAAAACTACATAAGCCATAAGCACTTCAGTGTAACTCCGTACCAAATCAGAACTATTAGCCTAAGCCATCATTGAGGGCAATCTGCACTAGCCTTGCTGAGATGTGACCGCTCACTGATTCACTTCACTGCAATTTGTACCCGAGTGGCGTGTACAACTCAGTGCACCTCAGAGTGTATTTACAAACTGGGAGGCTTCACTTCTGAAATGCTTAACACCAGCAATGCTTCTTCACAATTCATCTGCATACTCCTGTTTTATTATTCACTGAAAGTAGTACTCTTCAAGATGTTATATGGAGGGTAATAAACTGTAAAAGTGTAGCTATTGGTATTACTAAAAAAAACCAAGCCTCAGTACTTCCCATTAAAAATCCCTACTAATTTCAACCTTAGAAAAGACCGAGTACCTCAGAAAGCAGAAACTACTGAGTCTGAGGCTTACTGATCAGCTAAGACCACACAAAGTATTTGTTCGTACAGAAATATGACAATCTAAATGGCTCAGAACATCAATAAACCTAACTCAGTATTTCTCAGATTAGGAAGCCATTAACAACTGTTAAGTACCTTTTATTACACCATTCCCATTGTAAGATCACAACAATAAGCAAAACCAAGTTACAACTCCATACACAGAATACTTTAAATCCAACAGATTTAAGACCTTCCAGACCCTTCCTAATTTTAACTGAAGGATCATTCTCACAGAGAATTTCTATTAGGACTCTGAAACCAGCTTCCATTGTATTCACTGTCAAAGCTTATATCCATCTAAGGCTTACAGCGAGACAAGTTATGACAGTTTTTTTCCCTTTATATTCATTCAAGCCTTATGTTAGCATGAAATCTGCAACATACTTCTTGCAGATTCTGACAGCTTTTTAGAGAAGTACCTTGCTGTGGTTTTCTTCAGAGCAGATCTTAATTCAAAAGCAAGCATAAACCACCTACACTTTCAAAGAAGTATGTTAATGCGAATGAAATTAGTCTAGTGAAACTGTCCTGAAGTCAACTTTACATATATGCTTCTGGTGAAACTACTACTAATGAGGAATCTATGAAGTTAGGCTGCCTTTGCTGAACTCTCAGAGGAAGATTTCTTCTCCCAAATTAGCTAGATTTTAAAAAGAGTTTTTAAATATCCAATGCTGGTCACAGGTGCATTCTTCATCTCTCTAAAGAAGAGAAATCTGAAAAAATGAACAACACTGGGAACGGTACACTTGGACCCAGCAACTCAGTACCTGGTGTACTTGGTTCCTGGCTCTTTCAGTGCCATGCGTTCATGGAACTATCCCTTCAAACTGCTAAGATTGCTACGCTTAAAAAAAATAGATACTTGATCTACAGGAAGCATTTTTGGTGATTTTTTGGTTGAAAGTATTTAAACGGTATCAGCTTACACTCAATATTCAGTTACTACTGAAGTAGACACAAAAATTTCCAAAGCAAAAATCACATAACCTACCTAATCCCTGCAGATAAGGAGTCAATTTGCCTACAGAAGCTGCGTTTTAGGTACTGAAATTAATTTAAGTAGTGGAATGTCTATATTTACTTACCATTATCATCTCTGCAGATGAACATCTTACGCTATCCTACTGGGTAGGTAGCAATACCATGAATGCACTTCATAGCTTCCTTAGCGCAAGGAAAAGTAATAAGATTCAGAGCCTTTTCTTCCACATCAGTGGCCAAACCAAGCGAAGAGGTGTTCTTTGCCATACTAACCGCACGAATGGAGATAGCAAAGTACCTCCATTCATCAGACACATTCATCAGTCTCAGAGTAGAAGGAATCCAGATTTCTGACACAGCTGGCTTTACCTAAATGACTGTCAGGAAAATAAGTATTGGCTTTGGAGCAGACAGTATAATGAAACATTCAGGAATTAAACAACCCTTTGAACCAGAACAGATCTTCTGACAGAGCAATTTAATTCCTCAAACCTAAAATTTAGAACTATTTACTTCCCTACCTAACATGGCTGTGATTTCTGACTGTCGCAGATGATTCAAGCTTTTACCATGTACCTGGAAGCCCAACAGTCTAGTCTAAACAAGCTTTCCTGAAGATAACTTTAAACAATGAATATAACCCAATGCTCCCAGACAGGCTCAGCTGTACAACAACCATCTGAGAGTTGGCTATTTCAGATTAAGTTTGCAGAAGTAAAAAATAGTAATTAAAAAAAATATAACCAGTTACATCTTCACAAGAAAAAGACATCATTACATGAGACAATCACCATTCCCTCCAAATTCCAAGTAAGCTAACAAGCTAGTCCTAGTACTTTTCAACATATCTATCATAATAATCAAGGCAACACAGGACCAAAAAAGTCACGCTTTCCTCCTGTGTTTTATAATACAAGTATAATTAAACACTTGCAAGTGTTGATTGATCAGATTCCTGTATGAGAATCAGTTTCCCATAAAGTTTAACATCAATTTTTAGGAAGCTTTATGTTTGCACTATACTTCTGTAAAGTAACAATTAATTTACTCCTTCCTCCCGCAACATCCAGACTAAGGATCAAAGTATCTTCAGCTAGACATCCCGTCCTGTTACACGTTGGGTTGTTTGTTTCCTTAAATGTGACAGACAGAACAAGTGAGAAAGCACAATCTGGTGTTTCCTCTACCCAATCTGCATGAGTACCTCGTCCCAGCCTGGGGATGTCATGCACTAGCGCTGGCAGTTAATTCAGCAGAACAGTCTACATACACCGAATGTCAAGTCCACCGTAGCCAGTTATGAAGCTGGGATTCATGAGCTTCACACTAGGAAGACAAACTCCGGCTTTGCTGCATTTCAATTCTCTGATCACTACACTAAGAAGTACTGTCTTACTGCCTACTTCCAAACCTTTCTACTCCATTTTCAACTATTAACATTTTCCATTAAGCTTTCACTAATGCAAAGAACAAGCAGTCAGAATTTTGTGGAATGCTATCAGTCTGAACACACAATTTTCAGAAAATGTTACTAGAAAATGAAGGCAACGTGGACATAAAGTCTCCCCCCGCTGACATAGGGAAAAACCAACAAAACTGTTAGGCTGAGCAAATGATGCCTCTGCAGAATTATCAAAGGCACAAAAAAGACGTTGTATCTATAAACAACATTTGTACAATGAAACATTAAGTTAGCAAGCTTATCTTCCAAGGAGGCTAAACTTATTTTAGACTGTCATATCCCCACAATCCTACCATCAATTGAGTTAATATTCCTTAAACTTTTAAAGACAGTATTTACCTAAGAGCTGCACGATATTATCTGCAATAACAGCCTTCCTCTGAACAGTAAAAACAAACCTAAGTTTTGTGTTCTAACAATTTTCCTCTTTAAAAACAAAAGAAAGTGCAGTTGTGCCCTGTACGAAACCTCTTCAAGCAATAAAAAAAAAGTTAGAACAGAAGTATAATTTAAAAAGTGTATTGTTTATAAACCACAAGTGTCAACCAGCAGTTCTCAATTTCCAACTAAGTTCAACCAGGCTTCAAATTTTGGAAAGCACTCCAAATCAGTGTGGAATTAAATTAGCTTATGCTCAAACCTGCACAGGTGTTGCAGTACAGAAAGCCTCCTGTGAGAATAATCAGAGGCGTTCCATTAGGCCAACGCTTGCCTTTAACATGCCAAAATGAACTCTGCATTATACTCCTGATTGTCACCAAAGCACCATCTAAGAGATGTGTTCTTACTGGAGAACGTTTCACGTTTACCCGCACCCACTGCAACTAAACCAATGTTGTAGATATGCACTTGCCCACTCTAACCAATATTTCCATGCTTAATAATGAAGTGGTTTTTTTCCTTCACACAATTGAATTTAAAACTGGAAAATAACATCGATTTTAGTTTTTCACCGCATTAATCACCACATGCAATTTACTTTTCTTAACGTTTTGCTAAAAAACTGCACCAATATCAGAACAGTGCAAATCATATTTAATTTTAAAAGTTATAATGGCTTGAGTTCATAATTAGAGGGAACACTGTCAAGATCTTGATATTTTGCTCACTCACCATTGCTTGCATTCAATTGAAAACACTTTCCTGTCAATTTTGCAGTTTTCGCAATAGTTCCCCAAGTTTTTATCAGAGCTGAAATTGAGGATAGCATTCTCAATTTCAACACACATAGTGCCTTAATAGCAATGTTTTTATTTGTTTCCATCAACAGTTACAATTCCATAAATATATTACCCCTCCCAACACATTTCCAGACTAAGAACTATCTCTACCACTTGTGATCCCACAAGTGTTTTTAAGTTTTCCAGCAATGGAGAGATCTTAACATTAAGAAACCTGAGGACATCCCCTCGTCTACAGCCCCCAGTGTTTCCTTTTTACAGCAAGTTCAGAATTGCTTTTCCGCACCTTGACAGTGTTCCTTATAAAACCATATGACAGTAAAAGTGCCAGTAGGCATGGCAACCTCTTTGAAGGGAGCATTTAATCTCCTTGGCACTGGGAATGCCAGCACCAAGGATTACATTGAAATTCAAAATTATACTTAAGGCTACAATTAGCAAACCCACTTTCCAAAAGCCTAATATTCTATCACTAGATTTGAAAATTCAGAAGCTAATGCAACTGCATACTTTTATGCTCAAATCTGAGGAAAAGGTTACTCTTCTTTAGCAAGGGCAGTATACGAAACTGTAGTAGCAAATGTCTCTTACGCATTGACTACTCATTTCACCATCATTCACTTACTTAGTCTTTAAGTTCAAAACTGGCAAGGCACATTTACATATTCCAATGAATACTTGACAATTTTAAATTACACTTCATGTCCCAGCTATCCCAGTAATTGACATACAACATACTAAAATGGTTTATTAAGATAACAAAAAAAAAAAAAATAATGTGAAACATACAGGCTATTGGCAACCACTATTCTAAAAATTATGTAAATACAAGTAAACATACTGAAATGTGTGCGATTCTAAGTTTTTAACCAGAAGATCTCTGTACTAACACACATTTATATTAATGACACATAAAAAAAATAAAAACTTTATTACAAAAATAAGTTACACTCGCCTCCAGCTTACAGTATAAAACAATTTTATTTGCAGGAATGCAAAATGATTGTTTGCCATGAGCATTTTCAACATATGACATGTCTAATTTTGTTAAAATTTGCATTTACTGGGGGGAACTGGTGTGTATAAAACCTTAATTAGGTATAAGCTTCAATTTTCATTGTGGTGCCTATGGGTATGTAGTATAACTGCAGTATCCCTTTGGGCAGGGGGTTAAGGGAAGCTCTTTGTGCCAAGTCCGATGTAGGTCATAATTTTAATCTATCTTTTACCTATACGAAGTTGGACTTGGCAAAGTTATTTTTTTTTGTTGTTTTCTTTTTTGTGTTTTTTTGTTTTCTTTTTCTTTTCTTTTTTTTTTAAGGGTGGTTCAATAGAGGATGCTTCACCACTGAACACTCACTGTCATCAAGGTGCTTCAGAAAATTAAAAACGTAGCACAAATGATTGTACTCTACTCTACTCTACAGGTTATCATGATCTGCATAAGAGAAATGGAAAGCTGATCCACATGTTTTTACAGTGATCAGCAATAAGAAATGCACTAATGAAAACATACCTTTTACCTAAAAAGCTAAACTACAGCCATATACTATTCTATGATTTATGAAAAAACTTCAAAATATCCAAATGTCAGGCTTCACTGTACAGTTGTCAGTTTTAGTCTGACCTTTTATAAAGGGACACTGCAGTATTTAGTACAAGTTGCTGATGCACTTTTTTGAACATCTGATGTCTTACAAAAGTAACATCTTGCTAAACTATTATACATCCAAATAACTACAATATCTGAAGAAGCAAGGCTGCTTTTTCAGCCACAAAATACGACAAAAGCAAGGCCTGTTATGATGGTCATGAGGAAGTCTTACAAAGCCTCTGGAACTAAAGGCAACTAAGAATGTTACATTTGGTATATTATAATCTTACCCTCATATCATATTAAACAAGCCTTGCTTTTATCTACAAAGATTTTCTATGTACAGTACAGACAGGGTATAGTTCAATCCTCTGCTACTGAGGTAGTTAACCAACCCTTTAAAAAAGGTTCTGAAAAGAACCACTATCTGGAATGCCTGACTAACCAGCTCTGATGATTACACCTGAAACTGCTGTATCTGAACACAATTCATAAGTGATTACTATAGAGACAATCATGATTAACCTTCATGAGCAGAAATAAAATTTAAGGATACCGACAATGGTATTCATCCATATCACTGCAAATTTAAATGCAACAATTTGTGAATACCACTTTCGGAATCCTTAACTAAGAAAACTTGGGGGAAAAATCTACTTAAAGCAGATTTTTTAAAGAACAACTTTATTCTTTATTAAGATACCATGCTAGACGTTAAGGATTTTGTTGAACACATTGGGGAAATAGAGTAGCTTTAGTTTAATAACTTGCACTGCAGAGAAAACTGTTAAAGAAATTCATTTCAAAGTCCAAGTATTAGTTCAAATGTCCCATATTTGAATCCATGATCTTCGCAGGAAGGTCTTTTGCAACAGAATATGCTCCTATACAGCTGAGATACTTAAGGTTGCTTGATTTCCTTACCATTACTCCACTGCAAGCTTCTGGTGTAATCCCACATAGCAA
>NC_034411.1:76957691-76975191 GCF_002078875.1 Numida meleagris | reverse complement strand
CTCACTATTCTGTCTTGTTGCATGCTACACAGCAGTGGCAGAAGTTATTTTTGGAAATACAGTGGGGGAGGGAAGGTGGTTAGGAAAGTTACAAGATACCCAAGAAGATAAATACATGAGAACATTAAGCAGAACACAGCGGCATGAAATGTATTTTTTGCCATGTTAAGCATTCAATAGAGTGACATCTTTATGAGTATGAGTTTATAAATTTCATAAACAGATCTGTCTTCTGGAAGTTGCAAAAAAGTATGTCAGGATCCTCCTTTCAGAGGAGCTGCATCAATTCTCCTAAGCCTGCCAGAAGGAACACATGTCACTCAATACATCCACTGGACAGGCCAGTGCACAAATACATTAAACTTCAGGAAAAGAAGTGAAGAACGTGCACACTGGATGATCTCCACACGCTCCCTCAGATGCTTATATACCCTTTGAGCAAAACAGTAACTGAATTCTCAACTAACACCACTCCATCTTATGTAACACACAAACAACTTAAACGCATCCAACATTTTTAGAGAAGTTGAAGAACCTATACGCGCTATGATATACTTACTAACTACCTGGAAGTTCTAGTTCTGTAAGATCATACATGTCTTTCAGAAGTAATACAACACATGTGCATGCATTTACACTTACATCTGATTTTTAGCCGCTTGTCTCTGAGCTTTCCGTTCTTTCCTTTTTTGATCTGGTGGCTTAGCAAAAACAATTTCAATGTTTTCTCCCTCTAAATCTTTGCCATTCATTTCTTCCATTGCCTGAAGGAATTAACCAGACTTTAAATATACTTCTAAGCATATCTGGAGTTATTAATTTTACTCTATCCTTTACAATATGCATTTTTAATGTTGTTATCCATAGCTAAAACAACAATATAAATCTAAAAAAAAATTAGACAGCATAATATTATGGGTTTCAGAAAGCTATGCATTTCCTCTTAATTTGGCTCTGAAACCCAAGACTGTATGTATTAGTTTGAAAATCTTCCACTCAATACTCTGAATAGGCTTCAAATCCTTGCAAGCTGTTTCAATTAATGAAGTGACAGAATTGTTTTCTGAAAAGACGCTAAGGAAAACTTGCAGTAAGGCAATATATTTCTACTGTCAGCATTACTAAGACTAGAAATCAGTGTGGTTTTATGCTTTTATTTTACACGTAATTTTTTTAAGCCAGAAGCCAAAAAGTAAGAGTAACAGTCTCATTCTCAATTAAGGAAAAAAAAAAACCAACCATCACACGCATGTTCCTCACGAGTCATAGTAATTGCTAAAAGTTCATTTCTAGCGAAGGAATCCTGAATATTCTACCACTTTTAAGGACCCTACATAGCTGAGCCTCGACAGGATGTGTATCCTGTGAGAAGACTCTTTCCATCATCTTCCTAAGCATCTGCTTCAAGACATCTGGATGAACAAGAAAAGCTAAATCTCCTCGTATCCTGTATCCTCCCAAAGGACATAAAAAATAGATATGCTATAGGCAGGAGAGGAAGTGCACTTTCCCCTCCAAACAACAGATGACCAGAGAAAAGACCAGGCTAACAAAATCCAAGGATGACAATTCCTCAGTTGTCCCGAACCTCTCATCAAAAAGAAAAGGCGCTTATTCTACACCATAAAAAAAATGAAGTTGCTCTGTTCCTAGAAAACAGATTTTTACCTAAATGTTTATTGCCTGTCCTAGAGAAACAATTTTAGCATCTACTGAAAATTTGTTGAGAAGAGTCATTCAACTTCTGGCACTTCTATTTCAAATTACAGGTATGATTATCTTAGATGCTCAGAGAATTATTTAGGATACGTGCATCTAAGATCCAGTTTTCCAATCTAACAAATGCTTTTTCTTAGGAGATACCTAGAGATGAGAAAGTCGACAGCAAAATGGTTTAGCAATCCTCCACAGAGTTAGAAGAAATACACAGCATCTAAATTATATATTTAGTAACCATTTTCACACCTGCACGAGCACTCACACAAGAGCGCAGTCCTCTCCACTTACCTTTACAGCACCATCCCGTTCATCAAAATGAATGAAAGCGTAGTCTTTTAGCTTCTTCACTCGCTCTAGCTTTCCAAATTGACTGAAGGCCTTTTCTAGTATCTCCTCTGTTACAGTATTGGCAAGATTGCGGACAAACAGAACTTTTACCTGGAAAGCAAATTAACACGACTGAGAAGATTCAAAAGACTCCAAGTTCTGCAAATCATTACTACTGGGAGCACTGAAAATATATTTTAAAAACAGCATTTAATGTATACAGATATGGAAATTTATATGTTCCTGTAAGCACAAGTTGGCTGCAAACATCCCTCGCTGCTAAAAATATTAGATCCATTTTCAAACATGATTACATAGCACTAGCCCCCTGAAAGTCAACACAGTTCTTGTTAATCTTTAAAAGAATCCCAGCAGCAATAATTTTCAACTCAGGAACGCTTTCAAACTTGAAAGAAGGCAAGCAAGATTGGTTACACACAAAATAATTAACTTATCAAAACATTCCACTGTTTAGACAGGTTTCTGCAGAACAGTCATCACTGTAATATCTAGGTCAGAGGTGACAGGCCTGCAGCTCTCAAGCTGCTTAACTTGTGGCTCCCATGCTACAGCTACACCAAATACCGGAGCAGCAGGACTGTGCTTGCCCGAGAAACACTCAGTGACCTGAATCCATAGCTAGAAGAGGGAAGAAACTCAGAAAGGGATACTGAGGCTGACATTGTCAGGCCACCCTTGGACTTTCTCACAAGTCAAGCTGAGCCCTTTATTTAAGGAACAGCCACCTCCAACCAACTGAAAACCTATTCCCTCCGCCCATCTCTCTCAAGCACACAGCGTGGCTAGTAAACTCTATGAAGACTGCAACACAGCTTTTAAGATCAGAAAGCCTGGTTACCTATTAAGAATTTAGATATATCTGGTTAACTGCTGGACGGTGCTAAATCATCAGTCCAAAGTTTCATCTTAAAACAGTTGGGGGTTAACGCAAGAAAACACAATGCAGCCTGACAAATACATATACCACACTCTAATACACCAGACAGCATGCAGTGCGCACCAGGGAATTACACGCGTTAATTGGCTGTTAGCATTTGCAAACTTGTCCCTGCATCTGCACTGAGGTTGCACAAAATGACCTGTGCATTATTATCACCTTTGCATGGCACCATCCATGACTTCTCACTTACATGTCTGAGGAGTCCGTTCTAGACGCTGCCATTGTGCCTGGACATTATAGTACTTCTTTCCAACAGTGCAGCTGAAAATCAGCTGCAGATCCGCAAGCTGTGCCCACACCACCCCACTAGTGATTTATAGCTAGATAATGATAGAAGTAAGCAAACGTGCTATATGACAGTATTTGACTTCCCATTCCTAATCCTAAAGGTCAACAAAAGTAACACAGGGTACAAAGGGACCAAAGAAAGCATGCTTCAACTTTCTGAAGTGAAATTATAATCTCTGCTCCTACAAAGCATAGGAATTTAGTACACCCAGACATCTACTTTTATGTATAATACGTAATTACTATGTGTATGATTGTGTAATTAGGTTACTAATAAACAGAACAGGCTTCTATAAATCCTTGTCTCACTAGATGGCAGAGTTAGGATGGGATGAAAGGACACTATAAACCATAAATCTGATCCAGATAACCAACTTCAGCCTTTGGCAATAGCTACCCTTGATGATTCTCAGGGGATGAAAGAAGGCATAGCCAGCTCCATAGGGAAAGCTTCTTCCTATCCTGTGTTAACATTCTGCAATGTGCCTTTGAAGTACAAGCAAGCTATCTTAATCTTACCTTAATTCAGGAAAGTGAATTACAAAAGTTTTGTCACATAACTGCCTGCTTCTAGAACTGGTATTTTCATAGAATCATAGAATTAGCTAGGTTGGAAAAGACCTACAAGATCATCCAGTCCAACCATCCACATACCACCAATAACCCCACTAAACCATGTCTCCCAACGCTATATCTAAACGTTTCTTGAATGCCTCCAGGGACGGTGACTCCACCACCTCTCTGGGCAGCCCATTCCAGTGCCTGACCACTCTTTCAGAAAAGCAGAATTTCCTAATGTCCAGACTAAATCTCCCCTGGCGCAACTTGAGGCCATTCCCCCTTGTCCTGTCACTAGTCACAAGAGAGAAGAGGCTGACCCCCAGCTCACTACAACCTCCCTTCAGGTAGTTATAGAGAGCGATGAGGTCTCCCCTGAGCCTCCTCTTCTCCAGACTGAACAATCCCAGCTCCCTCAGCCACTTCTCATAAGGCCTGTGCTCCAGACTCCTCACCAGCTTCGTCGCCCTCCTCTGAACACATTCCAGGGCCTCAATGTCTTTCTTGCAGTGAGGGGAAAAAACTGGACACAGTACTTGAGGTGGGGCCTCACCAGGGATGAGTACAGAGGGACAATGACTTCCCTGCTTCTGCTAGAAACACTATTTCTGATACAAGCCAAGCTGCCATTGGCCTTCTTGGCCACCTGGGCACACTGCTGGCTCATGCTCAGCCGAGCATCGACCAATACCCCCAGGTCTGTTTCCTCCACACAACCTTCCAGCCACTCTGCTCCAAGCCTGTAGTGTTGCATGAGGTTGTTGCGGCCAAAGTGCAGGACCCAGCACTTGGTCTTGTTGAACCTCATCCCATTGGCTTCAGCCCAGAGATCCAGCCTGTCCAGAGGATAAGATCAGAGCTGGTTCCTCACAAGATTCCTAAGTAGCCTTCAACACTAAGTCCACAACTGTGTGTCAGATATGATTACAAACCATGAAGACTACCATCTTTTTTTAGCACAAGTTGCACTAACATAACACTTTTTAAAAAACAAATAGCTTAAATTTTTCTCCTGTATATTTGAACACATTAATCCATTAATCTCTAACACCTTTGTTCTTGTTACAGGTTAAAAGCATAGCTGAACCAGACAAGAAAGGTGTCAACGCCAAGTGATAAACTGAAGCATGGGCTGAGTAAAGATGAAACCATTTTTATTTCATTTAAGCTGAAGAGGTTTAAAAAGAAAATTCCATTGGTAAAGGCTCACAGGTTGTAACCAAGAATTCACCGATACACATCTAACAAGCAATACACCTCACTACTCTGCATGCAAGCACACAGCAGCATTGTGTCATAAATGCAGGGCCCACTTGAAAACTGCTCAAGATTGGCCTACCCTCAAAACTTTTGGGATCTGTTCCTTTTCCTCCTCTTACCTACAGCACAAACACTTCACATTTTGTTACTACATTCTCCAAGGGTTAGTATCCCTGTCTCCTGCCCTATCATCTACCAGGCAGCCACAAGAACCAGACTTTATTTAGCTACTTAAGCTGCCAATCCAGCACATGCTCTGTAGCCACTGCCATGCTACAGAAATAATTTAAAACATGAGTGGCATCAAAATGCTGCTTAGGAGAAAACTATCAGCACAACTACTTGACGTTAGAAAAAATGTCACTCTGGACCAGAGATCAATTACTTCAACAACTGTATTCACATACAATCTGTTCGCACACGTACTAAACTCCCGTAGCACACAGTCTAGCTTCAAAAGCCTAGCCTTCTACCTCAACATGCAGAAGATACTTCATATTTAAGGCAACATCCCTGCTAAGCGCTTCAGCATTTGGCAAACATGCATCCACAAAATACTCTCCGAAACATTTAAACAAAACTCTGGAGGAGAAAGGGAAAAAAAAAGCCTTTAAGAAAACACATCAGAATTTAAATTACTACGTGTTACTATATTGACGAAATGGCAAGCTTTTCTGCTAGGTGTTTAGAATGCTGCTGTTCATTCTCTGGCTACACCACGGTAAATCTGCCTTCCTCACCGTTTGCTCTTATGGACTTTCTTTTCTAGTAGTTTTGATGAGCAAACTGCAGATCAGATAATTATCCTAATGAAAGCAATCTTCTTCTCTCACAGCATTTCTCCCAGAGTCTTCTACCAAAGGAATCATACAACAAGGGTCAAGCACTCTCCCTTTGATCCTGAAGGGCAGTAGCTGGGAACACCGGTAGCCAACCTGCAGCTCACACCTGGGAGATCTGAGAGCACCTGTGGCTGCAATAAGCAGTTTGGCTGCTCTTAAACCTAACACAACAATAAACAACAGAAAGCAAAACTAACACTTCTTCAAGTGCCAGATGTGATCCTTCTGCATACATAAAGTGGGCAAGACTGGAATAGAGCCTCTGCACACAACAAGAACAAACTAAGGGACGCAACAAGCCAGAAAGGTCAGACACCAGCGCCCACATCAATTTCTGCCTTCAGCCACAAACTATGCACTGTATACTTTTTCAGCATTTCTCATGCACACATTTGTTTCCGTTTCCATCAACTGCATGTATTTGGCAAATGGCACTGAAAATATACAAGTTCTTTCCCGCACATTTTCCACTTTCATGTCGCACTTAAATACAAAGCAATACAAGGTATTAAAATGGTAACACCTTAAAAAATATATATTAAACGGGACAAAACACTATCGAGCTTTAATTTCTTTAGCCTTCCATTCCTTACATCTGTAAGCTTACTTCAGAATGACACTGGTGGGACCCATGTCCCCTTTCACCTCCCACTTAACTATGTAATAATGTCATCAGAAGATCTTGTTTAACAGTTTGTTTAGGATGCTTCTCTTTTGAGCCAAGAAATTCAGACAGACTGACAGATGCAGGAAATGCCACTCTCAACAAATTTTGCCTTCAAGACTCTTCCCTGCTGCTGAGCAACTACAATACTAGGCAAGAAAAACAAAGCCTGCAAAGACCGTACTCCAAAATGCTTCTGCAATACCCTTACTACAAAAGTGGATTTTTTTTTCCCCAAAAGTGAGCCCCTGCCTCAACCCTTTTCCCTTATGGATCAGCAAAGAGGAGATCTCAGACAAGCTATCTTTCTAGGTCCATCAAAGCAGGACTCCAGCAAGTGATGTGTCTTAGACAAAAGTAAAAGCACAGGCAAAAAGGAATTAAAGAGAGATGGATATGAGCTAGCTAGGAGTTTCCATCAAACAACTCAGCTATGCAACAGAACTGAGAACGATAGAGCTGGTCATTATCTGATTAGACAAAAAATCAGGTAATTTGTTTCTATGGCAAAATAACATGTGTAACAAAAATGCAACAATGTACTTCAAAATGTTAAGAGTTCAGACTTCAGCTTAACTGAAATAGTCAAAATCCAGTCCTAACATTTTAAGGAATTAACACTCTGCCCAAGCAATAAAAAAAGATACACAGTCCCAAATGAAAAATAATTGCTCAGCTTCTCAAAAGCAACTGCTACAAGACATCTCTGAAAATCCCAGTTTGCACATCTTAAATGTTCCCTGAAGTGATAAACATGCAGTTCCAGGGTTAAAAATCATTAAAGCTCATTCTCTGATCATGGCTACATTTCTGTGCCATCAAATATTACGCTACAAAGACATTTAAATTTTTGGAATCACCACAACCACTTCCATAGGAGAAAGTAAGTACACCAGCACATGGACCATTCATCCTTGGGAGCACGAGATAACATCAGCCAATAGTTTTTTTAAATTCACATCGATTCTAGTGTACATTCATATTTTTATTATCTCTTTCACAATACCTCTCACTTTCAAGAAGGCTGACAGATGCTATTTAAACCTAGGCTAGTATCAGGAAATACTTACTCCGGAACAAGGTACTTTAAGTATATTACATTTCTCTTATAGCTGTATTACCTTTGCCATGACTTCGGGATCTGGGTCTTCTATAGGGTCAGCCCATTCAACTGTAACAACATTTCCCCAGACTTTCACTTTGCCACTCATTAACCTACGTCTGGCCTGAGCAGCAGTTTTGTGATCTTCATATTCAAGGAAACAGAAACCCCGGTTCTTTTTCTTGTCATCAGGCTGATGATACAATATGACATCTGTAAGGCCCTCTGAAATTAAGCAAAGAATTTATTTGTTATGGCTTTAGTCTATGGCTTTATATTATCAAGTAGGGATTACGTTTCTGAGAAGCACGCATCTAACCAGTGGCTCCAAAAAAGCATGACTACGCTAGACTTTTGAGATTATGAACATATTGAAGTTTCCATACCTTCAAGACCAATGTATTCAAGAAGGCATTAGGCTACCCCAGCCTAGGAATCCTTTTATTAAGTGAAGAAAGCTTAGAAGCTATGGATGGATAAGTACCTTTCATCTCACTGACCAGAGGAGAGAGGGCAGTCAAAAGTTGTGTTTTGTCACTCCTCCTCTCAAACCCCCTAAGTCACAATACTTATCAGCATGCGCTTTTTCCATGGATGTCCAAAGAACAAAAGGTTAAACTTGCATGATTTCAAGACATCTAAAGAGTTTCAGTGTTGCTCCGGGGAACCTGAAGTATAGCATTCAGTAACAGAGGAAGCCATAAAACATTACCTTTTCAACATTATATGCTATTAACAAAAAGAGATCCTTATCAAAACTAAGAATTCTGAAGCACAAAACTAGTTATGTTCTCCAATCTGCTTCAGTTCTGTCTTGAAAAGTTTTTGAAACATGTTAATACTGAAATAATTAAGCCACACGTTTGTTTGAATGGTCTTTTTAAACATTACACACATCTTCTCAGTAAAATTGGAACTACACACTTAGTTTAATTACAGATTTCAGCCCTTGGCACAGTAAATTAAAAAAAAAACAAAAAACACAAAACCATCAATCCCAAAAGTCAAGGCAAATGCTAAGTCCCATCAGTTATGATCATCCAACAAGACAAAGATGGCAAAAAATGAATTACTGATCACATCTGACACCTGCCAGCTCTACAAAACAGTTACTGAGTTACCTGTTACTTTGCTGAATTCTTCAACAATTTGCTCCTTGGTTTTACTCTTAGGAATAGAACCAACAAAAAGTCTATTATTGGCAACAGAGATGCATACACCAATGTGTTTTCCTGAACGGATTTCATGATTGTTGTACTGAAAGAAAAACAGACAATCATTAGTTACAGATAACTTTCACTCTTCTCCAACAGCAGCAGTATCAAATACTTTACTTCTAAAAGTATAACATCTAGTAATGTATTATATTCTTTGACATTAAAAACATTCTTATGATACATACTCAATTATTTTGCACTATACCTATGTTCCCTAGACTACCTTCATAGTGCCGGCCAACAACTATCTTTCCCTTTTTGTTCAAGCCCGTTTCTTAATACATGTTTCTTTAGGCTTCTTGTGGAACTATGAAAAGTTACCATTATGCCCAGGTCACAAAAGGCAAGGGTAATCCCTTCACAACAGCACAGAAAAAAATCCAAACTCCTCTACAGATTGCGCCTGTGAATTCTTAAACTGAATTGTGTATAATAGAAGACAGGTGTTACAATTAAAGTCAGATTCCCTTCCAAAGCTCTGTAGTTCATAAAAGACAGATAGCCATGGTCAGGTCTTCTCCACAAAGCATGCAAGAGCAATTGCTGAATTCTTTCCAAAGCATGTAGATTACACACAGACAGCAAGCAGCAGAACAAACCTTCTACTGCTCTGAAATCCTAAGATTTCTGTTCAAATGCCTCTCCCAAAGCAGACACCCTGAACGTATCAGTAGTTCAAGGGGAAAAATATACACCACTGTAGACAACTGCTGACAAAAAAAGTGCCTTTCACTGAGATGCAGACAGACTTATATCATCCAAATAAGCAGCAAGGAGGTCAAATGGTGGTACATCAACCCTTTTCCAACTGCAAGCCCAGCAACAGGCAGTTCTTTAGCTAGGAAAATGTGTTTTGTGGTCAACATTTTATTGACAAGTAGTAGAATAGCATTTCAAAATTTAATCTAGCTATTTAATCTAGCAAGTGATTTTGCGTCTGGTGGTAAACTTCCCCACATACGCAAAGTCTTCCACATCCCCTTCCTGCTTGGTGCACTAAAAATCAGAGTGAAGATGTACATTTATTTATACTTACATGCAGTAAAAAACAAAAAAACAAAAAACCGCGTAATTGAGAATTGTCAAAGCTATACAACTGTAACAGAAGTGAGCTGAAAGGGTTGTACATGCAGAAAGGATTTTCAGTGGCATCTCTCCAACGAGTTATGTAGCAAAACATAATAAAATGCAGCAAAAAGCATCTCTGTATCTGTTGACTGTGTGGCAGAGGAAGGCTCGATTTTAAAGTTGGAAACAAAAATCACACAGGAATACATATAGATGTTTAATGGTTGTGAACGCTGACAGACTCATACACATTAACAAAGAAACAGATTATAAAGGGGAAAAAAATCTTTCAAAGAAACACCTTTAAAAAAGCTAGCCCTTTAAGTCTCCGGATGCAAGACACAAAAAGATTCCTCTTTAATTGAATATATAACTACATTTTATCTGATATGTTATCTAAATGTTCCTTTAAAAAACTGAAGTCTGACTCTACATTTAATCCAAAAGACCCTCCCACACCCCATAATAAGAGTAACTCTTAATTATTCTAACATACCGTAATTCCGCACTGACATTAGTTTTTTTTCTACTACAGTACATTAACTACTACTTTCTATCGCATGTTGCTCCTACCTTTGACAAAGCAGCCTGCAATTAGGTGCCCCTAAATACAGAGTTGGTGCTTTTTAGGTAAACAGTTTGCAAACCAGCTGTAAACTTAGATAAGGCACACACAGGCCCGACTCTGGATTAAGTGCCACAACAGTCAGGCCACCAAATTAGCAAGGTCAGCATAATGCTTTTCCCTCCTGTCACCACTGAACCCGTGCCCAAAGTCAGAGACACCAGTACCCTCTAGACACTACAGAAGACTCCTTCTTTTTCGCTAAGTTCTTCAAGAACTTATTCACAGACAGGTGAAGCAAGGTTAAGGTCTGTTTTGCCATTTCATCCACTTTCACCTGCAGTTTATTTCTAGCAGTGAACAAGCTGTACTGCTGTGCATAGCTGGGAATCTGCTTAAGGGGAATGCTTGCATAATTCACCTGTACCTGCACTTTGATCAAACTTCTATTTGCTACGGTCAAAAAATACTTCAACTTATGGCAGCATATAGTATACATTCACCTACAGGCTTAGCCTTGGCTCTTACTACTGTGCATGCCTACAGTAATACTAATCCTTCCAAAATAATTTCCAACACTGAAAACTAACAACTTCATACGAAATATGAGAAATGAGAACTGAGAATGTGCGTATAAAAGCAACTAGAACATAATACTCAGAGTAGAGAATCAGAAGGCAAACACAGACATGCCGACAGAGAAGAGATGCCTGAAAGAAGTCATGCCTGACTTCTGACAGGTGGTGCTTGAGTGAACAGCACTTGAGATGCCACCTGTACTTAAGCAGCTGGCAGCAGGGCAGAGATGGTGGACTGCACATTGGATGAAGTACTAGACATAAAATTAACTACTGTTCATATCTTTAAGTCTTCTTGGTATCAAGAAGATGCCTCAGCACCATTCCATTTTTTGTCTGAAGCAAGGCACCGAAGTTATTTCGGACAAAATTTAGGGAGCTCTCCCTTTTTAAGCTGCTGGTGCTATGCATAAACAAAATAAGAGCTTCAACCTTTTAAGTCCAAGATTTCTTCAGGTAAGTGAATATGTTAAGTCAATATTTTCTGCTGTTTGGGTATTCACAAAACTTTATAGCTGCCTCTTACCACCCTGAAATCTAAGGCAACATACAGATTTTTAGCCTTTTTTTTTGGTAAATTTCAGAATCCTAAATGAAAAAAAAAATGCCACTAGAAAGAAAAAGGGAAACAGAAGAGATTGATCGCTATCCCACTGTATCCAGAAAGCTGCAAGAGAAGTTTTCTACGTATCAGAAAGTTTTATGCAGTATCAAAAAGAACACTGCAGGTTAAAATACTAGGATTTTAAAACAGCTGACCAAGTCTTCAGTGTAAGAGATCTTCAGTAACCTGTCCCATGCATGTGTAACTAATGTAAGTCATCAATCCATTACTTCAGCAGAGCTCCACAGACATGTTTTGCTGATTCTCTTGCCAGTCACTCTTTGACACCTTGGTCAACTTCTAATACATCAAATCAGCCAGCCTGCTACGGCTGGGACCACTCAAAAACTAAACTGGATCCTGTGGTATTTGTCAGAACTAACCCTGCCCTCAGGTTCACACGAAGACTGAAAATGTGCCCTATCAATCCTAACACTTTTCAACTATTACCCTCAGTAGCTATCTAACTGAAAGACAGGAAACAATGCTTTATTTTTTCCTGCTTTCTAAGGATCAAATGTACAGAGGCCTTAAGTACCTTCCTCCCTCATATCACTGAGTGGAAGACTGAGGCCAGGTACCTGACATGTTACTTCTAGAGAAACACAATCTGAATGACTTCACAGAGACTCAAAGAAATATGCTGCGTTTAAGCAAAATGCAGCTGAGGAAAAATCTCTTTGTTTAATAGTACCTCTGATAACACATTTGATTTGTTCCACTCTTTTGCTAAGTCATGTGCATAACTCTTAAGAGTTTACACACATTATAAATAGCCAAGCTGACAATGAAAGTACAAAGAGGTACGTGCAAACAGCTGAGTTTTCGTAAGGGTATTTGCATTGTGCACAGGAACACTGAATGCTCTTGTTTAAAAAGTTAATCAGTAGATACCACATTTTTTTGTACTTCCACTATTTTTTTTTTAAGCTATTTCAATAGCTTTTGGGAGGCAGTCCTATATTTGGCTTTATTTGTCTCTATTGACTGATTTTCATTATTAATGTGTTAACAAGGTAACTTAATTGTCTAAGACGCACCTTACTATGGAAGAGAGATTTTAACCCTACTGGTTTTATACCGTATCAATAAAACTCAGAATGAGTATGGCTCACATTCTTAGGGTCACCTCAGCCACAACAACGCAGCAGCCACTAGCTCAAAAAGATTCAAATTTCACTTCTCTAGAAAGACAGAGGATGAGGGGGTCTTTAAAAAAAGAAAAGGTTGTTTCATGCATAAAACCAGGAAAACTCTTTAGGAGTTGTCTATTATATCAGAATATTTCACGCCTCTGTCTAAACAGTGTAAACTTCTTAACCTGTAGCTTTTCTGTCATTTTCCAGTCGGTTTAAACAGACAGAACAGACCTTAAAAGTGATTCTCTCTCCTCTGAAGTATCTCATGAAATTGTGCGACTTTAGATGCATTTTTCTACCGTGGTGCCCTCTGCTGGTACATGAGCAAAGCAGAAATCATACCAAGCCCAACCAACTCCTTTGCATTGTAGCAACTCAATAAGCACTTCTTTCAAAACTCATCCAAGCACCGACAGCTCCAAAGTCACTACTGCTAACACAACTGTAGTAAGTAGTAAAGGCTCACCTAACTGGACCAGACTTGCATTTTTTTTTTATCCTGTCCCTAACACATCCAGCAAAGATTTACATGCAGAATAAAAATGCCGAGTGGACATTTGTGAAATGATATAACAATGACACAGCTTAATTTTAAGCATTCAGACATTAGTGTAAGGACAACTGCTTAAAAGCCACAATGTTCTTACAAAAAAAAAAAAAAAAAAAAAGCAAATGAGAAAACTTACCAGCTTCACAGCCTCCTGCGCTGCTTCTTTAGTACAAAATGTGACAAAAGCATATCCTCTATTTAGACCAGTTAATGGATCCATCATTAAGCGGAGATCCCATATAGGTCCGGCTTTCTCAAATAATGGAACGAGCTCATCTTCAAACAAGTCTCTTGGAATCTTACCCACAAATATCTACAACAGACACAGAACGTTGCTTATAAAAGAAATAAACCCAAGAAATAAAAATGCACCTACATAAGTATCTCCTTCTCCATACCTCTGTTCCAACAGAAGGCTGCTGTCCTGAATATACGGACTCTGGAGGAGGCCCACCATACTTTCTCTGTCCTGTAGTCACATCAAGAGTGTAGCCAGTTCTTTCCAAGAGTGCCTGCCAGTATAAAATTTAAAAATTCTAAATCATATGGAAATTCGGATGATTGAGATGTACTTCATTCGCAGACAACAGACGCGCTTAAAATTCATCTTTAACCGTACTGCTTTGAAATTCTCACAGGCGAATAAGCCTAGTGCTTCAATAAGTAACTTGCAGAACAATTACTCAAATTGCCAAGAAAAGAAACAGCAGAAAATTGGAGGTTCACATGGAGTTTTCCCTGATTCCTTCATTTTCATATACACACACACAGAAAAAAAAAAGAGGCCAAGTATTAGAACACTGAGCTTCCCTTTAATTAGGAAGATCTTAGCCGTCCGAGCCACTTCTTGTTTTGGCATGCCCAATCCTGCAAGCGTTTATGCAGAGAAGTTCCCTTCACTTAATGAGATTACTCATAAGTGTGAAGTTAAAGAACACATGTTCAAGTGCTTACAACTCCTGGAACACTAGCACTGTTCTTTCTGCTTCAGGTATCCCACCAGTGAAGTGGTAATAAAACTTCCTTCCTCCTGTGCTGTCGTCCCTCCTCCTCCCTTCAATTCCTTGTGGGAACACACAGCATTGCAGCACAACTGATCTTCACTATAATCACTGCACGCAGTTACAAATATATTACCAACTAAGAACGTTAATTGAAATTCAGTGTACAAATATCTATAGAAACTTCTCCGAAACGCGTCTTTTCTTAATTATTTTGTACAAAGACAAATCAACCCCACATGCAAAGGAACCATGCATTTAACAACTCTAATTATAATCAGAAGTTGATTTCACCGCTGGAAAAGTGCAGAGATATTTTAAATGGTACAGCCATCAGCAGTAACAGCTATTCTACTTTAAGTTAATATATACTGTTGATGTTTTATGTGGTATTGACAAGAACTGTGTATCAGTTGTTTTTTAAATTATTATTATTATTTTATAATTAACAGCACTCCGGCATGAAAATCAGGAGAAAGAAAAGGCATACTAGTTTTGCAAATCCACAGTTATTTATAATCTCTACCACAAGGATTTTCCATTTTATTCAGAAATAGTTAAAGATGAACGACTCCCTCAGCTTTCTAAGACATCAACTAAGCATACTTCTTCTTCCTTTCCTTCGCATTTGATCAAGCTGCTTGTCACAGAATTTAATGTAAACTGCAGTATGTCTACCTCCTGTCGCAGGAGTTTCTTGGTATTAGAAGACTCATACAAAGAAAAAAATGTATTCTTTAAGACAATTTTGGGTACAGCTTATGACACAAATAGTATCTCCCTATTGTGGAGTTGCTTTAAATCTGAATTGAGGGAAAAAAAAGAAAACAAGCCAGTAGCTGAAGTTATGTACTCTGAACTCAAATACCTGTGTTGACAAGTTTCCTGTAACTTTTAACTGTGAAGCAGTCTAACTGTCCCAACTAGCCAACACTCAGCACATAAACCAAACCGTCAAATCTTTTTCATGTTTCAACACACATTCAGTTCTAGTAATTGACAGTACGTAAGTTCTCTTGAATATGCAATCTAAGATGAAAACATGAATCAAAAGTCGTAAATAATGACAAATAACCTTCAACAGCCCTTACTAGGAAAGCACAGTTCCTTAACAATTAAGATCTCTATCACAATCACTTTGGAAAAAAAAACACCACCATAGTCTTTGTACCTTTTATCTTTTAGGCACATACCTTAATTTTTGCCTCATCTGGTCCTTTGCTAGAATCTGCCACCTTGGTCCCCTGTTTTTCCCTCTGCCTGTATGTCTTCATGACTCCACATAAAAAGGCACTTTTGTTCTGCAAGAGATGCATAAATCTTCAGTTCTGCAAACATTACAAACCAGAACCTAATTTTGCCTTGAACTTCCACACAGCACATTTTACATATCGCATACATTTCACTGAAGAGATTTAATCAAACCTTCTGCCAGTCTACCAGCAGTTTACCCTTCAACAATTACATTCTGAATTGCTTAATGTTACCTGAACATGCGAGAGATCGCTGTCTTTAAACTGCTGAAGCACTGCCAATGCACCTTCTTCATTAAATTCCTTTAAAGCTTCAATAGCTCTTTCATCTAGATCACTATGTGCAACTAGCCCTAGAGAAAAGAAAAAAAATTACTAATTACATCTGGGTAGCAGTGTCTGTTTAATCATATTTAACACACCTAATGTACTTCAGTGCCCCCTGAACCAATCGCTGGCTAAAAGTTACTGCATCTAAGAAATCGCTTAGTTCCCTAAGTTAAATTTTAAGTGCACTTAGCTTATTTTTAATCAGAAGCGTCAAAAAAATAAGACTTAGACTAAGAGTTACTGCATTTATGTATTTGAATTCTCAGAAATCCATGTTACCTGGGGCAGGTTTGGTTTCAGTGTCCTGAAGTTTAATTCAGAAGGAACTATCCAAAACTGACTTAACTTGATTAGCAATGTACCATGATGTTCTGAGAGAAGACTGCAAACTGTAGCATTCCAAGTGACCATATCAACCCCAAAATCAAGCTTTACTATGCTACTGCCATGCCTGACAGGCAGAATACAATGACCTTTGCATCCATGAACTCCAATACCATGTCACAAAGCATCATTTCTATCAGATGACTACCAAGGCTTCAGTTACTTGAAATTACCTACAACTACAGTCAAAATGCACAATGCCCACATCACCTGCTCCTTCTAAGGATAAGGTGTTACCTATCCCAGGTGTTACTATGTTTACCCTCATACTCCTCTTTCCCACCACCCACTCCAAGTGCCTGGGCCCAGACTAGTCTCTGGGAAACAAAATGACAAATTAAAACAGAGTGACAGAAAAAAAAAAGAAAAAGAAAAAAAAAGAAAAAAAAAAGGAAAGAAAATCCACAGATTTTGTTAAGACTGCAGTTCTTGTGCTTCTGGAAACAACAAGAAGTTGGTTGTTTATCTCAAAGACAGCAGAACCCAGTGAAATATCCTAGAATCTAGGAAGGTTCTGCAAGTTTCATAGGTTACCTGCCACGTAAATTTCATCTAGTTTTTCAGCAACTTTCTGTGGTAAACCAGCATCAAGCAACGTCTGGAAGTGCTCAGAATGGGTAACTGCAGCAGAAGTGTCCATTGGCTCTTCAGTACCGTTCCCATTCACATGTTCAGTAGCCATGTTTCCAGATATCTGTTCAAATACAAGCAGCAGAATCATTAAGCTACAGACACCTTCAAGCAGAACAATTCAAGTGACAACACGTGCAGCAGCCTGCCCAATTCTTGCAAAGAGATGGCAGAGCACTTCCCGGATACTTTCAGCTTCGGGAGATACACAGAATTCCTCAAAAGGAGCCCTGACACAAAGGGAAGCCCTAACGCCGCTGCCTGGCGGGGGCGGGGTGGCTCTCACTGCAGGTTTTACACAACGCAGCCAGACACTGACTCACCTCGCCCGCCGTCTCCCTAACGCGCTCCCCGAGAAGCTCCCAACAAGTTCGGGACGGAGCAAGGAGCCAGCGGCGGGGGCGGGAGGCAGCGAACCGCCGCGCTCCGTCACCGCCGCCCCCCCGGCCCCAGCCCCGGC
>NC_034411.1:76839995-76956971 GCF_002078875.1 Numida meleagris | reverse complement strand
CTCCGCCGCCTCAGCCGGGCCCGGCCCGCTCCCAGCCCCGCTCCGAGCCGAGCCCCCGCCCGGCGCTGACCTGCGGCTGCGGGGGTGAAACGCCGTGCGAAGGGGCTCGGGGCGCGGCTGGCGGCTCGGCGTGCTGAGGAGCTGCCCCCCTTCTCCGCTCCCTCGGTGTGTCCGGACAGTATGCTGGAGCTGGCGTAAAATGGCGGCCGCTCGAGCGCTCACGCCGCTGCTGGCACCAACCCCAGCCCCTTCCACTCGGCTCGGGGGGGGCGGGGGGGGTGTGGGGGGGGAAGCGAGGAGGAGGCGCCGCGCGCGCTGGCGCAGCCCCAAACCCGGGGTCTCCCAGGCAGCTCCGCAAGGGTTATCGCCTCGCCCCGCCCGCCGGGCTGCCCGCGCGCGCGCGCGCCCGCCCCGCCGTCCCCTCCCTCCCCCGCGCGCCCCGCGGAGCGCCGCCCCCTCCCGCCACGGCGGGCACACGCGGGGCTCGCGCACGCGTAGAGCGCGCGCTGCCGAGAGGGGAGGCGGCGGCGGGACACGCCGAGCTGGGGACGGAGGGGCGCGCCCGGCGTCTTCCACATCTCCCTCGCACCTGTGCGGGAACCACGCGGAAAGGAGGAGAAAAAAATAATAAAACAATAAAAATAGTGAAAAAGGCGGTGTGTGACGGAGCGCCGCGCCGGGCGGGACACGATTGGGTGAGCGGCCGTTCCCACGGTGCGCAGGTGGCACAAAGGGGAGCGCCACGGCCGGAGGCGGGGAGTCCCGGCCCGCGGCGGGGGACGGAGGAGACAAAGCCACGCAGACAAAGGGAGGGGAGAGCGGCGCTCTGTGTGGCTGCCGGCCAGCCCGCAGCCCGGCGTCCAGCCCACGGCGGCCAACGGGGAGGCGCCGCACCCCGTCCCCTCAGGAGCGCGACCCGGGGCCGCCCCGCCTCAGGAGGGCACCGGTCCTCCTCCGGCGGGCTGTCCCCGCCGTGGGCTCCCCCACAGCCCCTCGGGAGGGCTCATCCTTCCGCTCACCTCACACCGCCCAACGGCTCTTCCTCGGAGCCGGCAGCTCCCCGCGAGGAGCCCCGCGGCACCGCCGTTATTCAGAGAGGCGAGGCCGGGAAACGGGGTGTCACCGGGCCCCTCCATCCGAGCGTGCGCTCATTTCGGATTTTACTTCCTAATGCCGACATGGAAAGCACATCTAGCCACGTTTAGGGCGTTGTCAGATGTACGTCCCTGATGTGGGAGCCTACTGAATTGCAGTTCCCAACAACCCTAGCTTGCAAACCTTACAGAAGCCAACCCCATAAAACTCTGCCAGACCTGCAACTCCAGAGAAAGACAGCAAAATACAGGCAGGAAGGCACGCTAAAGTATTACTCACTTCCTCCAAGGCAGCACAATGACAAAGAACTACTGCTTCACAGCGCAGCCCGGCACCTTCAGCATCTCCAGTGCATCAAACCCCGCAAACCGCACAGAGGAGCAAGCACAGCCAGCAACTGCAGCCTAAATTCACTGTCAAGAGGTAGTCACATGTTGCTGTGTGCATATGCAAAACAGAACTGCTATCCAGTGATATGGGAACAAAATCTCTTTCAAGCTTTTGATGCCACAGTAATTCATTAAAAGCTCTACCACGCCACACCACAAAAAAAAAAAAAAAAAAAAAAAAAAAAAAAAAAAAAACCTTTGCAAAATGAACCTTTCTGAATAACAATCAGTAAAAAACACCACCATTTTTAGTGAAAACTTGCTGTATTGTTATCATATACTTAGAAGGAGCTTATAAGCAAAAGGGAGAACAACTTTTTGCAAGGTCTGATGGTGATAGGCGAAGGGGGGATGGTTTTAAACTGAAAGAGGGTAGATTTAGGTTAGATATTAGGAAGAAATTCTTTCCTCAGAGGGTGGTGAGGCACTGGCACAGCTGCCCGGAGATGCTGTGGATACCCCATCCCTGAAGGCGCTCAAGGCCAGGTTAGATGGTGCCCTGGGCAGCATGAGCTCGTGGGGGGCAGCCCTGCCCACAGCAGGGAGTTGGAACCGGTCCCTTTCAACCCAAGGCATTCTGTGATTCCATTACATTCTTTATAAAACTTAAATATTTTGTGCCTTTCAGAAATGAAGAGCTTTTAAAAATACGGCTTTCAGATTGGTAATATTGGTGGGAACCTACAAAAACAAATTGATAGACCATTTTTTCAGTAATACTACACCCAAGCATTTTATTGTCAGACATTTCCAGAAGCTGTTTACAATACACACGTGAACCAGAGGCATCTCTAAATTTCATAGATGGATTAATTCACTGAATGAGTAAGAGCAGTAAAACTTCCTAAGTTCTGCCAGTGGAGCCGACTAACTACAGGTGGCAGACTGCTGAGAAAGAAATTCCCACTTTCAGGCTCATTTGGGAGGAGAAAACCACCTTTATGCATTTTCCTTTTGCTTCATAAAATGGAAATTAAAAAATGACTAGGACAAGCACAGATCTACACCCCTACTTAAAATCCCAGCTGACCAAGAGTCAGTCACAGCTACTTGATCCTCTGAATTATTACACAGAAAGGAGAAAGCTGAGTCTGACAGGCAGGTCCTGTAAATATAGCCTAGTTATTAGTCTCAATATCAGTAGGATGAAGACAGAAACGGTATGCCTAGGAAAACATCCACAAAATGAAAGTTTGCTTTTTCTTTTTTGGAGTGTGGAGAACAACTTGGGGTGGGATACTGGGGAGGTTGGGGCGGGGTGGGGGAGGGACCTGCCGGGTGACTTGGACTCACGCTACGGGCTTCATTGCATGTACCTAAAGTTTGACTTCTCGCTATAACAGAACTTGTGAGAATGCCTAACTTTTACTGGATACAAGCTCCCTGCCCTTGCTTCTAGAGCAATTGCAACAGTCGCAAAGCTCAACTGAAGCCACAGCTGGACACCTGAGCCTCCCCAGTACTGCAACCAGTGACTGTAATGGGGTCAAATACAGAGTTGCATGGATGAAGCAGTGAAAAATAAACTTGACCGTATGATTAAAACACTATTTCACAGCTTTTTAGCTACTGAAAAACCCAGGAGACTCAGCTGCAGTGGATTTCTTACCTTCAGCTTCTACAATGCCTGTTAAGATGGTATGACATTATCTTCTGTGCACACACAAAATTTAGGCTCATCCATATAATTGTTTATAAGCAAGCTCCAGAACACACTGGCTACAATTAGAGTTGATCACCAGTCAGACAGCAAATATCACTCCTTGTAATAACAATGTAAGTCTCCTGTTCTACGGTTGTCATAGAACAGACACTACTGGGAAACCTTCTGATTTAATATGAATATTAAAAAAACATATGTTGAAGGCCTTGAAACAACTTTTCTGAACTGCTTTTCTCCCTTTTGCTTTCTGCTTCTCTGCTATCAGAGTGCCAGTGGAACAGAACTGGACTGCTTATTTCTTTGAAGCATGTTTCATTCCTTCTCTCCAATACCAAGAACTTTTTTCTTCTTTCCATTCAATGTGTCCTCCAACGCGCACACACACACAACACAGGTACATCCTGCCCTCAATCAAACGTTCCAGAGCTAGCATCAAGAAAGAAAGGCACAACAGAAACTGCAAAAGGTACATTAGTTCACATTCCACTAATACCTTAGCTTTTTTTCTAATTTAAGTTACAAGTTTTTAAGTAATTTATCAGTCATGGGCTCAAGAGCAATCGTAGAATTCAGTGTGTTTCACAGCACACTATAGATTATAACATGCAAATATTGAAAGATGTGGAGTAGGAGAGCACTCTATTTTAGCACACTCACAAAACAGCAAAATTGCTTCTCTATGTGTGGGGAAACACAAACTCAAAGCCATCTCAAGCTATTATCACTCAGAAAACAGATGCTGAGACTTGTTACAAGGAACTATACATGCCTTTTGCTTAGTAGCAAAAGAGAAAAGCGTTAGGAGGTATTCAGAAAGGATAAGAAACAAACCAGCAGATTACTGTACTATTTTATAGATCCACACTGTGCCAGCCTTTTCAACACCACACGCAGTTCTAATTCCTCCATGGAAAAAAGGACAGAGAAGAGGAAGCTGCATAGAAAAGCGCAACAACGATGCTCAAGAGGTGGATTTCACTGCTAGTGTGTCTGAATTGACTAGGGCTCTTCAACGTGGCTGAGAGACAAATCAAGGAACATAATACTGTTCTACAAAGCCAGAAGCATCTTGGAGAAAACTAGGGAATAGCTGTTCACCCCTTCTTCTAACTGGACCAGATGAACCTGGCAGATAGCAAGCTCTGAAGAGTTACTTCTGCACACATGTAACGACAGTGGGGAGTTCAGTGTCACATGAAGTTGCAGCTATCAAGAAGTTCATAGCTGAACAGAAGAAACTCCCATCTAAAATTATTATAATGCAAAGATCACTCTAATTTAAATTCTGCAGCAACATTTAGTGTAGGCTGTGAGAGCATACCAAAAGTACCATCATATCTACGCATGCCCTATTTCCCTTTGCTGATGCCCACTACCAGAGACTGAATATTGCTCGCAACTCTTCTGTCTGACTGTACAAATACTGTGCCACTGCAATGCACTGGACGTGCAGTTGCTCAGCAGTTCCTTCCATCCTAAACCCTCCCCGCTTCTTGCAGAACTGTACAAGCCAATGTTCCTCTTCCTCCAGATTCCCTCTAATCACATATTCCTCATCCCACTACAGATCTAACAAATCACAGATTTCTTATACAAATAGCTCATAAGCTTATAAAGGGTGAGGGAGCTATGGGAACAAACCACCCAATCTGAAGAAAAGTGTCGCTTTACTATTGCCGTGGGTACAAAAATGAATTAGACTACAACTGCTTTTTTGGTCCCCTTACTTACCATCTGGTGCTTTAAAGCATCAGATGTTACCCTTGGGTCAGTATACAGCAAAGCTTCAAGGAAAGAGAAAATATTAAGCAAAGTAAAAGCATTAGCACCCTCCACTCCAATATTTTTCAAATTAGGACAGAAGGGCTGGAGAAAACAGATTCCATCCCATTCAAATACTCTTTGCCTTACAAGGACTTAGAGTCACGCAGAGAGCATTCCTCCTAGGTATCTGAATTGAAGCATCTTGAAGTCACTGCAGGACAGCAGTGCTGTCCTGTTCACTCACGCAGGGGGAGGCAGCCAAGTGCTGAAGCTGCAATTTGTGAAGTAGAGCCATAAGCTGCGTCAATGCAGAACCAACAGCTTTGATGTAGGTCTTCCTCCAGCCTAAGTACTGCCCAGACCTGCCTATTAGTTCCCTGTACAGCAGCAGCATCCAAACATCCCTGTCCTGGGCTGGCAGTTGTCAGCTTCCAGTGTTTGGCACACATGAAAAAAACAACTGCATTGTGAAACAACAGGATAGAGATCACTGGGATCATTTAAGGATGCTGTGAACAGCACAGCTTGGCTCCCCTAGCTCAGTTCTTATTTACATCAATCTCTAAGCCATGCCCAAATATTCCAGATGAGTGCTAGCTGTCCCAGGGACTATATTAACGCTCCAGTGGCATAGATTGTCAGATGTCAGTGTTTGGACTCATGTCCCAGAGCTATTTGACTAGCAATAACATTGCTGATTACCCAGGAGGGAAAGTGCCCGATGCAGCAGTTGCAACACAGCTTTCAGGTTAAGTGTTCCATACTATTTAATATGTAAGCAAACAACCTAAAAATCCTTTCAAGCATGGGTGAGCCCAAATAATCGTGTGTCTTCAAGGACCCTGTGAGACTGGACTTTTCTTCTTTACGCTCCTTGCCAGGTACAAGGCAGAAGTGACTATATAAATGCAGTATATAAATACTATCAGTACCTCAGGCTCTGCTTGCTGCTTTCCAGTAGTCTTTTGGAAGATCTACTCTATGCTGGGGAGATACTGAGCTATCTTGGCTGGCAGACATGACTGAGTTTAATCTTTCCAGTTGATGCAGAGCAGACCAGGTATTTCTTCATAGTTTTGCATAGGGCAGTGCAGACAACATAACCTGTTCTCAAACATGAACAAATCTTGTAATGTAATATGGGAATAACTATTACAGCTGCGTTATGCTGCTAGAGTGGTAAGCAGTGCTCTAGTTCTTTAGGTAAACCTTAATTTTTGCCTAGCAACTGGGCACTAGAAAAATTAAAACTGCTGTTTAAAGTTTTCATCCCTCTTTGATCTGCAGGGGACATGAGGAATATTATTCTTCCAGTCTGCCTCCAGAAAATAAACTTAGAAGTCTCTTTGATCCTGCAAAAATATAATTTTTGTGTTTTTTTTTTTTTAGTTCAGATCTTAAAAGGTAGCAGCAAATTGAGTCTTCACTGTAATTCTTTCTTTTTCAAAACTTTATCTACAAGGGTCAATTAGAAATAAAAATCATACTAGATTATCGCTACTTAAATAGATGACTGATGAAAGTAGACTTGTTTGCATTCAAATAAAACCAAAACACTTCCAACACCTCCAGGCTTCTCCTATTTGAGTTGTGTACCAGTGGACAACAATGCTCAGATATATGTATAGAAAAGTAAGAGGAGTTAATGTGATTCTGAAAATATACATTTCTACTGCTAATAGATTAACTCTTAGTTCCTGCAGGATCAATACAGAGATCTGAGCACATCCACAAAAACAACTGTTAAAATCACTGATTATAGTTAAATGCAGGAACCTCTAAATTCTCATAACCTTCCAGTTTAGGTGTTTTTACATTGTACTGCCGCATCCACTGTAACGGCATATTCCTCCCCCAAGGATAAATTATGACAAAAATCTTACTCAAGAGATGTGCTCATTTATACTAACAGGTAAACGCCTATGATTTAGTGCCAACATTTCCCCCCCCCCCCAACTTCTTTACATTTCTATTGAAAGACCAGCCTAAGTTGGTAAATTAAATGCATGGAAGCTGTTTACCAATTTCAGACTAACAGTATTGATACAGATCTGCTGAGGCCAGAAGAGACTGTAAGCAATGCTCACAAGAATCTTTTAGTTGGAAAAGATTATGCAACTCTTCTAGTCCAAGGACACAATGGAAAAAAATGGAAACAAATGTGCAACGAGTGCTACTGAAGTGGAAACATATTTATAATGAATACACATTTGATGTAAATACCTAGCGAATCCAAACATGAGACATTCCAGCTTAGCTGTTCACCTGCTTTCTATAGCTAAGAGACCACAGAATCATTAAGGATAGAGAAGACCTCTAAGATCACCAAGTCCAATGGTTAACCCATCCCCACCATACTCACTAACCATGCCCCTCAGTGCCACATCCACACACGGCTCTTGAACATCTCCAGGGTTGGTGACTCCAGCACCTCCCTCCCTGGGCAGCCGATGCCTCACCACTCTTTCTGAGAAGAAATTTTTTCCTAATATCCAACCTGAATCTCCCTAGTACAACTGAAGACCACTACCTATTGCCCTATTGCTAGATACAACAGACAGGTTCTTCTACCCTCTGGCTGACAATTAACAGTGCTGGTAACCCACTAGCATTTCCTCTTGGGCTCTTTTTCACTCCCCAGTTGCTAGCCAGATCTATTATGCAATCAGTCTATCACTCCCAGTAAAGAAGGCCTAGTTAATATAAAGGTTTTCTTAATACTAAAAGTGGACACTGTCTGAGACAGCCACAAGAAGCAAATTAATTTCATGGATAACTTTCTGCATTTTGGCCTGAAACAGAAAATCTTCCATATTGTTATTTTATCTTAATAGCCAAGTTTCTGAGAGAAGTTTGACATGAAATAAAGACAGATGAGGAATTTTTTTAAAACCTCTTCATCATGCTGCTAATGGAAGCTCAAGCTGAAGCTCAGAATGCTTGCATTCAGGCAAGATGCCAATTTTCTCCTGATAACTGTTTTGCCGCTGCTGGAGCAGTATCTTCACAGCTCATTTCTGCTTTTTAAATAATTCTAAGGTGCCTCCTTTTCCCAGCCAGACCTCAAAATATTCAAGGTGAGCAGAGCCAAGTTCAGAGCCTAGTTCTGGAGAATTTAGATTTTTCTGAACCAGAAAAAAAAGTGAGAATACTATGCAGATGGCAGTTGATATTTTGCCTTGTTATATTCCAAGTAGAAGGTTTTTATTTAAGAGAAAACTCACCTTTCCCCTTTTTCTAGCTACTTCATTGCCCAGAACTTTCAGGTGTCATAGAATCATAGAATGGCCTGGGTTGAAAAGAACCTCAAAGATTATCGAGTTTCAACCCCCCTGCTGAGTGCAGGGTTGCCAACCACTAGACCAGGCTGCCCAGAGCCACGTCCAGCCTGGCCTTGAATGCCTCCAGGGATGGGGCATCCACAACCTCCTTGGGCAACCTGTTCCAGTGCGTCACCACCCTGAGTGAAAAAATTCCTCCTAAAATGTATGAAGAGCCCAATTATCAATCCAGAAGTGAAGATGTTTCTCTTCTACATCTGAAGCAACCTAAAGTCCTACTAGCTGTTATTCTTCATAGACTTGCAGTTTACCAAATTAGTAACTTACTTGTAGGCTCTGTTTGTGACTTCTGGAGAGCAAATCACAGCTGTCATGCCAAATCAATTACAGGAACTGGCCTTGTTTTTACAGCCCAACAGGTGTTGGAGTATTATTAGTATATCTTTAAGTTACAGACAAAAAAAAATTCCCAGTGACTTTTCTTTCCTTCGCTGAAGTCTTATACTGAAGGCCTATGTAGTTATCTTTCATAATTTTATATTTTTGCTTTGGTTCTTCGGATTTTTGCTGCATAACTTCTGGAAAAAGCAATGCAGGACAGATTAACATATGGGATAAAAGATAAAGGGAAAAGGATCTTGAGATAGGGACAGAGATGAAGACAACAACAGCTTTGGACAACAAGGTCCTAATTTTGACCAAGAGTAAGAAAGCTCACAGTGGGAGAGAGCTCAAAGCTTCAACCAGTCTACTGCAATACCTGTAAGCGCTATAGATTCAGGAAAGAACAAATAAACATACACCTTTTGTCAGCTTAAGAGCCTCTTCCTAGTTGAGAATCAACACACTTTCATGTTTCTTGATCACATTTCAGCACTAAAGTGGTAACTGGAACATCCTAAGGCCAAGACGCTTCTAGGAGTGCTCAGAGTAAGAGAAAGCCTCTTCTTGGTAGATCATTTTCTTCTCTTTATAGGTAGGTGAAGATACAAGCCTCATGATAAACAGTAATCCTAGGCACTGACAAGTTTCCTCAGCTCAAAACTGAAGCTAACAGACTTTTTTCTTTTAAAGTTGGTCAGGTAAAAGACATCACAAAGTCAATGGTCCTTACACCACAACTCCCTATTAACATACTGCTCACAAGAACCCCTATGTAACTGTGTCAAGAGGGAACTAAAAGTAAAACCTGAAACCAAAAGGGCCAAAGAAGGGTATCACCACAGTATAATCCTGAGTTGTTGCTCTGAGGCTGCAAGCACTACAGGGCATCTCATTCGTGAAGGTAGAAAGTCAAGCTGGTCTTAGTGCTTAAGGCACAGTAGTATTTGAGTATGAAGTCCTGATTCACATCTTTTTGATTCCTTTGGTGGAAAATCTTCATTTAGTCAGTACTGTACGTTTTGCTCCTCCAAGATTAGACTTTTAGAATTTTAGTATATCTATATGCTGTGATTGCTAGACTTATGAGCAAAAGCTATTCTTTTCTCTAATATGCTGTGCCATAGGAACTATAGGTTGCCACATTCAGACAGTCCTAAGAGGTTCATGTGTACTTACCAGTGCTAGAATTGTTCAGTCTTTTCCAGTTAAAAACTACAAATTCATAGATGAAAGTCATGCTATTTCCACTCATCATGGCAGTTCTTTTTGTAAGGCAAAAAACATAGCAAAAAGACTCTGAAATCAATGCTAAGGGTCTTCGTGTAAAGATTCCTTCACAGAGAAAAAGGTTTTCAGTGGCCCTATTGCCTGTAATCCAAATTAGCAGAAACTATGAGGAATACAGCTTAACTGACAAGAGAAGTTCAAGGGCACAGAAATTAAGATGAGCTATTACTGGCACCTGTAAGAGTAGTTCAAGAACTTTTTTTTTTTTCCCCAAAAATTGAGGCACTGCTACCTCTCATGAAGTTTCTGAAAGAATAGCCTTAGCACTGTGATGCCCTATCAAAAATACTATTTTATGATGTTCTGAAGGTAACTCCAGTTCTTGCTGCTCAACTTTTTACACTGTAGTTAATATTGTTGAACAGGAAGATGGGGGAGCATCAGTTCCCACGAACCAAAGCTTGTTAGCAAGAACAAATTGGTAACCTAATCAAGTACGCTGTAGCTGCGTATTCTTCCTCTTCAATGACCTTTAGATGATCTAAAAATACAATCTTTACTTTTCACTCAGCCTACCAGTTTCAAAATAAGGTCTAAGCATTTGAGTCTATTAATCTGTTAGCTTCTTTTCACATACACAAAACAACTCAAGTTTACTTTAGGTCAGTCTGTAACAATTCCCTGTCTAGAATCCTTAAACTAGTACTGTCATTGCTGAGACAATGTTCCTTCAGTTACAGGCAGCTTCAATCCAAAGTAAAAAATAGTACATACATCAGTAGTCTGAATTTTCATCTCTACTGTAGTTCAAACAGTAACGCTGACCTAGCAACACTGCCTTATCCAGTGTCCAGTAACTGCAGTTTTCATTAGCATAAGAGCTGAAAGCAAGATCAGTATTAAAGGAAAAACCTGTTACTTTAGTCCTCCCCTAGATCCCCTCATCCATTTCCCTGCTGTTGCAATCATATGCACTACTTTATGCATTTTACAACCTATGTAACATTCATGTTTCGCATCTTTTAAAATGGAGATAGGTCATAATTGCCGAGTAACATTTAAGTAGAATATCTCCTCAGGAAATTCCCAAGCAAACCACTGGAAAGGACATCTATCCTCCTGCTTCTTATATTGGTCATCCTCAGATAGAATACTGAGCAAGGCAGATTTTGTCTTACTCAATACAGTCATTCTTTTGAGTATGAAATACTACTTTGTCTTGCAGAGCCTACAGGAAGCTTTAAACAATGGCTGAAGAGTACTGTTTTCACAGCCCTGATAGCCTAACTCAACTGTCTACTAAAAAGTGACATCATATTTGAAAGAAAACAGAATTATTTTAATTTTCCAGTTTATATCCTCTAAGAAAAGCAATTAATGACAGACTTGTAATACTGGTTCTAATGGAAGTACACAGAATGCAAGTCACTGGCCACAGACACACAGCATATAAAGGCTTCTATCTGTACTCTGCTCACCTGTAATATTTACTTGCTGAATTCATTCATGACAACTCAAATTGTCCTCTTAACTGTGGGAAGGGGTGGAAACTGTAAGAAAAAAATGATATCCCAAACCCAGGGTTAAACTGCTCTCAAACATAAAAAAAAAAAAAAAAAAAGCCTTTCCTTGGACAAAGTCTAACATTGCTCAGTCTGCTGTGACAGGTCAACTGTCTTACGTGACTGGGTCTCTCTCCTCAAAAACTCATTGTTGAGCTTCCACCTTTGGAACTTGGAACTCACCAGCTGTTAATTCAATTGCAATGTCCATCCTTGTGAGTACAACTCTTAACCAACATTTATACGGCATGTTTGTACTAAGAAGAGTTTGTCTGAAAGAGAAGGCAGCGATGTCACCAAAGCTGGCACACAATGTAGCTGCAGCACAGGCAGCACACTTCTCTGAAGGCTAGTTAGCTTGACAGGACACACATTTTCTGTTCACTTGTGTTTTTAACTCACATTGCAGTGTGGGTACTTGCAGAAGTAACTGCAGCTCACTTGGAACTGTTTAAGATCTACTGTCTCCACAAGAAAGACAATTCTCCAGTCAAAACCTCCTGCCTTAAGCACGACTTATCACTAAAATGGTAGCAAAGCCTTTATGCACAGCCACTGAAGCTGCAAGATGGTCATCTAAACGTAACACTCACTTAACTCAAGAGAATGCTGATCTTTTGCTGAGTTACCAAGTCCAACACAGCAATACTCCAAAACAAGGTCTGTCTAACCACTGATTTCAGGAATCACAGCCCAATACCCATGTGATAAATTCAACACTAACAGCAGTGCAAGATTTTAACAACTATTTAAAACACAATTCACAGAAGGGCTTTCATGTTATTTACTGCAATGTTTGAAGTCAAAGCTTTACATCTAACAAGATATTTTGTACAACTGAACTTTAACATACCTTTGCACAGAGAAATCTCAGGCCTTCTGAATTCATTATATACTAACTTCATAATTGCATAGAAACATCACGCAAAAAAAAACACACAAAAACTAGATCCACAAGCGGATTGCAACATTACCCCCTCCCACCATGAGCAAAGAAGCTCACAAACATTATACCTTTCATTTTAAAATTTGTGATAACTTCCTACATCATCACCGTCAGTCTCATTCTGAAGACTGCAAGGTAGCCTCGTGGTTAAAAAGAATTGTTCAAAATTGTAATATTTTTCTTTTGTTACCCATGTTCTGCATCCCAGCAAGCATTTGTATCAAACAGGTTGCAGCTAACAGGCTCATCACTGGCCACACCTTTTTTCCGTGCAAAGTGAGAGGCACACATTTTTTTCATGATGGTATAGCTTCTGGAAATAGGCTTCCACCATCCCAAGCACTAACGTAACACAGTTCTCCAGCCCCTTTTATCTATTACTGCCAATCCTAGATCAGAACATCCCCAATATTTTAAGTTTAGATTAAGATTGAAGGACTTTGGATATTCAAGTACCACCCATAATCCTCAAACTATCTCTAGTCTTTTCATGTCAGAAATTAGAAAAGCAACTCATCCTCACCAATTTTACTAGATGCACACGTAGTTGGAGCTCCTCAAAAGCTTCAGTTGCTTTGTATTAGCTTCGGCCAAAAAGACATTGTCACACTCAAAACATACCACAAATGAACTCTTGCCCTGTACTGTTATATAAGCTATATAAAAATCTTTTCAGAATAGCTAATACACTAACCAAATATTGCTGCCCTATTATCCTTTTCTCGTTTTCAACATACTTCTTCCCCTCCAGAAGACATAGTGAGTGTCCTAAGACTGTCAACTTCTGATCTGCCATCTGAACAGCTTCACTAAATGTCAACAGCATCAACTTGGTAAGAACCAGAGAATTGTAGGGGTTGAAAGCAACCTCTGGGGAATCATAAAGTCCAATCCACCCCCTACTTAAGCAGATTCCCTACAGTAGGTTGCACAGCAAAGCATCCAGGCAGATCTTGATTATCCCCAGGGGACTCCAGTCTCTCTGGGCAGCCTGTTCTAGTGCTGTCACTCACAGTGGTGCACAAACCACTGAAAAGAGCTGTAAATGCAATGGGCCTAAGATGGAAGACTAATCCCTCCACACTTCTGAAGTACATAACTGCCAGTGGAGCTTACATTGTCCAGGAGCCAGTCAAGCAGTATGTGGAATGTCACACGTTCAGCATGCCCTGTACCAGTATACTAAGGCCACACTGCCTCTGCAGCCCTTGCAAAATATGGGCTGTCAAGAAACACCTTAAGTGACTACAGAACTGATGTTCAACAGCTAATAAAGTTTTCCACATCCTCATCTTTATTCAAGAAAGAGCGTGTACAAAACACAGCATAGAAATACCTACCCTTCTCAGCAACATTTAACAGATAATAATTCCTGATGAATGCCGTGAAGGGAAAGTTTTTCTGTAGTAAAATTCTGCACCTCCTGATGATACATTCAAAAGAATGATTTACACACTCACTGAGAAGCAGCCTCAGGCCAGCCAAAGCAGCTGGTTCTTACTTACTGAATAACCAAAGCAGAGGTTATGCAGTAAGCCAAGCCACTCCTGGAGTTCAGTCACATCATTAATGTACGTTTCTGTAGTTTTAGTTACTTACTTCTGACCTTTCCAATGCTTCAGATGCTGCTACTTAGTGTTTTCTGCTTCTGTAGTGCTGCACTGATACGAAAAGGGGCCTTTCAAGTATTTGGTGTTTACAAATAAGTATATTTCATGAAGTTCTTCAAGATCCCTAAAGAAAGTAAACTGCTAGTGTTCAATGCTGTCATTTTTGGCTGCAGACTACAGGGTTGTTTCTGTTTTTTGGTACATTCCAAAATCATTCAGTAACCACAGCACTACAGATCATTGGCTACCATGCAGTTGTCACATTCCCTCCTTTATAAAGCATTCCTGAGAATGCAGTACAAGAGCCACACCTTAAGGTGGATTGCATCTTCTGTGCATAATTTGTCTTTAAAGGCAACTTACTCAGACAACCAATTTATGATCCCTCTCTTCCTTGGTAGAAGAGAGGTGATTTGCTTAATACAACAAATATACTGTTAACATGTTACTGTGTGGTTAGTGACAGCTCCAAGCAAAAGTTCCCATGTTTACACTCCTTTTCCTCCCACACCGGGAACAGGTAACGCTGCCAATGTCTTCTTCAGTGGGCACGGTTCCAGTTCTGATACCGGTCTTTTCACACTAAAATGGCAGCACACTAAAACCCCCACTTCCTTCTCTCCCCAACTAAATACAGAAGAAAATGAAAGCTTTAGTCCATTCCTTTTCTGTAACCACAATTTCCCTCATGCCCCCCCCAAATTTTCAAGCGCTTCTTTTTACAAGTGTTTCATGTTGATGCTTCCACACCACCTCATCTACTTCCTTCCATTTCCCAGGTGACATCTTCAAGAAGCACTCGGTAGTTTGAATTCATGTACCAATGCTGCATGGCCCACCTGCAACTTCCATTGTTCTGAGTTATTACAGATGCTCACGATCAAAAAGTCTGCATACCCTTGCATTTCATAAGGGCCAATAATCTGTTTCTTCTTCATACATTGAAGCTCACCAGTCATTTCCCTAATGCTACTGTTATTCTTCCCAAAGAGGGCAGTTTGATGTTTTGGGAAAAGCGTTATTTTAAATACAGAGACAGTAATTCTGGTTCACATGCAGTTTTTGATAACAGGTATCTGCTAAACAATTTCAACAACTGCTTCAGCAGGATTTTAAAAGCATGGTCCCACTCCAAGCGAGAACATTTCTTCAGGTGTTACACTTTCTTCCAGTTACAGATCATCCACATATGTCAAGCAGCACTGACAAAAACGTTCCAACTCACTGGAAAAAGGAGAACAAGGTCTAAATACAATGGTTCATTTGAGGAAGAAATTTAAACTTTCAAATAAGCACATACTTTGTACACTTTTTTCTTTTTTTCCAAAAGCACCTAAAACCATATAGAACTTGTAATACTTTTCAGTAAGTTTAAATCCAGTCCTTCCATCTCATCTCAGATGCCGGATCCGTATTAGGTTTTTCAGCAAAGAAATTCAGGTTCGGGATAGGATCATCATAGATGAGATGCAGAAACAGTACTGCAGAAGTAAATCTAATACATGATGCAGTTTTCTTTTCTGACAGTGTTGCTGATTGCAATGAAAAAAATCTGAACATTCTTCATCCTTTGACACATAACAAGGTAAATATTTAAAACTTCACAGGTAGATTTGAAGGTTAGCTAAGGTTGGGCCCAACTACTGGCACACGCAGTCCCTTAGGTAGTAGGTCATCTTATAGTTAGTACATATACACAGTAAGTAGTAAGTTACTATACAAACCTACTGTATCAGTTATTGAAGTGTATCAGCAACAGTCATGGTACGAAAAATTTCTAACTTGTAAACACAGACTTACTTCAGACTTAATCATAAAATGCTCAGAAGCTTTTTAATTACATACCTGAACAAATTAAAAGCATTTGTTCATACACTTGTGACAGTTTTCCTGCCTGAAAAGAGACATTTATTAGCTCAGAAATGTTTTCTTCCATAACTCAAAACACAACTTACTATTTGGTCTCTCACACATTATTAAGCACGTGGTGGACTAACACCAGTATACTCATCAAGCTCCACAAAACTTAACCTACAAGCGTTCTCACATCAAAGATTTTTTTTACATGTTTTGCCTGGACACTATTTAACTTTGCTATAAGCTGTGACCAACAACTCGTCTGTTAAGTCTAAGTCTCCTTCTACCCCAACCAAAAGCTTAGTTTCTGAAAATGATAATGAAAATATGGTTCTCAGCTTGTATCAAAACATTAAAAGCTCAGATCTATCAACAAGCATTACACTAAAAAAAACTATTCTTCTATGCAGGGCTCTCCAGCAACAGGAAAACCAAGCATTGCATTTTGAGTTGGAACTGATAAAACTTAAGATTAAGGCCAATACAGATGATGAAACATTTCAGCATTTCCCATGATGCATATACACAAACTCTACTATATTTCAGATATGCCATCTGCAGTAATTGTTTATGTATCACCTTGTACTTTTAAATGGAGTCGACATGATAACACATTTTAAGTACAATCACTTAAATCTAGTTTGCCAAGTTTTCATGGCCTGTAAGAACTACAAGTCTATCATCATTTTAATGTTTTACCTGTCGTGGCACAATAAGAATCTAATCTCAAAAGTCAGATGCATGCATTTTTATTATTTAATCCTATTATTTATTAAATTCATACCTTCAAGAAGCAGCCTTCAAGCACCCCTGCAAAGACAAAAATTGCACCAATTAGCTTTATTAGCAAGGCTTGCTACTTTCAGCTTTCCTCTAGATTCCCGTCTAAACAACACATTATTTTACAGGTAACACTTCAGCACAAAAAGCTTCACTCCTGTGTTTAAACTTTACATACTGAGACAAAATCCATTCTTTAGAAGAAACTGTTCTGAGGCACAATGAGTGCTCTTGTGCACTTTTTGCCTGCTGCAGATAAATTTAGACTAGCCCTTCTAAATTAGTTTAACACTAGAGCTGAAACAGCTTTAATTCATTACAACTCACCTCTAATTATTAACTTTAGCTTTTCTTAATGCCCACATCTGAATGCATCCTAAGTTAACAGTGCTTTCTGGAAGAGTCATAGTGCAAGTGACATCAACTAACTCAAAACCCAGCAACACTTCATTCTCGTACCAGGGCACTTCCAATGCTTGGTGAGAGTTTCTCATTTTTAAGCTTCAAAACAAGATACCTCAAATTACAGGGATCTAAGCTTGCCCTCTCTCTTCTCTTTAAAGGTGCTACCATTTTTGCTGGGATACAGCACACATCCATAGGACGAGTTTCAGTAGTGCACCAAAATCCTAATTCACAATATCGAGCTTGTATATGGGTACAGCACAGAACTAAAATTAACTGGGAGAGTGAGTAACAGAAAGATTAAATGACTTTTGAAAGAAAAGTGGTTTTGTCTCAGAAGCCAGATCCGTATGAAGTGTTTCATCAACAAATCAGGTATGGCAACTTCATCACAATCCACCACTTAACACAGTTGTAATGGGAAGTGAATACACATAGCTTTAATAGGGAATACATCAACAAAAAGTTTCAGCAGTTTAACAATAAATATTACCTCTTGTAGTGCTGTAGAATAGTTGCCAGGACCTCTTTCGTCACAATGCTCAACTTCTCCATTATTAAAACCTGTTCATACGCCATTCTAGATATGAATAAAGCAATCAATTAGAATCTGTTCATTCAGTAACACAACACAACTCATTTGAGATGACCAAGTTTTAGTCTTGTGGATCACCCTTCCTCCCTATTTTTACTTTCCAGACACAGCCACTGGTTGTAGGCATTTGAGTTTGACGAGTTAAATTGAACACAGATCGTAATATTGGTTCTTAGCGTTTCCAAAAAGTGAGAATATTGACTACAATCTTAAAAAATGAGTAATATGTTTTAATAGAAAACTTGGAAATAGATTTGCCTGTTTATACTGACAAAGAACTTCCAGCTGTCAACTTCATTTTCTTCAACTCTTATACTAATTTTCTGATAAAAGTATACACTGACAGATAATTATAAGTCACCTTGAGGTAGTCTTTGTCACATTTATGATGAAAATCATAGACATATTTTATCAACTCCTTCATGAGTGGTTTGAAATGACTGCAACTATTCACCCACCTTCCTAGCCTACACATTTCAACATAGATCATGTCAAATAACATGCCTGAAATACAGTAATACCTCATTTTTAAAGCTACTGACAACGTTACTAATTTGATCACATGTACTTTGCTAAGCCATTTACCAATTTATCTCCAGATGATTCAAAACATACACAGCCTTCAGGAAAATCCACTTGCGTGTACCAAATACTCTTCTAGTTCCGATGGTGTTTCCACGACAGGCTAAAATCGACATTAAGCAAAAATTAGTTTAAGTAGAAAATCTGTTACCATGGTCTAAGCGCCATCTCACACATTACTATGTCAGGAACTGATTAGCAGGAACTAGAACTTCTTTTCATACAAAAAAAATCAATATTAGTCTACAATTGTCTGCCAAGAACTTGGAAGTTGAAATTCTACACACAGTAGAAAAATGCTGTCCTGAAATTATTTCAGACCATTTTTTAGGATGAATAACCAAGTGAAGTGAATAACTTCTGCTTTATGTTAGACCCAATATTTGTAGATTCCTTCCAACTGAACTATTCTACATAGTTTACATTCATAGTTTACAGAATCAGTAGTTAAATTCAAATATGGCCATGCATGTGGATTCACATTAGCTCCAGTACACGCCCAATGCGAGACAGTTAACCTGTAGTAAATCACATTGATCTCAAAGGTGGTGCAAGTTAAGTGATCTATCATGTAGGCCCTCATGCTTAATGAAGTGGTACAGAAAAAGGAAATAATATTAAAAACACGTGACCTCAGCACTGGTCTTAACCCACATAATTCCTCATCAGTTTAAAGGTGACAATGAAAATGCAATGTCCTGCAACTATTTTTCTGTTTTGTTCCACTGAATAGCCCTACAAAGATGACAATCTCTGGCACCTTACACATTCTATACTTTTGACAGACAAAAGTGTGGAAACTGAAATGGAAACATTTACTGTTGTGATCAACACTGGAAATGCAGGTCTACTCATATAGCAAGAAAATAACTTACCTTAATGCTTCTGAACAACATATTGGACACCACTGAAAGTTTCTGCCTCATACCTAAAAACAAACAGCAGACAAACTTACCACTTGAAACGAGCAGGTACTTAGCACTAGGCCACTTAATAACATATGTTAAGACTTTCCAAAATCTCAGAAGCAATGAAATGTTAAGTACTCAAGCCTTAGTTTGCAGGTTTTTCAGAAGGCAGCAAGCAATGCAGCCATATATGGAACAAAGTAATTTTCATTTAAATTCCGTATTAGAGGCATCACAGAAATAACTGTACTCAGTATTAAACTTCCTTCAAATGATTTTTAATAAAATTCACTAGATCAAGATTTCAATCCTTTCTGCATAAATTATTTTTCTTTAAACTGAGAATTCCATTTTAACTACATAGCAAGTATTTCAATCTATCAACCCAACCAGCAAAAGAAACACAAGGCAAGAAAAATACGTTTTGTTGCATACATTTCAAATACGTAGCTTCTTCTATCAAAAATGCTTATTACTACACAGTGTAGATGAAATAAAGGCCGCACTCTATGGTAGATTACTAAACTTGGCTTTGTTCCAGATCAAAGCAATTACAGTGTATTTATTGCACCCAATAACCACGGCCTACTAACGGCTAGTAAAGACATGAACTTCAGTGTTCAGTAACCTATCTCCAGACTCGCGATATAATTAGATCAGCAATCTCAAGACAGAGTGATCGCTTCTAACGTGAATACAGCCACCTCCTAAGTGCTGCTTCCCTACTCTTTTTCTTACGATTCCTACTCTTCTATGAAGACTACTGCTCAATGACACCAGCATTCCCAGAGAGAAAGGAGAGTCTTTGGCTTTGGGTTTAAAAAAACATGCATTTCCGTAAAGCTTCTTTTATTCTTTCATTGCATAGGAAGAAACGCAAGCCTCAACAGTTAAAGCATTAATCTGGTGATTCACGAGGCACGCAACCTTACGTCGAAGTAACAGGGCCACTGACTTCTTCAAGACGCGCTAACCTCTTATTAGAATAGAATGGGGCATGTCGTTACAGGTGGCGGCGTGAGAACGGATAAATTAAATGACAACTAAGTGCAACGGAGAGCCGCCCCGCTCTACGACGAGGCTGCTTCTACCCTCAGCGCTTCAGGGCCGTCGGCGCAGTCGGGCAGCGCTTGCCCAGCAGCCCCCGAGGGCGCTCCCCCGGCCACCGGCCTTAGCTCAAAATGGCGCGGGCCACGCCGAGCCCCGCCGGGCACCGCCCGTACCAGGGCAAAATGGGACCCCGCCGCCCACGCGGCCGCCTCCTCCACGAACTACGCCTCCCAAAGTGCCCCGCGCCGCTTCCGGCCCGGAGCCAGCCCCGTCGCTCTCCCATCTCCCTCCCCGCGGGGCGCGGGGCACGCCGGGACCTGCAGTTTGCCCCTCCGTCCCCACGCCGCCGCGGCGCTTTACCCCCGGCCCGCGACCCCACGGCGGTTGCCGCCCCGCAGCGCTCACACCCTGTACGTGCCGCCCCACGGAGCGAGCCTCGCCGCCAGCCCCAGCTTCAAACAAACACGCGGCATCGCGACGCGGTGCCCCCCGGACGTCCAAGCGCGAACCAACAAACCCAGGAGCCCCCGAGCTCCGCTCGCACAGCGCCGCGCTCATCCGCCCTGCCAACCCCTTACCGCCGCTGCCACCGCTCCACAGGAAAAGAGGGGGCGGGGGGGCGCTCGCTGCCTTTATATGGACTTAGCGGGGTGGGAACGAGGCTAGCCCCGCCCCTCTCCCCGCGAGCCCGGGGGTGGGGACTGTGAGGGCCCGGCGCGTGCCCGCGCTCGGAGGGGCCGGCGGCAGTTGCCCCGCCTCCCGCCTGGCCCTCAGCCCGCGGGCGGGGCGGGGCTGCGGGTGGCAGCGTGTTTCCCTTAGCGCCCCGCTCAGGGGACGGGTGGGGAATGCGAGGGAGGCGGTGGAGTTTCGTGCGGCGCCCGGTTGCTGTTGGGCATCTCGTCTGACGGGGATTTTGCATAAAACGCAGAACAAGTAGAGGCAGAAATCAACGACAGCTCCGCCTCTTGAACTTATTACAAATGCCTTCTACTGAATTCTTGTTTGGTTTTGTCTATGTTCTGTTAGTGTTTCCCAGGGCTCCAACTAGCTCAACTATTCTGTAGCTCAGCCTAAGCGTTTCAGCTTTCCTTTGTCTCTAATTAGATCTTCCTGGAATTGCACCGCACGCACACCCTTTCCCCTTTTGGAAATGGCACGCACTGTTTTACCGCGCACAGCATTCCAAGTCGGCAGGGCTGACGAATCTCCTCGTGCTCACAGCGGGTGGAAAGCCTTCTGGCATGGCTATTGCTTCCTTCTGCGGTTTGTCATTGTAAAGTCAGATCGCTGCTCCACAGTGAACCTGAGGGTGAGCTTGCCCCAGTCCCAGACAGAAAGCTGCTTGGTTTTCAGCTGGATGGCCTCCTGCACTGGTGTGGCAGTGCTAGCAAAATGGTTGGGAATGGGCTACAGTGCATGGCAGGAGCACTGGAACCTTGGTGATGTTAAAACTGCTGTGATACCACATCCTAAATTGTAGTATCAGACTTGTTAAGGTTGGAAAAGACCTTAAGATCACTTAGTCCAATCATCCACCCACCCCCACCGTGCCCACTAACCATGCTCCTCAGTGCCACGTCCACACAGTTCTAGAGCACTTCCAGGGACTCCACCACTTCTCTGGGCAGCCCGTGCCAGTGCTGCTTCTCCTTCTGAGAAGAAATTTTTCCTGATATCCAATCTGAATCTCCCCTGGCACAGCTTAAGACCATTACCTCTTGTCCTATTGCTGTTACCTGGGAGAAGAGACTGACTCCCACCTCACTCCAACCTCCCTTTAGGGAGTTGTAGAAAGCAATAAAGTCTTCCCTGAGCCTCCTCTTCTCTAGACTAATCAATCTCAGTTCCCTCAGCCGCCCCCCATAAGACTTGTGCTCCAGACCCTTCACCAGCTCTGTTGCCTTCCTTTGGGCACTTGCTTTCTGAAGTGAGCCACACTAGCTGCTGTAATCTGTCAGAAGAAACTTGTCATCTCAGTTAGATTTTAGGGGACGGGTTTACTAGTCCTGAACCTGAATGCAAATTGTATGCAAACTTTTTATTCCCAGATAAATTGCTCATATTTCTCAGCATCGCATATATCTGCTATCACTGGTCAAGCTTCTGGGTCAAGGGAAGTAAGGTTTAATTGAGATGAGCAATAATTACAAGGCTGAAAAATGTTAACAACAAAAAAAGAAAGCATGCAATTCTGGATAATATTTTAAGATAAGGTTCCTTCTTAGCTTCTGTGCTTTCCCCTCCTTCAGGCTTCCCCATCTTTGAGCTACACCCCAGGTGTCTGGATGAAAGTGCAGAGTGTAGAGCAACACCTGATCCTCAAACTCTGCTCCACTGCATCCAGAGCGCCCTTCCACTGTGAAATTCAAAGTCTAGTTGAAGCCATGAGTCTGGTTCCAGCAAGGCTTAATTTACAATGAGTCCTTCCCAGTTTATCTCACCTCACACCTGTGCCTGTATGCACAGTATAAGCTCTGGGAAGGAGAGTGCTGGTTATGAAACGCTGGTGGCACACTGTGTTGCCTCTTTTGAGGCTCACACAAATTTATGCCTGCCTGAAAGGCTGGTGGTGAGGCTTCTGCTAGGGCTTTTCAGCTCCAGGTAACTTTATCTAAGTTATCTTTTCTTACTTTAAATGATCTATTTTTCTTCTTGTTATTTCTCCCCCCACTTCCCTTATGTTCCTATTTTGAATCTGGCTTCCTGGATTTTCACCTGTAACTTTGCAACTTTGATGACTCACATCTCTTGGTTTAGTTTGGGGTTGTTACCAGTGCATCCTCTGGGATACTGAGTTCCCCTCCCCTCTCAGCTTCCCAGAAGGAAGTCTATTGTGAGCAGCTTTAATTTCTTCCTTCTGAGAACTGATAGAACTCGCTGTGAAATCCTGAGCTGACTTTGCCTTATTTTGCACTATGCATCGTAAAATGTGTGAGCTGTGAAACAATTTCATTTGGCTTATGATTTTTGTCCTGTTCTAATTTTTTGCAGAGAGAAGAATTCTTTATGTAAATTTCTCAGCAATCTCTCTTCAAAATTTCAGTCACCTCAGTGTAACGGAAAGATGAGTATGTTTTGTTCATAACTGCGATCATAAAAGTGTTGGATAGGCTGCACAGAGTCAGAGTGCAGGGCCGCTCCCCAGTATCCTGCCTCCAGCTGTAGCCAGGAGTAAATTCCTAGGGAGTGGAACAGGGATAGAACAAGCACATAGGAATCCTTCGCTGAACACGTGCCCAGCTTAATACCAATCTTAGATGCCTCCCAGAGGGTGGTTATTTTACGTGTGTGTAAACGTAAGAATTGTCCAATCCTCAATCAGTTTGCCACCCATTAACTTGTCAAACCTTCCATGGGGTTTCCATAAAATTTTAGAATCTGCAGTGTCAATGGCAAGGAGTACCACAGCTTAATTACAAAATCACAGAATTGCAGGGGTTGGAAGGGACCTCCAGAGATCATCAGTTCCTACCCCCCTGCTAAAGCAGGTACTCTATAACAGGTTGCACAGGTAGACGTCCAGGCGGGTCTTGAATTTCTCCACAGAAGGATACTCCCAATTAGTGTTATGGGAAACTGCACATCCTTTAGTTTGCTTTGTACCCTCTGTCTGTTAGCTGATTGCCCAGTTTCAGAAGAAGTCCTGAGCAACTCATCCATATGCGGCCATCCCCTTTTATTAGTGACTGTATAAAATACCATGAGAAACACCTATACACACAGCAGGTCTTCTCACAGAGGCTGCAGAAACATCCTTTGCTTACTCATTCTTTGTATGGAAATCAATTCCTACCTTTGACTTTACTCTTGTTGTTCTTCTCCAAAATTTTTCTCATTTCTCTTTGAGATGGTGGTCTGAAAGTGCATTCAAGGAGCAAGCACAATACGGCCTTATACAGTGCGTGATGATGTTCTCTATTCCTTGTTCCCAAGCACTTCCCAAACTTTGGCTTTCTTTTTTTTTTTATTCTGCTATTACTATTGATGGAGATGACAGTTCCAGAGAGTTCTTTGTCATCACCGCACCATCTTTAATACCAAAGCAATTTCAAGACAGGGCTCATACACTGCAGTTCATCAATAAGTCAGTTAGCATTTCACCTGGGTGCTTCTACAACACTATCTGATCACGTTGAAACTGCAGCATCTTCAAGAAGCTGGAAGCAACTTCTGTGATGAATGCCTCATAGGTGATAAGTGGCCAGGAGTGGGAAATTCCCCTGGATCTTCAGTGCTGAACACAGAAGCAAAAAATGAATGCAATTGCCTGGCATAATTTTCTCTGAACAGGCTTCTAGGGCCTCCTATAAGTGAAAAGGGACATGTAATTAGTTTTGATGGGCTAAACACCTTTATATTGGCATATGCTTATCTGCACTTTAAGTCTTTCTTAATGGTGATTTTACACCTTCAAGATAGCGTTCTCCATTTATCTTCATATCACTTCTGAGGATCTAATGTGCATAGATGTACATTCTAGTTTTGTTTTTAATAAGCATCTTCATTTTTAGGCAGGTCTCCTTTCTAGATTTGAGTACAGCTGGGATGGACTTTTATTTTTAGTTGCTTCTGCAAAGATGGAGTTCCTAGATGTATAATGGTTGCTCGTACAGAAACTTTTGATTTACTGACAATCCGATCAGCTTATGTGTGGCTAAAATTAACAGTAAAGCACGGCTGATCTTTATACAGCAACAAAACCAAAACCAAACCCTCTGCAGGAAGTTACTTAAAAGAAGCAATAAAGATGACATATTAAGACAACCAGACTAGTTAATACTAACTGTTCTGATTAGCTATTTTTTTCACTGTTTGCCAAGATAAGTCCATGTGCTATGTCCAGGAATACAAGACTGTAACTACTTTGTTATTTAACAGAAGTGTTCATTATCTTGACCTGGGCATTTTGATATGCCCAAAAATACTTAAGGGAAGTTCTAAAGTGAGGCTTTGTTAGTACTTGGGAACATCATCTTTCTCTCCTTGTTCAATTTCTACATTAACTGCACATTATTGAAAGACAAAATACTTTACTGCTGGATGGTTGCTCCTTATCTTATTGGATTTTTCTCCCTCTTAAAAGATGAAATGAATAAATGAGAGGAAAGCATTGAAGTGGGAATGCTGCAGAAAGAATAGGGAAGAACAATCTGCTATTTAATATTCTTCTCATATACCTAGGGCCCAACTATTAATTAATATTTGCAATCACTTCATTCATTAACAGGGAATAAGAATAAAAAATCTTTTATTTCATACAGCCTTGAAAAACCATCAGTCTTGCTCTTCCTATTCCTTAACAAGAGGCTGTCTCTGAGAAAACAAGTCTGCTGAGCCATTGGATTTTTTTTTATTCAAAACTGTTTTTAAGATTGTCACCTTTCAAAGTCTTGCTTACAGTTAAAATATCTGATAATCACTCCATATAAAAATCAGGAAAAACAACACATATTTACCTTACCCTTGCTAAAGCTAAGTATAATGTGAAGTATTACAACAAAGTAAAAGTTGTAAAACTGCATTCCATCATCTGGGTTTGAATCTGGGCATGATAAGTACAGATCTCTGGGTAAGAAAGAGGCACTCCCTTTGAAGTGGAGATTTCTTGGAAACTTAACTATCCGGAATGTTCCAGCTGATAAAGTAAGAAAAGAAAATATGCATACATATTATTTTGTTCATTGCATGCATATTGAAACACAAATATTAGTCTAATAGTAAAAATGTAGGAAATTTAAAGCTGTGTCAGGGGAGGGTCAGGTGGGTGTTAGGATAAGGTTCTGCACCAGAGGGTGGTAGGCATGGAGCAGGCTGCCCAAGGAGCATTTGGACAACACTCTCAGACATAGGGTTTGAATTTTGTGTGGTGCTGTGTGGAGCTGGGAGTTGGACTCAATAATCCTTGTGGGTCCCTTCCAAATTAGGACATTCTAAGGCAAAAGAAACAGCATTATCTACAGTGCTAATACATTCTTTTTTAATAGATTTAATTTTGCATCACAACTTTACTTAGGATAATGCATAAATCTTTCCTGGTATTCCTCAGGTCTTTTTTTATTGTAGAATTGTCTCCATGTTGTCTTGCTCTTAAAAGTAGCATGTTTTCCAGGACAAGACAGTACATTAGCAGGTTCTGTGAGTAATACCTTGCTCTTCTAGTTGCTCAGTTCTTCATGCACAGGGAGAGATCAAACAACACTTCATATAGGTGTATTTTAACTCATATAGGTGAGCAGGCCTCGTGAGCTGCTGCTGAAAGATGTGACCTTGTTCTTCCCTCCCTCCTTGTCATCACTACAGGTTAATCATCATGTTGTACAAGCAACTGCCAAGGGTGATAGAAAACCTCATTTTTTCTATTTTTTTTTTCTCCCAGCTTTAGTTTTCTAGCAAGTCAGCCACCTGAACTGACTCATACTGTGACCACCTAACCACTAGATTTAACAGAAGGGAAGTGGTGGGGGCACACACCCTCAGCTGGGGAAGATTTGAGCAGAGTGATCTCCCTTGAAAGGCAGCTCTAAATATGATGTGAAACCTCTCTTTCAATCTCTCCAAAACACAGTGTAGGACCTATTCAACTGTTCCTGAATATAAGAATTAAAATAAAAGTTTATGGTTGAAGAAGTCTGTTCTTCTACTGTATGCTAGTCTGCTATTTGCTCTTGTACTGTAAGAAATAAATAATACGTCTCTGAATGCAATTAAATCATATGGACAGTTGATATTTAAAGCAGTATAGCTTATGGCTGGCATTACTTAAAAGCAAGATAATCACGATATTCTTCCCTAGGATTTGTAAGGTTAGTCTGTCTGGTTGTTGGAAGTGGGAGGTTGTATAACTTGTAAACTTGAAGAAAAGGTAAATTAATGTGTTGCTGATGTCCAAGAAGGAAACACAGCACTGCAAATTTGTATTGTCTAGGCAAGCACACCACCTTGTCCTGATATTCCTCTCTTGTGTCCTGAATGGTGAACAGGAGACTAAAACAAGGCCATTCACTTCTCTGGCCCTCAGTTCTACATACGATCTGCAGGCTAAGTATGAGGCAAGGCTGCCACTCCTTGTCAGCTCAGAGAACAGGTTCTTGGCCTCAAATCAAGCAGCTAATAGGCAGATGAAATTTACTTGTGCCTGTAATGAGTAATGAGCATGCAATGTTACTAAGAATGGGTCCAAATGGAGCAGAGCAGTTGTGCTATGAAGCATGAGATGGGTGCTGGCTATAGATGTGATCTCCCAGCACCTCTTTGTTTGCATTTGCTGTGGAGAGAGCACTCCCATCAGCATCCTTTGGGATCCCCAAGCTGTGCCCTCTTGGGAGTCAAAGGTGGATGACTGGGAGACAGACCTACTGCTAATCTCTGCTCCTTCTTAACAAAAGATTCTGGGGGAGCTTTCAGAGTGGTCAGCAATTAGATCTGCAAGCAGATCACACAGGAAGGGTAGGTGGATCGTCTTGGTCAGTATCCAGCATAAGGACAGGATAGAAGCCTGGAGTCTTGTGCAAGATAGGAAACGTTTGGCCACTGCCAGATTTTGGAAGAGGCAAGTGGCCCAATGCCCATAGTGCTGTGTAGGGAGATCAGGATACCAGGCAGGAGCTGACGTAATTCCCAGAACTGTTTTGTGGCCCTGGCTAGTGCAGGTTGCCCTGCACTGGAGTTGTTTCCAGAATGTAAAATGCTAGTTGCATACAGGCATGTTGAGTAATGCCATCCTTCCTGCCAGGCAATGCCAGGTGATGAAGTTCCTTTCCAGTCGAGGATTGTGCATCACAGCCAAGTAGGACATTGGTACAAGGAGTGCCTACTCACTTTTCCATATTCATCTCCTCCTAGACCGTCTATGGGACATACAATCCAAGATCTTCTTATGGGAATCATAAGCGTCTTGAGATGGCCTCTTCTAGCTGGGGACATGCCACTTAGCTCATCTGGAAACTCCTGACATTCTGCTATGTGGAAAAGACTCCAGCAGTAGGTTTTTATTGACCTGTTGGTCAATAAATTATTACCCCCCCTAAAGGGCCAAGTGATGTATGTGCTGTGGGATGCTGTGGGGCAAGGCAAGTGACTGCAACTTTACTGGAATGCGTGAGCATTGTACTACTACTTGCTTGTAGTGCCCATCAGAGACATGGCCTGACCCCCAGCCAGACCCACGTTTGATGCTGGGTTGGATTAATTTTCCTTGCTTTGTGACTTTGAATGGGGTGAAATATCAAGATCATTCTACTGTAAACACAAGAGGGCACCCCCACCTCACTTTTAAATGTCTTACAGTGTTTGTAAAAAGAAGTTATTGATGGAACAATGCAGAGTACTCACTTTGGTAATATAATAAATACTGTCCCTTTACAAGCATTTATAGGCCATGTACTTATAAGCCATATTTAAGACATGTATTCTTGGCTTGATCCTTTCTCCAAAACAGAATGGAGGAGGTACAAATTGAATGTTATCCTTGATCTCTGTGAAGTACAGCTATGCTCGTGCTTTTTTGGTAACCAGAGTTGCACTAGTTCTAGGGAACTGCAGTTTCTTTGCGGGAATTTCAAGTGCAGCATCTTGTGGAAACAGAGATAAAGAGGCTACTTCTTCTGTCTACCACAGCAAACTCATCAGGAAAAACTACGAAAAGGGACATTGTGCTTAAGCATTGTTATCCTTGCCAGCATTCACATATTTTGAATATCAGTGCACTGTTCCCATACATGTCCTTTACCCACCCATTCACTTCTCTCTGTCTGATGTGATGTCTGGAGTGTTTTGCACACTCCAGACAGCTACACAAAAGTAAATGTATTTTAAGTTCATCCAAGGACCTCAGCTATTGGTACCAAAGTCTCATCTGAACACACAGAAAATATTTAACAGCTCTTTAAAGCACAATAAATGAAAATCTAGGCTTGTAAAGCAGAATTGCCTGGACATTTTAAAACACAGATTAGAAAATGTAGCCACTTTTTTTTAAAGGAAATATGATCATAGAAAACCCTAATACTATATAATCCACTGCGCTATCACCTCAGCTTAAATGTTAAAATTTTGTATCTCTCTTCTTCCCCCAGAGGGAGTTCTCTGGTATGGTCTAAAGCTTTTCCACGAGGAAACAAAATAGCACTGAATTGCCATTTTTCCAACTGCAAAAAGGTAAGTCGGAATGGAGGAGTGAACAACCTAGTTCTTTTGTTCACTGGGAACTTCATCACAAATTCCTTAAACAAATTTCCCTTTGGCTGAGAAGTCTGATGTCTCTCACAGCATTTTCAGTCTGGAACGCAGACTGAACAAGGAATAAGAAAGAATCACCATCCCCTAATGCAGCAAATTACTTGACAGCGCTTTGGGGGAAAAATTGTGAGACTCAAATTATATCAAGTACTAAAACAGTAACTCCTGGGAGTGGTTATGTGCTGGAATTAAATACAAGTCAGTTTCTGTTATGGTCTCTTGAACTGCATTATATCTCCATGACACTACTTTTTGTTTTATGGCCTGGCAGATCCATAAACTCATTCCTGACTACACTATAAAGCAGACAACAAAGTATGGTGTAATAAGATCACAAGAAGATATGGTGCTTGTCATGTAACTTTGTAGAAAAATATTGAGTCTAACTGAATTTTCTGTTACTGGTTGCCTCTCCAAAGAAATCCGCTTTTAAAATGCACACTTTTTACTTGGAACATAATGGAATAGTGACATATTCATATGAGTCAAAGTGCTCATTTCACTTCTGAGCATGATCTTTTCCTCTGAAATAGCAAGTGATTTACAGGTATGGATGTTTCCAAAATGATGAACATAAAAGTTGGCTTTTGGCTTTATTAATGAACCAGACTGAAGAGGCCAGCTGCTCTATAGAAGGCTACCTCTGCCAGAACTCGGAAATAGTTCCCTAGGAAGGGACAGCGATGACTATTAAAATAGAAGAAATCAATTTGATGAGTTAGGAAGCCTCCCATGGACTTTTTTTTTTTCTTTTTCATTATAAATGTGTATTCATACATTTGGTAAAGCTTAGACATTACAAACTTGCAGAAAATACGTAGGTAGCTCCGAAAGTAATGCCTCCTATTTATTTCCATGGAAGCTACAACAGATTCAAAGAGCACAATAACACTATTTCATGGGCAAAGTCTCAGTAACAAAACAGTATTTTTCAACATAGTCATTACCATTAGCTATGCATTTTCTCCCACAATGAACAAGAGCCTGCATGCTGCGCTCATAAACATCTGCACCGCAGGGGATGACCCACTGTCACTATTGCCAGTGCTGAAATACATCAGCCAGCACCTCACTGTGCTCACAGCCACTGTTTACTTTCCATAAACATTCAGCAGGTGTCAATGAATGTCTGCAGGTGCAAATTCTTTTCTGCACAGAGGAATCCAATGACACATCTTTGCTTCATACACACTTTATACACTGACACCATTTTGTAGAACTGTCCTTCTGCTGCCATCTGTCACATGGCAACCAAATCTAATGGAATCATTTGCAGACAACACCAAGCTGGCAGGAAGTCTTGATCTGCCTGGGGGTAGAGAGGCCCTACAGAGAGATCTGGACAGGCTGGATCTCTGGGCTGAAGCCAATGGGATGAGGTTCAACAAGACCAAGTGCTGGGTCCTGCACTTTGGCCGCAACAACCTCAGGCAACACTACAGGCTTGGAGCAGAGTGGCTGGAAAGTTGTGTGGAGGAAACAGACCTGGGGGTGTTGGTCGATGCTCGGCTGAGCATGAGCCAGCAGTGTGGCCAGGTGGCCAAGAAGGCCAATGGAAGCCTGGCTTGTATCAGAAATAGTGTTGCCAGTAGGGGTAGGGAAGTAGTTGTCCCTCTGTACTCAGCCCTGGTGAGGCCCCACCTCAAGTACTGTGTCCAGTTTTGGGCCCCTCACTGCAAGAAAGACATTGAGGCCCTGGAGTGTGTTCAGAGGAGGGCAACGAAGCTGGTGAGGAGCCTGGAGCACCGGCCTTATGAGGAGTGGCTGAGGGAGCTGGGATTGTTCAGTCTGGAGAAGAGGAGGCTCAGGGGAGACCTCATCGCTCTCTATGACTACCTGAAGGGAGGTTGTAGTGAGCTGGGGGTCAGCCTCTTCTCTCTTGTGACTAGTGACAGGATGAGGGGGAATGGCCTCAAGTTGTGCCAGGGGAGATTTAGCCTGGACATTAGGAAATTCTACTTTTCTGAAAGAGTGGTCAGGCACTGGAATGGGCTGCCCAGGGAGGTGGTTGAGTCACCGTCCCTGGAGGTGTTCAAGAAACGTTTAGATATAGCGTTGAGAGACATGGTTTAGTGGGGTTATTGGTGGATGGTTGGACTGGATGATCTTGTAGGTCTTTTCCAACCTAGCTAATTCTATGATTCTATGAATATTGGTGAGAAAGTTCAACCTCTACTGCCATACCACAAACATCTGCCTCTGACACGTGGGTAAACATAATAAAATAGGAGGCATTACTTTAGGAGCAGTCCTTGCAGAATTGTTTGATATATATAATATATGGGTTGTGAATCTGGCTGTAAATGAGAAATCACTTATTTCTTGCAATTATTTGTTATCTGTAGTTATTTATTACTTACTTCTATCTACTGTAATAGGAGGATAGCTATCTAGGATAGCTGTTGGTAAGTCTTACACATCCACTCCTTCATGGCAGAGAAACCCAGTTCCCAGTAAAGTCTGCTGTCTTATGACAGTGATGCAACATGCTCTGGCAGGTCTGGCAGGGTCTTTATGCTGATTGATGACTACACCGCATGTTGGCAAGGCTGACTGTTGCCGGCATTTTCTTCAGGGAAGTGCTGCTGTGGTCTCTGACTGGAAATTCCAGGAAAACTTGCAGGAACATAACAGGAGATGATAATTCTATGTCAAGTTTGGTTAAAATTGGTCGGTGAGTAAGCACGGGTACTGAGGAAAGATCAGCCACTCAGGACAATTGCACAAGCCCTGACGTTTTGGAAAAGCAAATGAATTATTACTGGATATGCTTCATTTTGATTCATTGAATCAAGACAATTAATAAATCATTTTATAATCTTTTAATGTCTATTTTTCATAGGATAGGATAGGACACAATAGAACACAACAGGACACAATAGGGTATTATAGGGTATTAGAAGAGGGGCGGGGCGGGTAGGGGAGGGGCGGCAAGGCGAGGCGAGGCGAGGCGAGGCTGTTCAGTTGGAAGGGACCTGAAAAGATCATATAATCATGGGTCATCAGGTCATCAGAGATCATCAGGTCCAAATTCCTGACCTCTTCAGGGCTAACAAAAAACTAAAGTATATTCATGACATCATTGTCCATTTGTCCAAATGCCCCTTGAGCACCAACAGGCTCAGGACATCAACCAGCTCTATAGGAAGCCTGTTTCAGTTGCTGACCACACCCATTGTAAATAAATTTTTTGGAGTAGCAGAGTTTTTATCTTTTTCTGGTGCCCAAACAGTCCAAAACAGAAATGACATTCATCTTACATTCTCTCTGAAACTCAGAAGGAAAGGGTGCTGTCACCCTGAAACTTCTGTGTCAGGTCCAATGGATGGAACGACACAGCGGAAGGATCTTTGTAATGACTAAATACAACATGCAGCCACTGTGGATTCCACTGCTTTCACACAGGTTCTGCTTTCATGACACCTTCAAGGTGCAATGAGAATAAAATAAAATAGGTGAGAGAGTGTTACTACCAAAAATGCTAACTGGGAGCTTTGTGTTGTAAATAGAAAGGTGTAGTTGTCCAGGGATAGCTGGTCTCAACAACTTAGGCTTGGTAACTTCAATTTTTTAGCTAAGCTGTAGCAAGTTCTCTACCATTAATTAGACTTCATGCAAAGCATTTGTGGACTTAACTGTCTCTACAGAAATTCAAGGAGCAATTCAAGGTGGAGAATCAGCAAGAAGGATTGAATGGATGATTATGAAGCAATGAGTGCAGACAAAACTTGGAGAAATAATGCTCATTAATGGAATGAAAATGTGATTCATGTGGTTTGTATAGAATGGAAATGGAACAGAAAGACATGACAAAAATGTTCCATTTTACAAACATATTAACTTCTGCATCTATTCACAGTGCAAGTTCTTCAACAGACTTTAATAAACCTTTAATTAAAATTTGCATCACCAAGAAACACCTGAATGGAGGCAACAGAATAATTTGAGTGAACAAAAGCTGAAAAATATAAGGTACTACTCAAGCTATCCGCAGCAGATGATCCACAGCAAAGTGTCTGAAAAGATTCAGAGTTCCAGAAATGCCAGAAGTAACTCCAAAATGCCTCTGAACAGAAGTTTAGTTTGAAAATAGAATTATGCAATGGGATGGTCTTAAAGCATTTTAGCCATTTATTTTATCCAAATCCCCACTTTCTAAGGATTTTAGTGCTTTTAAAATCTGTCTTCAAGAAAACTAATAGATTTGGACATCAAGGAGTGTCCAAGATTTTGGACAAAATGACTTTAAAATATACTTACTAGTTAAAAATTTGGAAAAGTAAAAAAAAATTCAAACTATTAACATAATGAGACAGCACTCATGCACATCTGTCTTAATAAGACCATGTAAAATACTGTAATTCATAGAAACAAAATATTCACAAACTTACCTATTAATTAATATTAATGCCTCCTTGTGTTAGATGACTGGTCAGGTTTTGCATGCAATGCTACAAGGTCAGCCAATGAATCCAAAAGAAGAGGCGTAGGCCTTTGTTTTGTGAAGTGCTCTGAGCATTTCCATGGAAGGCTGCAGAGACTGCCTTGGTAGAGAACATTGTTCTAAGAATAAAAAGGAGTCTGAAAGAAAAACAGATTTAATAGTTTCTAGAAAAGGAAGTGAAATGCTTTTGATTCTGATTTATTGTTCCCCATCATAAACAAGAAAAGAGTTGCACAGGATAACAAGTGGTGCAGTGCTGTAAGACACTCAAAGAAGCTGAAGGATTTTTGCATTGATCTTAGGATGCAGAGATCTCATTACAATGATGGGCATAATACACTGAATATTTTACGCTGTTTTGCATACAGTGTGTTTTGTATGTCACATGTTTACATTCTGCATAATTTATATTTTTATAATATATGCTGTGTAAGTATGTGCTATATAATTTACATCCAGATGACGTTAGCCTCACAAAGACCTTCTGCTGGCTGCAAGCATTCACCATGACCAGGCAGCGCCCCTCTGTCTCTCTTAACTGTGCCAAGGAAGACAGTGCAGGGTAAAACCATTGCTAGGAATCTCCCCTTAGGCAGTGCTAGAGGACTATCAATAATTTCAGCTCTCCAGGCACCCAGAGGAGTAAAAAGAATTCTAAGTAGAAGTTAAATCACCTTTATTGCCTGTGAAAACATTAGCTTTACTCATTCAGAAGATAAGTGAGAAGTGTTTGATTAAAATATACTGACTGACTGATTCTGCCATCGGTCAGACTGTATATTTGATTCAGAGAAAATGCAGATTTTAGCGGTTATTCCATATTAAGCAATTTTTAAAATTGTTGTATTTCATCATTAAAATGTTTTATAGCTGCTAATGAGAAAATCAGCATTCAAAGAGCATAAAACAGTCTTTCTGTCATTCTCTGTTAAAATCAGAAATAGCAAAGTTTAAAATTTGGGATGTAAGTAATTATGGCTACAATCTTTACTCAGTTGTTACTCAGCCAGTAAACTTCAGTAGATTCATAACATAGAAAATACAGTTTTCAGTGCCCAAGGGATTCTACTACTTTTTTGTTTACCTTTTCTATTTTTATTTCAAATGCCAAGCATTTTAATTGCAGGACTTATCAAGCTTACTGAACAATTAAAATACATTAAAATGATTAGAGTTTATTGCTTTTTTATAGATATCATTACTACAGTCTTAAATTAGTCTTGGAAATGTCAGGCATTTTTGCTTGGCAGAAAAACATATCATTTGCAAAAAAATTCTCCCATCAACTCAGTCAATCCAGTAAACTTTCAAACCTGGTCAGCAAGTTTCCCATGGCAGGGCTCTCAATTTGTTTTTATTGGCTTCTCTGCAGCACATTGTTCCTGTTCTTTCTCAGATCCAGGTTTGAAGACAGCTGGCGGGTCTGCTATGTCTGCAGAGAGGTTGTCCCCAGTGCCATGAGATGCTGAGAGATGGGGACATCCCTGGCAGCAGAAAGTTTTCTCTAGGATGTCTCCTGTGTGGGCATGAGGACTCCTGGGGATCACTAGCCAAGTGCTGTGGTTTTCTGCTGAATCACAAATCACCCCAACATGCCAGTGTCAGCCCTGGTTGTTGTGATAACAACATTTCAGAAAATGCTTGCATTGCTGAGCTAGATGTTGTTGCAATGGCCACAGAACTGTGCCTTGCCATGCTTGGGCAATCCCTTTGTGATACTGACTTCTGACATGACATGGTACCTGTACATCCAGTGTCTACATGTGGTGCTTTCAACACAAGCAAACCAAGAAAACCATGGATAGATGCTGTATTTTGGACTACTGTGTTGGGCTATTGAGCTGGTAAGAGCAGCCCAGAGTTATTAATTTCCATGCCTAGATGTAACACAATTATTAAACCAGGTGGATAACCTCTTCCTTGACTAAACCTGGAGGGCCTGCCAGGGAAGGTTCAGGTTGAATAATAAGAAAAAGTTATTCTCCAAAAGAGTGGTGAGGCACAGGCTGCCCAGGGAGGTGGTGGAATCACTGCCCCTGGAGGTGTTCAAGAACCATGTGAGTGTGGCACTGAGAGACGTGGTTAGTGGGCATGGCGGGGGTGGATTGACAGTTGGAGTAGGTGATCTTAGTGGTCTTTTCCATGATCCTATGGTTCCATGATTATGGGAAGGAGGGGGCAGAAACACATGCACGAGTTTGCATACATTGTGCCATTTTTAACTGCATAGTTTTTCATGATTTTTCATATACTTGAATCAAAACGGAAAACTCATGGCTTCAGAACCCAAATATCAACAAGCTAAATTGTGGAATGTTGTTCAAAACCACCCTCCTCCTCCATACTTTACTAGATCTATGCAAGACACAGATGCTTCACTTGCAGGCTTCAAGTGCTCAGGTGCCAGGTTTGAGCTAGGCAAATATGTTGCTAGTAAATGGTGGGGTGCACTGGGTGAACTCTCAGCAGACATGGGGCAGGAGGAAGCACTCCCAGAAACAAAATTAAGCTCTGGTGGTTTGATCTGTTTGGCTGGGATGGAAGACATTCTGTTTTCTTTTTTTTTTTTTTAATTTCTTTTTCAGAAGGAAGTGAGAAAAACAGGATTTGAGAGTTACAGGTCTAGGAATCTGACTTGTGAGCCTAATCTTTGTGTCACAGGATTGCTTTTCTTAGTACTTACCATTAACTTTGCACTGAACTGCAAGGCAGCAGGGCTATGTTTTTTTGCTCTGTCTGAGCTTTTCTTGACATTCCTGTAGCTTTGTTTTACTTGAGTTAGCTGTGACAGCAATTTCTCTAGTTGATCATGTGTCTGTGGTTAATTTATTTTGCTCATTTGTCTCTGTGTGGTACAGCCATAGTTCTGTACAGATAGTACAGCAAACAGTTATTCTATCTAAAGTGAGATATTTATGTCTCTAACACAATGACACAGTGCAGAGAAATACAGCCCAGATGATGGCAGAGGCCTTGAGAGGTGGAAAAGTGGGGTGCCTACAGAGGAAGGAGAAGCATGGGGTAGTAAACTGGGACACGGCCTGGGACTGGAACATGCATGCGGCTGTCAGCAGCTCCCTGGTGGGCAAAAAAAGAAATGCAGGCCTGGTGCTGGGCAAAACCGGCAGTAGGTTAACAGGGAAAACGAAGAAATAGTACGTTCTTGCTGCAAAAGTAATGTTTGAGCTCTCACAGTTCTCTGGTCTATGATGAGCTCCCTGGAAATGTGAGGACAACCACACAGCCCCCTCAAGATCTGCGAGGTAGGAACCAGCTTTATCTGGGACTCCTGAGGCGGTGCAGACTTTGAGTTAAAATGTCAGTGTCTCAAGGTCATTTTGCAATTTACTGTGAGGATATGCAGTGATGCAGACATACCAGCTAGTGGCACCAGCATAGTGCAGTAGCATACAGCTTAGTATTTGTGTGCTTGCTACTGGGAGAATACAGCGGCTGTAAGCTGATGGGAATGCATTTAGTAATTCACACTTATTTTGTGTAAACTAAGCATATGCATTGGTTCACAAGCTGTGATGTGTTAATTTCTTATGCAGTTCTATACATTGTTTACAAAATGCAATGCAAACACCTTCTGTTATCAGTTGTTCAGCATCTGTTTCAGAGATGTTTCTGTAAATGAATATCCCCTGTTACTGCTCTTTCTGGTTTGCCTCAGGGAAAGGTGATAGAATGTAGCTTATCTCTGACATCAAAAGAGATTTGCTTGATAGGTCTAGAAATGCCGAGCACTCACGAGTTACTGCTGCTGGCTGGTTTGTTAGTCCGCATGATTTACAGCAACCCTGCTGCTCTGTGGTAACAAATGTGCTGTCCCTTTCAAGGCACAGTCTCTTATGTTGTTGATGAACACAGGCTGTGCTGATTCCTCACTGGGTCTGACCATCATACAAATAACAACTGATACATACAGCAAATCTCAGATCTTGATGTCTCATGTGCTTGCATTTCATGTTGATCTAAGGGCATCCCCTCATTGTAGTAGGATTATTCTCCAGTGGGTTTCAGGAAAAGGCTAGTTTGGGGTTAATTTGAGCAGGTCATTTTCTTTTGAGGGATATATTTTTGTCGTGCCCGGTTATTGCAGATGTCTGTATTTCTTGCAAGCAACAAGCCAAGTTTCTTCTCCACTGCTTAGCTCAGACAAAGGCAGGACCTATCCTTCTGTAATTCAGAGTCCCACTGGTGGGGAAACGTGGAGGACAAGAAGCAGCAGGGAATGGGCAGACCTAATGGCAGAGGAAATCTCTATCTGCACTCCCTGAGTGGGAGCAGTGCAGCTGCTCAGTGCTCAAAGCTGTTGTTTTTCTCCGTGTGCATTAGTTTGGAGGTTTCGTGATGGACGAAAGCCAAACTAATGGCAGGATGTTGTTCTCCTTGCTGTCGTAGAGTGTTCCCACCACCTCATGCCTCAGTGTTGACTCTGCCATGCCTCAGCCAAATCCTCCAGTTGGTAAGATTAGTTTCTGGCCAGATCAGCAAGTAGCCCCCGCTAGCTGCCAGTGTCGCCACTGCTGAACCCAAGGTGGTAGAGGTGTGTGGCTGGTACTCTGGCAGCTATTCAGCCCCACACCTTACCATGGTGTAGGACTATGGCAACAGATAACTGTGCCTCCTGTACGCATTTTCAAGGCTGACGGAAAACTGTAGGAGTTAGAAACACAGGGTGAGATTCTTCATTATAACCAGTAGAACTACTGAAGCCTAATTTTTTGCAGATTTGCACCTCACAAAGCCTGTTCCCTCTCGTTACAGTAACTCCACATTCTCCATGTTCCTTCCCACAGTTTTAATTTGTTTTCATAGCTCCCTTGATTACTTAGTTGAAAGAACTTAAAGAACACCAAATATTGGTATATTAAATGATCTTTAAGAACCTCATATGAGCATGAAGGATAGCAATGAGTTGCCGTACTGCAGCTGCTTCCACTCTAGCTCACTGGCAAGAACAGACACTGTACTTTGCGACTTTTTTCCAAAGGCATTCACGTTAGATACAAAGGGTGCTCATATTGCTGAATGGTAGGAACCAACAAACGTGTTCCTAAAAGGAAATGTTTAGACAAAACACATCAAATAAATCTCAACTCAACCTTTGCAATATAATATTCTTGCTTAAATTAGCCTGTGTGGAAACTCGATATAACTTTGCAGTAAAGTCATGGATAAGTCTAAATTGATGGCATTTCTATTATGCATTTTCTACAGTAGTTCCCACTGATTTGATATTACGGTTCTATGTTAATGCTTTGTTAAATGAATTCCTTAACTCATTTTTTCCCATGCCCATGATAATAAATTGTCCCTAACAGTAATGTGTATAGGCAGCAGAGAGATACAATTCCAGAAATGCTCCTGTCAAATCGTTATGCAATTCTCATGCATCATAAGATCTATGACAATGTGTGTGCAATTTAGAACAGGTCTTTGTTCCCAAATACTGTGACAGTACGACTTAGTTGCAACTAATCCCAGGCCCCAGAGGTTGAGGGGAAAGCTTGGAGCAAGGATGACTTATCTTGGGTGGAAAATCAGGCTGGAAAATACTTAAGCAAAATGCACAGACATAAATCCATGGGCCCTAGTGGCATGCGTTTACAAGTATTGAGGGAGCTGGATGACATGTGCACACTGAAATAAATGCTGTGTAACTTCAATTTTTAAAATTCAGCACAGAATAAACTTATAAAATGGATACCACTACCATTCCAGGTGATTTTGCTTCCTTGTACAAAAGGACATCCAATCAATTCATCATGTTTTTCCTGAAACACCAGTGCTTTCAGCCCATTACATTCAGATATATTGAAAGAAGAATAGCTATATGTAAATATGGAAATTTATAGCAATTTGGAAACTGATTAAGAGTGTGTCATATTTCCTCGCCTTGGGGTAAGTAACATCCATCAGAGGGGCAGAGAAGAAGCCCGGGGAAGGTTGCAAGGTTAGCCAGTTAATTTCTTATGTTGCTATATTGTATCAGAGACCTTAGGTTTCTCTAGCTTCCTCTCATTTTTCTGTTTGTGTCTGCAATAATTTGATGCTGTTGTTTTGGTAAAACAACCATGTTCCCAACCCCCTTCCCCTCCCATGTTGACAGTTATAGCAACCAGATTCTTTTTTCCCTAAAATATTTCATTTAAAGACTAGAGACTAAAAAATGTGACTAAAGCATTGTTTTAGCTTATGTGGTAATATACATCTTTGCGGTTCCTCGAAAGAAGGAGCCAAATTCATCTGTTGTGCAAATTCATAACAATAAGCATTCAGTAGAGATGAAACTCCAGCCTGTTTATGAATGAATCTTTTATTTCTTCTACTTCAATTCACCCGAGTTCTTACTATTAGGTAAGTGCTATCAGCTAGTGCTACAGAAACAACATTCTCACCCATTAAATTAGTAGAAATGTTATTGTTCTCCTTTTTTTGCGGGGGCAAGGGTGTTGTTACAAGAGCCTACAATGCTCTGATCTGCCACTTCTCTGTTTTAATGAAAGCAGATGGTCCTTATGACAACAGATACACAATTTTCACCCCAAGATGCATAACTCGATTATTTTTCTTTTTGACATTAGTAGGCAAACTCAGTAATGGTGAAAAGGTCAATGTAACCGTTATCTCAGACTTAAAGACATCTTTTCATTAATCAGAAAGCAAACAACAAAAAAATCTGATAGAGTTCCTGTTGCAAGAACAAAGGGTTGCAACAACGGATGAGTTCTGTTTTCTAGGGCATCCCTTTTGCAAAAGCTGCCTACCCATTAAGTCTGGTAGGAGATACATTAAAGCTTTAAAGTGTATCTCAGAATTGAAAGGATGTGAAACAACAGTAAGAGTCAAGTTTGATCAACCACAATCCATTTCAGATGAAAAACTCATCCTTTTTTCATTAAAGCTACTTACAGGTGGAGTGCAACTCTGACTGAAAAGCAGACTGTTACCTTTAATCTTCGAAGATTTGACTCCTGATCTTGAAACTACAGCATCATTTCATTTTACAATACGCTATTTTTATGCCCTTGAAGAGAAACGGAGCGGAGTGTTACTGGTCAATGTGAATTCCTTCCTGACTTATTGAAAGAATAACATGCCACGATGGCATAGGTACTGCCGCTCTGGAAGATCGTCGCTGTATGCCTCGCTTTAGTCATCCTGCTGCACCCGTTTTGTCTCCTCTAGGGGGCAATTTAACACAAGCTATATCTAGTAAGGCATACAGACTAGCAAGAAAGAACGCTCCGCCATTGATTGTGGAGGCTGAAGAACTTATTTCCATTTAAAAGGCCTGGCCAAGCTGAAATAAGTTTCTGTGGCTGCTGGTCTGTAAAAGCTTTGTAAGGGGGCTGCTGAGAATAGCAAAGTGTCAGAGTCTTTGAGCTCCCAGGCTCACATCTGCTTTCTCCAGTGACAAAGAAAGTCAAATGAAGTTTTCTTAAATTCTTCCTTTTCTAGATCTGACTTTTTTTATGTACTGTTTTTTTCCCCTTCCACCTGCAAGAAATACATTACCATGAGCACATCACTGCACTACTGCTTTTTAACTACCTGCATGAGGGTCTTAAAGGGAAGCCTGAGCTCATGGCCAGGGCACTCAAAAAGCAAGCAACCTTGGGACATTTCTGCTTTCTCAGACAGCCTCCTGCCTGCCCTTGGGAAGCTTTATCATCTCTGTGCTTCAGTTCCCATGAGCAAAAAGAGGACAGCAAACAGCTACATCTGATTAAAATTTTTTTTCATAGATCTCTCCAGACTCCCTAGTAGAGGGCTTCTGTAAGGGCTTTACATCGGCAGGAGATGGCAGTCTCCTTAATGGAAAAAAATACATAAATATCAGACAATTTAATGGCCCTAATCTCAGAAACAATTTGCAATAGAACAGTTAATTACCCTGTAGTGTCACTGTGTGTTGACTGAGTTTGGCCCTATTAATTTTTTTCTCATGCACATGCTTGGTATTTCCATATTACTTTAGCCTTATGTCCTGTATTTTTACAAGGTTAATTTATTTTTCTTATCAAATAAATGTTGTAGAAATAATGTAAGTAAATAAACTCATAACAGTATACTTCCCAGTGCTCAGATTCTTCAGAAATGAGAATTTATCCATTCTGTTTTTAAAGGAAAAGAATGAAGTTTACTAGAGAATACTCTGAATAAGAGTGCAGTTATTATTTTGGAAAGTTGGGCACACTGCTTGAGAAGGCAGCTGAATGCGCCATCCTTCCCTGTGATTTCCTACTTATGAATGTTTAAAGCTTACATCGAGTGCTTGCCTGTTCGGAAAATCCAATCATGAAGCAACATTTGAAAACCAAAGAGGGAGAGCCCCTGTGCTCTCAGCAGGGAGACCAAGCGAGATTAATAAAAGCAATTGGTAGCCAGCAAGTAAAGATTGAAGTAGTTCGAAGTGCATTTTGACTTGGTTAGTAGAAACTGCAGAAATGCACAGTTCCTAATACTGCCAACATACCTGGCAGTGTAGAAAATCTCTTGAAACAAACTGACTCTTGTTATTAAAGATTACCTAGAGCATTAAAATCCACTAGATCCCTGTTTCAACCTTATCTTTCATTTTCAGTCCCTGTTGCTTAAAACAATGAAAACGTAATTTATGCTACTTATATGAAAGAAGAAGAAAGGGAGAAGGGGTAAATATTATCTGTATTACCATGCAAAGTAGAAATTCTCTGAGCTGAAATAACTTCAGAACAGTATTAGCATAGCTTGTTCCAATGTAGTCTTGTAAAGAGGACCAGAACAGCAAACTAAAACTACATAATTTGTAATAGCACATCCTAACAATCTCTGAATCATAGAATCCCTGGAGTTGGAAGAAGCCTTTGAAGGTCATCTCATTCAACTCCCCTGGAATGAACAGGGACATGAACAGCTAGATCAGGTTGCCCAGGGCCTGATCCAGCCTAGTCTTGAGAGTCTCCAGAGACGGGGCATCCACCACCTCCCTGGGCAACCTGTTCCAGTGCCTCACCACCCTCACTGTAAAAGATTTTTTCCTTATATCTGTCATGTTTTTATGATTTTTGGTTATCAGTATTCCACATCATAACATCATGTAGTGCACTGGGAGTTAAAGAGTTAATGCTCCAGTTCTGTGGATCATGGATAGTTCCAGGTACCTGGTTCTCAGAAGAGAAGAACAACTGCATTTCCCAGAGGACTTTGCTGTTCTGTTACCATTTTCCACTCAGAGGGAAAGATAAAAACTGTTCGCATATCACAAGACATTCTCTCCTCTGCCCATCTCTCACCCTGGCAGCATCTCACTCCCCAGCTGTCTCACCGTCAGCATTAGAGTAAGGCCTACCTTAATTTTGGACACACTCATTTTATTGGATTTATCAGCTTAAATTGTAATTATATTGAATTATAGTGTGCTATTTTGCATTCCACTACCTTAATTAGTAAATTAGTTTGTTTCTCCTCAGATCGTTGCTGCTGTTTTGTTTTTAGGCCCATCTCCCTACCCTTTTTCCCTTTCCTGGGGCATGGATCCATGGGTCCCCCACCCCAATAGTCACAGAACCGGCCAAACCTGCCCATAAACCATTGACAATATCCAACCTAAATCTACCCTCTTCAAGCTTGAAACCATTTCCCTTTGTTCTATCACAACAAACCCTGATAAAGAGTCTGTATCCTTCTTTCCTGTAGCTCCCCTTTAGATATTGAAAGGCCACTATCAGGTCACCTCAGAGCCTTCTCCTCTCCAGGCTCAACAGCCCCAGCTCTCTCAGCTTGTCCTCATAGGAGAGATGTTCCATCCCTTGTTTCATTTTTGTGGCCCTTCTCTGGATGAGCACCAACAGGTCCACATCTCTCCTGTACTGAGGACTCCATGTCTGGATGCAGTACTCCAGGTGAGGCCTCACCAGCACAGAGTAGAAGGGCAGGATCACCTCCCTCAGCCTGCTGGCCATGCTTCTTTTGATGCAGCCCAGGATACGGTTGGCTTTCCAGACTGCAGGGGCACATTGCTGGCTCATGTCTAGCTTCCCATCCACCAGTACCCCCACGTCTTTTATGGCAGGACTGTACTCAATCCTTTCATCCCCCAGCATGTATTGGTAGTGAAAGCATTTGTTACTCTTTATAGATCAGACCGATCTGAACATTTGATAGAGATTCACCCTACCCTACTCAATAGCTCTGGTAATACCATCAAACTGAAAGAGACCATGGTCTCATCTTGCAGACAATGATCCTCATCTAGTGCAGAGATGAAGCAGTGGGACACAGTGACCTTCAATCCCTTCCTTGGAGCCTTTCACACAAGGAGGGGACAACAGGCTCTGTATGATACTGCCTGAGCTGGAGCTTGGACCAGATGACCTCCAGAGGTACCTTCTAACCTAATCCATTATGTGATTCTAGTTACCAATGGTTCTTGACACAAAGACACAGCTGTGAGGTTGAGCCTGCTGCTTGGTCTGGCAGCTGTCACCCAGGAACTGGTAAAATAGATGTAGGTGCCATGGGAGCAGAGTATCATGGTGCAATTAGCATTTCCTATTTGTTTACTCTGCCACCAACATGTTTTTCCAACTACATCTGGTTCCATTTGTGAGAAATTGCACTAATATCCCCACTCTTGACCTCCTCCTTAGTTTCCTCTCCTTGCTATTTGTAAGAGCCATGAGTCTGAAGGAGGTTAGAAAAGCATCTTGAATATTCCCTGTTATTTTCCTGGAGTCAGGTAGTATTGCCATCCCAGCAGCAGCGTACAGCATCAAGATATGCTTTGTGGTGAAATACATAGCTGGAATATAAATCTCCAAAGGAAAAGGAGAAAAAAGAATCAAGACCATATAAAAAAAAGCCTTGAATAGCAACTCCTTGACATTTTAAAAGGTGTACTGATAGAGGTGAGCAGTCATGGGAAAAGTGGGGCAGTCTGAACAATGCTGGCATTTGGAAACAAGGTAGAAAAATGTCAAAACTGCAGATTATACAGCTGAAGGGTGCGGATGCGCAAGAAAAGAGAGGATTGTAATTAATCTAGAAGCACCATTAATTAAGTAAATCACACATTTATTCCAAACATTACTCATTAATTGACATGAATACCCTTACTCAATACTCTTCGGTGGTAGATCCCCCTTTCCCAGCAGTGTAGATAAGATACTGATCTTAGCTATCCAAACATACAAGGCTGAACTGCTGCATACTCAAATGAGGGTGAGGAGAGCTGGGGGACAAGTCTGAAGAGCTGGCTTTGGTATGCAACAGTGAGCAGCAGAAACCAAAAAGTGATTTGTGCCGCTAGGGGAAGACTGTCTTCCACCTACTTGCAGTTACCACCACCATACCCATTTCCTAGCCTGGCAGCAGTAGCACAGCTAAGCTTGGCTCTAGCATGGGCAAAAAAGGGAAGATAACCTGCTTGTTTTGTTGTCTGAGCAGCAACTGCCATAAACATCAATCTGAGTAAGTCCCAGTAATAACAGTGCTAACTATTCATCTGAGCATCCAGAGTACAAGATAGAGATCAATAATTAGTTAAGAAGTCTAAGAAGAATTGATTAAGAAGTCTTTTGGTTGGGAAAAAATGAGTGGAAAGGCAAAGCAATTGCTAAAACAAGAGAAACTCAACTTCCTAATGTTAGGAACTCCAATTCTAAGGAGCGTTAGTATATTGAGCTAGGCTCACTGGAAGATTTATGTTCACTATGATTGCTGACTTGACTATGTGGGTCTGCACTGCATAAATGTACATCTGGTGCGTGGTAATTAAATGCTAGACTAAAGTGGGCATTTTAATTTAGATATTAGGTCAATAATTAGCTTTTCACGTGCTAATTTTGTTTGCTTCAGCCCCCCCCCACCCCCTTCATTTTTGAAGCTGTTCTGTAGTCTATGGGGAAAATAATCTTTCATAACAGCTTGTATGTTGACATTTATTGGCAAATAATGCCTTTCAGAGATTTCCTAGATTTCTATATGGGATCTTTAAACTCAGGAGAGTTAGGACCCAAAATGAATCTGTTTCTTGTAGATACCCATTACTACTGCGTGGGTTTCCATGAGGTGGCTCCAAGAAGAGGAGACTGTGATGGGGGTAATGAAACAATGTAGCGTCTTGAGCTGACCACTAATTCTGGGGAGATGTTAGTGTTTTCCAGTGCAATTTAAATAAGCAGGGATTTGTTAATTTCCAAGAGCTACCCTAACCTGAAAAGATCATTCACCCCCAGGCATATTAGGGCGTTTTTCCTTACTCTCCTTCTAGCTGTAACACTGGGATCAATTTAAGATTTCTTAATATGAATGACTTCCATCTAGTGGACCAAGCAGACACAGACAGAGTTATTGAGGCTTTTAAGATGTTTTTATAACTCTTCTTTGAGAATGTATTGTAATATTATGGGAATGATGTTTACAGACCCTTGGCCCTTATAGCTCCCACTAATCATACAACCCACAGTTGCCAATGGTAAAGGAAAGTCTTACATCACTAAAATAGGAACTGACCAAACTGATGGTGAAATTGGCACTTTGAAAAAAATGCCGTCTTCAAAAACCCAGACAGTGTGATGATTTACAGAGATGGTTTGTGACTTTGAGCTCTTTGGCTCTTAATTAAATGCTTCATACCAGGAATAACCATTTTACGGGAACTGTCATATTAAAATCAAAGTATCAATCTGTGTAATTCTCTATATTAGATGGTATGGCTGATCTGGCTTTGACGCTGTTTAATATCAGGCCTTCTGTAAGGCTGATAAGTAGTTTTTTGTTTTCAAAATTATTTTTCCCCTCACAGTCTTTACAAATGACTGATTTGTACCTTTGATACAAGAAGCTAAATTTTCTCTCTATATTTGAATTCTGTCACATCACCCAACGCCTCTTGAGGACAGTAGGAATCTGTCTGTTGATGTTAGAGGTTACTCAATCAGTTGCTAATTGAAAGTGTCAGTATTTTACAAACAGAGCTCAGACTTAGCAGTGTTGATTAATTTCATGAGTGGTGCTATGAGTAAGTACATAGAGCATCTTAAATACTGCAGCCTCTTAAAAAATTCTACCGATATGAATTTTTGCAGGAGTACCAGGTTGCTCTGTACATTTTCAAAGGCAACAATTAAATCTAATCTTTACAGTTTCATAGAAAACCAAATCAGGTGAATTCAACTCAATAATAGAGGTAAGCATGGTAATAGGTCTGATTTGAAACTGAGGTCATTAGTGACTGCTCAATAACACAGTAAATGGCATACCAAATATAATGCATCAATTTGAAAGTATCAAACAAGTGTGGGAAAGTATCAACACTGGCAAGGTAATAAACTGCCCCCTGGCATTACGTTATGCTTCACAGAAACCAAGTTTTGGAAGAAAATATGTCTGAGTTACGTGCTTTTATCTTCTATATGGGAACAGCTGGACCAATTACCAGAGTTAGGGAAGTCATCTGGAAGCAGAATTTTACATGTGAATGAGTTGAAAATTTTAATTAGGTTTTTAAAAGATCACCAATCTTTGTGTGGCATAAACTTGGTAGCCTGCTTGTTTTATAAATCAATTTCAAATATGACACGTTCAGTATATTTTTTAAAAAAAAATGTAGTGTTATTCACATGTATGAGTTCAAGCATGAATTTATTAATCTCAGCTTCACTGTCTATCGAGTAGTCTTCTCAGCTACAGAGTGAGAAATGGGATACTGAACATTTAAAAGTTAATGTGATCCTTTTGCTGTCAGGTTTCAACGTAGCGTCTGTAAAAGAAGCCATGGAGAGTGGGCAAGGAGGCTCAGCACTTTGCATAAAGCTGGAGCCATATGCTTTTATTTGAAGGGACATAATTCTTCTATGTGGAAACGTGAATCAGAGTTTTGTTCATACTTCGAATACATATGAATGTGTTTGTTAATGGCAAAGCATTATTGACATTGATTAACCTTCCCCATGTACTTTTTTTTTTTTTTAAGTAGATACATTTATACATAACTAGATGATAAGGTCTTGAACCTCATCAGGGAAGACCCTACTTCAGTTCAATAGTTTTTCATTGAGTTTCAGAGACACAAAGATATGATGGATGAGGAATAAACATAGGTCTGGAGACATACGTGTACTGTGACTTGTTCTTTACTATTTGTATTTCAGAAACTAACAGATTGAAGTCACATAAAAATTACTCGTTTACAGGCACTGCTCATATCTCTATTTTCCCAAGATGAAACAAAGCCTCCACCTCACCAAGTTCACAAGTGGAATAGACAAAAGGAAATAAAAAGAAAAGAGTGTTGAAGAGATGGAGCAGGAGTTCTGGCTAGAGTAGTAGGCTCAGGAGAGCTTCTGAGGTGGTCACATCTTCCTTATCTCCAGCTTTGACAGGTTAGGGCAAATCACAGGAGCACCTGTAATATTCTTCATCTTCCCACTGCCAACAAATACAATGATGGGTGAATGAGCAGGTCAGCTACACCTGTGACAGCATCAGGCATACTATGGTGCTAAGGTCCCTTCTCTGTCCCTGAACCATGGGCATGTCCATGCTACTAAACTCTCCTAAGCCATTAGCACAGGATGGCCACATCTCAACTACCTAGTGGTAGACCCCACGCATACTAGTTCCCAAGCTGTGTCTGAGAAGTGTTTGGAAACCAGTCCAGGACAAAAGAGTGCCAGGGACAGGCAACATGTAGCTGAGAGCCCATCATAGTTTAATGTGTCAGAAACAATGCACTGAGAGAGGTGCACAAAGATACAGTTTTTAAAGTAGAGAAGGTGCTGCTTTTTCCTTGGTTGGCTCAGGCAACTGCTGGTTGTTATTAATTTCCTAGATAAGGATTAGAGATCATTTAAATACATTCCAAGTGTATTTTGAGGGAGCTGCTAAACAAAAGACCTCAGGAAGGCAAAGACTAGGGAGGGACAAGATCCCAAAGGGATGATGTGCCCAAGAGAGGCATCTTACTCAAAGCACAGATGCTCTGGGAAAAAAAAAAAAAATTGAATCAATCACACACAAAGAGATCTATTTGTCGGAGCTTCTTCAATGATTGTTCTCAAAAATCAGAAAAAATTTGAAGAGGGCCAGTGCTTCAAAACTCAAGGACTTTGCACATCCTTGTTAAGCCCAAATCACACAAAGGAAAATACATGCAAACATAACTCAATGCCTGGCAGATGCTCCACATCTGAGAATTCTTTCATTTTCAGATGCACCTTGGTGGGCATAGTTTGTCACATCAGTCTTCCCAAAAAACTCAGGACTGGGTTATTGTTGTTATTTTACATATAATTTTTTTCCCCACATTGACTTCCCATAAATTGGGAAGCTCTCTCTTCTCTTAAACTGCTCCAGCTGTGCATTGTAGAGTTGCATTCCATGTCAAACTTGTAACAAAATACACAGCAAGCCAAAGCCTTGCCTATCTGAATGCAAACCTTGTATGATCTTACTAGTATGAGTTCACCTTTGAATATGAGCTGGTACATAAGGTGTTACGAGTTTCACAATGTGAAAATTTCAAATGTTGCTATGTTAAATGAAACCAGCACTCACTTTACAGAAAATAGTGAGGATTTAGTGTAGGACAGATAATTTTCTAAGAATAGATTTACAGTCTTAGAAATAAAACTGGGTTGATTTCAGGCTGACTCAGTGAAAGCATCCAAACTTATCAGGTGATCTGCGCAACACGATTGCAAACTTTATTTTGCTATGTTTACAGACTTGAGCAGACTCCCACCAGTTTGTATGAGACAGCTCCCTTTTGTGTTTGCTGCTGTGGCATGTGCTTGGCTTCGCTGCACAGCTTTATCACTTCACAGACACTGAAGCATTGTATCTCCCATTTGTGTATGTACCCTGCAGCTCTGCTAGGGGTCATTGCTTGAGGCACCTGCATACTTTGATGTTTTCTTTCTTTCTTTTTTTTTTCTTTGGCAGTGAGTGGATGTCCTTGATGAGAAACTACTGACACATCTTCATGCAAGTCACTCCAGCACTTGTGTGAGGCAACACAATCCCACTGAATTTGAATAAGGTTAAATAGCAATTTAATGGGTAGCTTTTTAACAGTAATATAATCCATTGATGCGTTATGTTTTACCTCATTTTTTTCCTAATTTGTAAAATAGCAGAATTGTAGGACTTGGGGTTAAAAATAGTCAGCTCACGTATGCATTCATTACTGGGTGTATGACATTATGGTTACCCAAGATAATACAGTATTACATTCACATGCACACACGGCCTGTTATTCCTATAATTGCTTTATCACTTAATAATGGAAGCTTTTCCCAGATCTCTAATAAATTAATGCATCCTCTACATAGTACCCCAACTTACACCTGTATCCAACACTATATGCCTATTTTGAAATGAAATGTTAATAAGTTCAATATGGCTAAGAAAACATCTATTTTCATATTAACTAAGTACTTCTTTTTGTTTTTTTCTTCCTACTGCAAAGCCAGGAATCAAATCTTCACACATCAGTTTAAAAATCTATTCCATTCACTGATGCATTCTGGCCTGTGCTTCGGTATAAGTGATTTTTTTTTTTTTTGGCAGAGAAACCTGAAGCTGATTCCACCTGTAAGCTGAGCAGCAACTGGCTGTATTTTACATTTTCTCATTCCAGTTCATTTTCTGCTTAAGTTTATCTCTGGCTTCAGATCAGGGAATGAGGGTAAATAAGCAGATATTTAAGTGCTCTGCTAAATTAGCGCCTCAAGGGCAAAGCTACTGCTGACATAACATCATTGGCTTCAGTGAGACTACGGCACTACGTCGGTCTAATGATCCAAGCAGTATGGATTACTTCACGCATTCTGTGGGCACAGTGCAAAATGAAGCTAGTTTTCAATATTCTGTCAGATGTGCTGTCACTTTCAAATACTCTGCCACGGTCAGATATAAATAGTATCTGCAGTTTGGTACCTCTACAATGTGAATGCAGAGCCTGGAAATTGATGAAGGTGCCTGACTTTGTGAAAAGATGACAAGCTAGAAGAAACTGGGGATAGGAGAACAAATATCCTCAAAGCAATACTTGGTGGATTTTAAAGCTTTTCATCTTCCTCAGATTGAATGCCTAGCAACTGAAAGGATGGGATGGACGTACTTTTTATTTTGTGGTTCTTCAAGTAAACAACCAGTTTAAAGCTTCAAATCCTGACAGCTGCTAAATGCATTTTGTGCTGGTAGTAAGATAACGTTGTTCAGAGCAATTCATTCCCACATTATCAGGAATGGCTTGAAGGGATTAGGCTAAGGGTTAGCAGCTCTCCTAGAAGCACTGTAGCCACCTGAACAACATCAAGTTCAGAAAAGCAGTACAATGATGCATAAATAGGGTTGCTGCAGTTTTAGTCATGGCTGAAATCATACAATCACCAAGGTTGGGAAAGCCCTCTGTTCTACACAGAAATAAGCAAAATTGCTTCTGGGAGGTTCTTGGTGACGCTAGGCAAAGTATTCATGGGTAGACCAATAGTCATACAAAGAAAGAACTGAACTCAACCTCACTGAGAAAGGGGCCCTCTGGCAATACAGCACTCCTTCTCAAGAACAGCCTAGGCCCAAGAGATGCTCTTCCTTCAGTGGCTGGCTTTACAAGAGCACAGGGTGGCTTCACTCTGGGTCCACCCCTTCTGGTCAGGCTGGGATCACAGGTGCAAACAATGTGCCTGTGCTCCCTAGGCCAGTCACACCTCTTCACCAGGTGCTCAGTCACCAGTTCAAGCCCTGACCTAACAGCTCCCCTACAACCTCCAAGATCATCCAGTCCAACCATCTACCTACCACTAATATTTCCCCAATAAACCACATCCCTTAGTAAGACATCTAGAAGTTTCTTGAACACCTCCATGGACAATTACTCCACCACCTCCCTGGGCAGCTCATTCCAGTCTTAACCACTCTTCTGGAGAAGAAATCTTTCCTAACATCCAACCTCAGTCTCTCTTGGTACAACTTGTGCCCATTCCCTCTAGTCCTATTACTAGTTAGGCAGGAGAAGAGGCTGGCCCCCACCTCATCACAACTTCCTTTCAGGGAGATGTAGAGAGTGATAAAGTCTCCCCAAGCCTCCTCTTCTTCAGATGGAAGAACTCCAGTTCCCTCAGCTGCTTCCCATAAGACTTGTGCTCCAGGCCCATCACAGCTTAATTGCCCCTTCTATGGACACATTCCAGGGCATCAATGTCTTTCTTGTACTGAGATGCCCAAAACTGGATGTGGTACTTGAGGTGCAGCCTCACCAGTGTCTAACACAGGGGGACAATCACCTCCCTGCTCCTGCTGGCAACACTATTTCTGACACAAGCCAGGATACCATTAGCCTTCTCGGCCACCTGGGCACACTGTTGGCTCATGTTCAGGTGAGTGTTGACCAACACACCCAGGTCCATTTCTTCCACACAGTCTTCCAGTGACTCTACCCCAAGCTTGTAGCATTGCCTGGGGGTTGTTACGGCCAGAGTCCAGGACCCAGCACTTGGTCTTATTGAACTTCATCCTCCATTTGCCTCAGCCTAGTGATCCAGCCTGTCCAGATCCCTCTGAAGGACCTTCATTTAGTGTAAGTTGCTGGATATTACCGTAGCTAAGGGATCACTCTGTTGGATGAAGAGAATGGAAGAAGCATCAGCAAGTGAAGCTCTCCCATGTTGGTTTTCATCACTGTATAGCATTATATATGCATATGCTGTAACACAATAGAAAGTGCAGCAATGACAGCAAAGCAGCAAGGTCCCAAGCTAGAGCAAGTGAAGATTTGCTCAAATACAACAGCTGTATGCACATAAATAAATTAAAGAAGCTGCTTACCTTTAGAAGGCCTCAGGTACGCAGAGATCCCCAGCAAGATATCCTTACTGCCAATCCTTAAATGAGGTCTGGGAAGGTGTGGATCCTGGCTCTACCCCCTCTGGTCACTCAGGTACATGACATGCACCTGAGCTCCCCTGGATTGGCACTGCCTTCCCACCAGGTTTCAATCACTGTTTCAAGCTGTGACTTAGCATTTCTGCTACATTTGCCTTGAGTTGAATGCTTTTAGGAAGTTTAATTCAGTAAGTCTTTGACTGAGGGGAAAAAAAAAGGAAATAAGAAGAAAAAAGAATAGTTTTATAAGCAACAGTTGATTACTTTTCTCTGTAAAACTCCAGTGCCTTCAAATCCTGATGCAAAAGCATCAGACCTACTAGGGGATACCCTTCATGCCAGATACTAACTGTTCACTTTCACACTGTGCACAAATATAAAAAGTTTTCACTGTTTGCTCATGCTCACTAAATGTTAATCACATTTTAGACTTTCATTAATCTACTCAGTTTCCATGTAAGCTAAGCAGCTGCATTACCTCCTTCCCCTCCTATCCTCCATTATGGTGAGAGGAAATGGGAAGAGATCTTTTTCTGTATCCTTTCAGATCCACTGATACTTTTTCCTACATTGTGCATGGAGAAACTGCCTTGTCTGGATGCAGAGGGAATAGAAATTGCCTTTGTCTGGGGAAAAGGGAGGCAAGCAAGTTAGCAAGACTGATTTCAGAGACAGAAAATCTATGACTGGCATTTGAAGAACAGAGAAGAAAGAGGAACTAGGGTCCAATAATGAAAAATAGGGAGTGGATAGAAAGGAGAAAGAGAAGATGGATCCAGTGAGGAACTGGGATGTGGGAAGGAGGACTTATTGCTGGATGGGAACAGCAAGTCTCTCAAGATACTGCAAAGCTGGGAAAAAATTCAGTATGAGAGAGTGATATCTAGTTTACCTATCTACATGTAGATGTTTACATGGGGTAACGGTTTTTAAGCCTACATTATAGTCAATAGCACCCAGAGCTCCACTAACTCTGGGAGCTGATAGGGCTCTTTTGTAGTCTCCTGAGGGATGGCACCTACATTCAAGTGCACAACTCAATTGCTTAAACACAGGTTTCAGATGATGCTGAAGATGTCCTGGAGTATCTGGGATGTCTTCATGGACTGGACAGACTTGTGCCTTACTGTCACAGCACCAGGCACCCCTATCATTTGTATGGTATCATTTATATGATTCACACAATCTGAGTGCCTGTGAGAGGAACTGGACAGGCTATGTCAGTCTCTCCTCAGCTTCTTAAACTTCTCTAAATGATTATATTATGTATCTGCCTGTAGCTGCAGAAGCTGACCTTGGAGATCTTTCCAGTCCAACATTCCTGAATTCTTGATCCAAATGTTAAACAAGTCCCTACTGTGCAGAAAAATCCTAATTTTATGCTGTCTTTATTAGAGAATTTGTTTTTACACTTATCTGACGTACAGCACTAAAATATAGTCTTGTGCTACGTATTAACAGACAGGGTAGATGCTTTCTTTTAAGCATGTGACATTCATGATGGTACCAGGACAAGAAGAATAGTGTTGATTTCAAAGATTTCTGCAGCACAGATAGTCACTGAGTTCTTGGTCAGCAAGTACAAAATTGTAACTGAACAACTAACAATAGAGAGGGTAGCATGCACTGTGCTTATGCAAGCACATATATTATACAGACATTTTGAAGGCAACATCATTTCCTTAATGACTCCTCCAGGACAGCATGTGTAAACCCCTTGGCTATCAGTGAAATCAACTATTATAGTTTTGAGATACCAACTTGTACCTAAACTGGATTTTTTTTCCTGTTACTTTATCACACTTTAAAAAAAAAAGATATTGAACTAATGTGGAACTCTGAGTAACTTCCATATAAATTATTGCTAGAGGTTATCAGAGCTGTACCTGAACCACCAAAGTAATTTGGAGCCACTACTCAGTGAGCTGGGTAACTTGCTGTTTGCTTATCAAAGGGATAACTTTGAATTTATGAGATATCATTCTGACACAAGGGATTTATTTGAGATGCTCACTCCCAGGCTGAGTGCTCAGCCCTTGGAAGGCATCGTCTGAATTCCTCACGTTTCCTTGTGCTTCCTATTGCTATGGAAACAATAGATTATTTAATTTTGCATGCTGTCAGGTGGATATGTTTGGGCTGGAACCCTAGAGTAATACATGGGACACTGGAATAAAACAGAAAATCATGTTTCCTGACACTTTCCTGAGGGAGAGAAGGAGTTAAATAACTTTGTAAGTGTCAGCATTCAGATACTGTCTGTATTTCTTGTGACAGAAGGAATGACAAGGGGATACTAAATGTGAGGAGTACTTTGCTGCCTGTTTGGACATGTAAGCTTTTGCTGGTCCCTTTGGGATTGTGATGATTATTCCTTTTCTGTGCACACAAGTCACTTGGCTTTCAAGTCCAGATCTTGAGAAATGCTCAGTGCAATGACAGGAGTGTGTACTGTCTGTACCAGGAAGCTGCTCTTCCTATGCTGGCTGTGCCAGCTGGAGTCCCCAGAGCACACATAAGGTATCCTTTGCCAAGGCTTTGAGGCAGATGTTGGAATAAATATAGAAAGACCCTGCATGGAACGAACCTGGAAAGAAACTGGGAGCTGCCAGGACATGCCACGGCTCAACCTCAGTGCAAAGCTCTCCCTGCTGGCTTCATCCCAAGCCTTTCAGCTTTGAGTTGGAAATAAAGGCACTGCAGAGCCACATTCTCTCTGTCACTTGTCATATCCTTCTCAGTTGTCTCAGGACAATGTTTTCATACATATGGTCTGATTTTTGGGTGGTGCTGTGTGGAGCCAGGAGTTGGACTTGATGATCCTTTTGGGTTCCTTCTAACTTGGGATATTCTATGATTCTATGATAGACTTCTGTACAGTCTCTTTTCCAAGGTGAAGGGTCTACATGTATCTAGCAGTTCCTTATGCAGAAGCATGGTCATCCCTTGATCACCTTTGTTGCTACACTTCACACCTTTCCTTGTTCAAATTTTGAGTTTGGATGAGGAACTCAAACTGCAATATTGATGACATGGATGCAGAAGAACTTACCTAGCTGCATTGTTTGGTTCTCAGTTCCCTCCCCAATAGGTAATAACACCTAATTTATACCCAAGCTGTGTGTGGAAGTGGCTTTAACAGTACCCATTATAACAGTGAGATCTTCTAAGAGAGAATAGTCAAGTCAAAGCTCATCACTTTCTACGTAAAGCCAGGTTTGTTTAAAATCCCTTTACATGTACCTCTACTGAATTTTAGCTGCCACTGATTGCCCAGCATAGGAAGTTCTTCTGAAGTTTATCATGATCAACTTTCATCTTAACCATCTTCCCTAGTTATCTCTTCTCAAGATCCTTTGTACAGAACAGCACAGGCTACAGCAGAGATCACTGTGGGGCTTCATTAAGGATCCTCCACTATGAAAATTTACAGCTCATTTCAGCCATGTTTCCTCTCTTTTAATCAGTTGTTCATCTGATGAGGATATTTCTCCTCATCTAAGAACAACTTTGTTTATTTGAGAGTTACTGGGGAGAAACTAATTATTAAATCATTTTGCATTCATCTTTCCCTCTGAGTGTAGCCAGCTTTCTTCATTTTCAAATTTATTCATTTTTCTCTTTCTGCTTTCTTAGTGATTTTCCAGCTCTTATATTCAAATGCCTTATATGCAGAGTCCTTATAATGATCCTCATAAATGTTCAGAGTTGTTGATAGCCAGAAGGATTTCTCTTTCCCAAGCTACAAACTGGAATGAATTCTATTAAGTACTTGCACTGCTCGTATTGCAGATATTAATGCCTATTAGCTGCTAGATAGGCTTACATCGGTCTTCTCATCAGTATATGGACATGCCATTGGATTTACCTTCATTGATCTGAAGTCCTGTGATGGCTGTTGCTTTCTTGATACCGTATTTTCTACATCTCTTTAAATATTTGATGCAGATCATTTCCATTTGCCACATTCCAAGGATTATTTTCCCCGAGGATTACCTCTTTTCAACAACCACATACAAGAGTACAGAGTTCTAAGTGCATATCTCTGGTTTAACCTAACTCAGTTTGAAATTTGTTCCCAACAACATTTTCATATCATCTTTTTAAAATCCCAGATACATAGTTAAACCACCCTAACTGGTTTGACAGAGATTTGAAATATCTCTAAAACAGAGTGGTGGGGTCTGGGGCAGCCCCCTGAGGGGGAGGGGAAGGTTGGTCCCTCCCTGGGTAGCAGTAGTATGTGCTTAGGGACAAAAGGACCTCAGAGATGTCCTGAGCAAAGTGCTGGTGCTGTGAGGGACCAGGAGATAAAGAAAACATGGGACAAAAAGATAGACGGACCATTGCCAAGTTGGCAATTTGGATCTACAGATATCCTGCTTAGAGAAAGAGTGGAAGAACATTTGTCCCTGTGGCTAGGATCCACACATCAATACCAATTGTCTTTAGGGCTGGGGAGCGGTCCATGCCTTCCCTGTTCACTGCCCCAGATTTTGCCTGTCTCACTGAAGACAGAAAATGTCTTCATTTGGGCAGAGTTTGCTGCAGTTCAGAAAATCTCTGAATCGACTTAAACAAACAAACTGGAGACAGGGGCAGGCTATGCAGACATAACGGATAAGGAGGTAAGTCTTACATAAACTTTTTTGTATTTCTGTTGATCCTGACTGAGTCCTACGGGTTTTCTCTGCAGAAGAAGCTGATACATTGAATTTATTTTAAACTGACTTTTTTGAGCTTAAAATCTTCGTACACTCCCTTGGAGAGTTCACTTTGGACAGAAGTGCTTCAAAGCTCCGGCTAACTTGCATTCCTGCTCCAACAAATTACACATCCATTTGAACACCAGAGTTTCTCTGCAGCCGTGCTTTCTGTGGAATTGGCATTGCCTGCATTTACAGCTTTTTCTTCAATGAGAGCATATGAAATCTGTATTTTCTCAGTCTTGATTTCAATTAATTTCTTACACTAATATAGGTTATTCAGTTTTTCACTGCTTATACAAACACCTGCTGTTCTGCATGACATTTGTTTTGATGTTACTCATCAATTTTGCAGCAAACTCCTTGGCCTCTGCTTAGTCTATCAACTGTGCCAAATGCCAGGACTGCATTTTATCCTCTGCATGAATAATAAATCAACTCACTTATCTGGCTCTTTATATGAAACCATGCTTTCTATGGAAATTCATTTGCATTGACTCCAGTAGCCATACTACATTCCACTTTTTTTTGTGCAGTTTATGTGTCCTTTGATCTCCTAGTACTGTCCAGTGAACTCCAGAGACTTCTAATCTGCTCCCTGCACTTCAATACCAAATGCCTTCTGTTTTCTGTACCATGCCACTGCTTGACCCTTTGGCATCCCTGAAACCTTTTTTTTTGGCCTAACTCTCCTCTCCCAGAGCTGCTGGTTCTGCAGCTTTCACTTGCTGCACTGCCTAGAAGCTGTGGGTATAGACTGCAATGTGTGGACAAGGCACTAGGCCAAGAGCAGAGGGCTGAGGAACATATGCTGGCCTTAAGCATCATCTGTGCCCTCCTGAAATCCAGCTCCTCTCACCATGGCTGTCAGCAACATTGTCTTCTCAAAGTATCTCTTCGAGCTGTTCCACAAACCCCATTACAGTGCAGCGTGAAACCCTGAAACCACTGTCACCACTAATGAAGGAAGACATGAAGTCAGGTACCAGCTGTAAGAGCAAACTGAGGAACAACCCAGAGCATCCCAGCTGGAGCCGTGTGTGGTTCTCTATGTGGAACCCTTCTTTGCTGGCCCACAGCTACCTGACCAGCTGCCCCACAGTCGAGTGGGTGCCAGGTCATGCAGTGCTGCTTCTCTGCCAGGCTCAATACCCGAACAGACCATCTCTTTTGATTCAGACCATGTTACCAATGCAAAGCTGCTCTCTGGAAAGCTCATGCCATGACACTGGCAAGCAGAGTGCACAGAAGGGAGCAGAAACTGCCAGGATGCTGTAGCCAAACTGGCTGAGCTGCAGCCTTAATTGTCCCTTCTCTCCCCCTGCAGTTTGCAAGAGCTGCTTCCTTCAGTTTGACTCCAACATAAATCCCTTCCAAGCTAAAGCCTCTGAGTTTTGACAAATTTGTGATCAGAGCTGAGATTAACCCCCTATAACCATGCATATCTTTCTAATCAAGGGTGGTTTTGCCTTGCTTTGAATGGAGTTATGTGACCCCGAAGCAAAATGGTGTGGATGAACCCCATGCTCTGCTGAAATGTGGTAAATTCATGTTTATTAATTTAAAACCGGTCCTCTCAAAAGCCATTTTCTTCTAAAATTGTTAATGTATTTTGATAGCTGTTGGGAATTTAATGCTGTCATTTTCCTTGGCTTGCTGGGAAGGTTACATGTCACTTATAATCTACACAATATGTTGCTTAAAAGGCATAAATGCTGTTTCATTATTACAGGGAGTTTGGAGAAACAACACGGCTGAGAAAATTAGCTGTAGATAGCCTCTGGAAATTAATGCAGCTCAAAGATTTTGTGATCTCCTTTTGATGAGATTCATTAATAGTGTTGCATGCTTAGGTACACCTCCATCTCTGCCTGCTGATCCCAAGCTGTGATAACACAGAAAGGCTACAGTGCTCAGAGCTCCGAGTTGCTGTAAAAGTCAATGTACCCGATCCTGCACGGGATAAGCCTGCTCAGGGAGCACACTATCACTGCAGGTTTGTTGGTATTACACATCAGGGAAAATGTGTAATGCGTCTATTTATCTCCATTTATTTATCTCAATTCCAGGTAAAAACAGGGCAGTGAAGAGCCTGTATGTTCATGTCAGCTGCACCTGCGGGATTTGGTGTTCTCTGTACAGGAAGACAGTGTTAGGTATGTTTACAGCGCATAGCAGCAATGCACACACGTAATGCAGTCTTCTTGTCTGTATCCATACCACTTAAAAATGCACAGACAGAACCCCTACCACTACCTGATCAAATCCAGTGTATACAGAACTAGTGTTCAAAGTCTTTAAAAATACTGTTGAACAATATGATCATTCTATTTGAATATCAGTCCAAATTTCTAGCAATCAGCTCTTCTGACAGCAGGATGCTTCCTTTTAGCTCACAATACAGGTAAAGTGTTCAGAAGTTTGATGCAGATTCAAACAATTAAAATTGAAAAACAATTAAGTTGTTCCAGCAGTACATTTTATCACAGATAAAAGCCTACGCTTAACACACTGCTATAACATTAACTCAATCAGACACAATACAGGAAAGCTCATTAGGTCCTGAAGCCAGCAACATAAAACATTAGCATTTTCTGCTCAAGGCTAAAAAGAGAATGGAGATGAGAGGCCTCATATTCAGAATGAACTTGTGAGAAAAATCAAGAAGGATCATGTTAGGAAAAGGTAAGGACATGCCACAGCTTGGAATGCTCCAATGTGTAATGCATACAGGCGATTTTAGTAATTTTGTAATTACAATACAATAGGTTATTCAAAGGTATGGAACTGCATTCCTTATTCTGAAGCATGTAATATGTCTAAGTTAGGAGAAGTTTACATACCAACCACAAGGACAGTCTTTACTTCTGTCACTGGTAACAACTGACTCAGCAGTGGTGAGGCCACTGTAGTGCCTGGACTCCTCAGAACAAGAGAGACATGGGGCTATTGCAGAGAGTCGTTTGAAGGTCCACTAAGATGATGAAGGGCCTGGAGCACCTCTTCTACAAAGGAGGGCTGAGAGAGCTGAGACTGTTCAGCCTGGAGAAGAGAGGGCTTAGGCATAATCTCATCAATGTCAATAAATAACTGAAGGGAGAATGGAAAAAGGATGCAGCCAGGCTCTTCTCAGTGGTGCACAGGGACAGGACAAGAAGCAGTGCCTCAAAACTGAAACACAAGACTCACCATCTAAATATCAGGAAACACTTCTCTACTGTGAGGGTGGCGAAGCGTTGGCACAGGCTGCCCAGAGAGGCTGTGGAATCTGCCTCCTTGGAGATCTTCAGAAGCTGACTTGTCATCAGTCAGAACCCCCAGATCCCTTTCCACAGAGCTGCTTTGCAGCCTCTTGTCCCACAGTCTGCTGTATATATATGCATGGTGGCTCCACTCCAGATGCAGAATCCAGCAGCTGTTCTTGTTAAACTTCAAGACTTGAAGGATTTGGTGATTGCCCACCCTCCAATTTGCCAAGATCTCTCTGTAAGGCCCCTCTGCCCTCGGGGGAGTGAGTAGCTCTTCCCAGTTTAGGGTTGTATGCAAACTTACACAGTATAACTTCAGGTCCTCTATTCAACTAATTGATCAAAACATTAAAGAGAACTGGCCCTGAAATAGAGCCCAGCCTGCAGAAACCCACTAGTGACTGGCCACTGGCCTGATGGCTACCATCCTCTGAACCTGATTCATCAGCCAGTTGTTCACTCATTTTATCATCTTCCTTGTGAATTCTATGTTTATACTGCCCACGGAGTTTGATGGAGTCTTATGGACTTCAGTGGGCTTTGGATCAGGCTACCTAAAAGTATTTAACTTTTGGTGTTCTTCAAGGTGTGGACATTAGGTTTATTTTCAGTTAAATAATTATCTGCTTTCGTTCTTCAGAATTCATGCAAGTCTGCAATAAAGCTTTGGAGTGATGCACAGAAAGCTCATAAAACATCTACTGTGTCAGCCTAAAATAATTACTATGGCTTCGAGTAAAAAATAATTACTCTGCTTTACACCTTGCCAGAAAGTAGCTAGTGCCTGCAAGAAGGCAGAAGGTTTTCTCTCTCTCTCTCTCTCTCTCTTTTTTTTTTTTATTAATAGCTGAAAAACTTCACCAGTTTGTTCATGATTACAAGGATCTGAATTCTCTTGTGCCCTGCATGTGAAGTAAGTATTTCACTTGCTATTTCAAGTGAAATAGCATGTCTAGAGTTTCAAATTGCCAGCTGACATGAAACTGAGCTGGAACATAATACAATTTTGTGATTAGAAAACATTTCTTCTTTTATTTGAAGAAATTGCATAAGTCGTGAGAAATAAAAAGTTCTTTCAATGAACTTTGTGTCATCTGGTCATGAGTTACTGTAACAGCTGCTTTGCAGGATGCCATTTACTGAGCACTGCTTTGAATAATAGGCTGCTCACAATTGCTGCTATCTTGATTCATAAAAAGTAGGAATCTTGCAGTTTTAAACATCCTAATTTCACACCGTCATTAAAACTACAGCTGACATAGCTCTAGCTCTTTCTGTTTAAAGTTTCTGACTTGTTGTGGTCATATTTCCCCATAAAGACAAGCATCACTGCCATATCAAAAGAAATTAGTTTCAAGAGGAACATTTCACAACTGAAAATGATATACGCCAAGAAGTCTCCTCATACGTAGCAGATTTTCTCTGTAATTTATTAGCATGTGTTCCAGCACAGCCAGTTTTTGCCCTACTTGGAACACAGCCTTCCTAGCTGAGCAGAATACAGATCAACTCTTTACACATCATATTATTTTCTACACATTTTAAATGCTTCTGCAGTCAGCTGAATGACTACAACTGCTGTAAAAATCCCGACTCTATGTATATTTCCAGTAACCGGTTACAAAACCTAACCCTAAGCTTTTGTAACATAATGCTCCCATTGAAGAGCCAATGAAGTTCTTCCAGTGGGAGAGAAATGACTTCTTGCTTCTTCTTCCTTTTGTGCTTCTCAGGTTTTTTACAAAGATTCAACCAGATCAGGAGGAAGGGGCTTTTGTCTTAGGGGCATAAGGCTCCAGACATCCCTATTCACTTGTCTGTTGTGAAATGACAGAATTTGTTCTCTAGTGCTCATGAAGATTGACTGGATCTAGCAGAGGTCCCTCAGTGGATTCCTACACTGTCTGTGCTCCAACTGGTCCACAGCAAAAACTCACTTGCACACCATAAGCCTCTGTGCAAGGTAGAAACTTCTTCCAATTCACTTAAGAAAGACTTCTTTAAAATACTATTCTCAAAGTTCTAGATTGTTTTTTTTTTTTTAATAAGCAATTACAATGATTGCGGTAGTAGACATTTCATATTAGAAAATGTTATTAAAATAATTAAAATTATTCTGGTAGTAGACATTTCATATTAGAAAATGTTATTAAAATAATTTGGAAAAATACGTTGAAAATACTGCAGAGAGAATTATTTCCCTGAATATCTCTAAGCACAAAAAAATCTATGGTAGGCTGTCTGAGTAAGTTTTGGTCCTGATTTGTACTTCAGACCAGAAACAACAAAAGGAAAGGGAGTGTGATTTGCTGTTGATTTCAGAGAGCTCTGTATAATTCGCATATATGGTTCACTGAATGAAGGACTGACTGAATGGCCAGGCTCGGAGTCACAGTGAGAGAAGTTTTGGCAAATGGTCACCAGTGTCATTCTCCAGAGCTCCGTACTGGGGCCAGTTTTGTTACCGTTTTTGTCAGTGATATGGATGAGGGGATCAAGAGCACCCTCAGTAAGCTTGCAGATGATACCAAGTTAGGTGGGACTGTCAAAATGCTTGAGGGCAGGAAGGCTTTGCAGAGAGATATGGACAGGCTTAGTGAGCTGAAGCCATTTGCATGGCATTCATCAGGGCTCATTGCTGGCTCCTGCACTCAGGTTTCAACAACCCCACGCAATGGTGTGGGCCTGGGTAGAGTGGCTGGAAAGTTGCCTGGCAGAAAAGGACCTGGGGGTGCTGGTCTGCAATTGGTTGAAACAGCAGTGTGCCCAGGTGGCTAAGGAGGCCAATGGCAGCCTGGCTTGCGTTAGAAATTGAGTAGCCAGCAGGGCTAGGGATGTCCTTGTTCTCTTTTACTTGTCACTGGTGAGACTGCACCTGCAGTACTGTGTTTTCTGAGCCTCTTGATACAAGAAGGTCATTGAGTTGCTTGAGTGCATGCAGAGAAGAGTAAGGAAACTGGTAAAGGAACTGGAAAACAAGAGGAGTGGCTGAAGGAACTGGGCCTGTTTGGTCTGGAGAAGAGGAGGCTGAGGGGAGGCCTCATTCCCCTCTACAACTACCTGAAGGGAGACTGCAGTGTGGTTTTGCCCTTTTATAATATATTACTATATATAACAGGACAGGTACTTCCCAGAGCAATGAGGAATCTACAAAAACATTGTGTTAATAGCATGGACTTTTTTTTTTTTTTTTTTGCTTTGCCTGATTTTTACGTTCTTTAAACACCTTGTCATTTTGTCCTCCTTATCTAACTACTCCTTTAGTCTTACTTGCTGGAAAGGCCTGATAAAGTCTAAAGGAGTGGAGTGAAATTTAGAGTTGTTTTGAGAGCATTTTACTTGCTGCAGCGTATTACTGTGTCTGAATTTAGGGAATGATGGCCCTGTGATTGACTTTCTTACTGTGCTGTGGCAGAACATAGTACCAATCCACAAGACCTTTTCACTGTGTATGTATGCTTGAAGGCACACAGATGTATTAATTAGATACTGAGAAATCAGTGCTTTGAAAATATGTACCTCATGTCTTTTCTCAAGCATAAACGTTATTTCAGGTTTTGGCTGTGATCACCACTCTCCTCAAAAATGAGTTGTTTCATTAATGCTGTCTTTATATTTCTAGGAAGACTTGAAGATGTTTGAGAAAGCAACTACTCTTTGTTTCACTCAGGGGATATAGATCAGTCCAAAATATGTCATCTAATGCTTGTAGCATCTGGTGATTTAAACATCCATAGTCATCAGAGCAGAAAAAGAGTTTTGCTTGTCTGGAAATGACAGTAGAGATATGCAATTCTCAAGAATTCCTCTATTAAAACTGCTTACTGAAGCACAAATGTTTGGGGCTGCTATACGATTAAAGGAGGTCACTGAGTTCATTCTGGGTTGGGAACCTGAAGAAGGCAAAATTAATTCCTTTCCATTACAGTCACAACGATGTGAAGGTTAGGGATGGCCTTGACTGCAGTGACCCTGGACAGGTGCTGAATGGGGCAGGGAGACTGGTAACAAAGGAAAAGGTCCAAGTATCCAATTCCTTCTTCACTTTGGGCTTTACTAAGGCTGCCCTTCAGGCATCCTACATCCCTGAGACCAGGAGGAAAGCCTGGAGCAAGGCAGACTTACTGTGGTGGAGGAGGATCAAGTTAAGGAACGTTTAAACAAACTGGACATCTGTGACTCCATTGGGCTTAAAGGAGTACACCCATAGGTACAGAGGGAGTGGGACACTGTCAGTACAAGTCCATTCCTGATTAACTTTGAAAGATGACATCTGTCTGGGGAAGTTTATGAGAACTGAAAGAAAGCAAATGTCTTTTGTAAGGCCAAGATGGAGAACCCAGGCAGCTACAAGTTTCGCCTCAGTCCCATGGAAGGTGGCTAATCCCAGAAACCATTTAAAACACCTTGAGGACAAGAAGGTGACTGAAAGGAGTCAGCATGGATGTATGAAGGAGAAATCACACTTAACTAACTTGGTAGATCTTATTAGGATCTTTGGACACTATTTATGGCCTACTCCATGAAAAATACTAACAAAGAAACCTTTTTGTTTGTGATTTGACTCATGTGTTTGTTGTTGTTTACTGACCTGTATCAAGAGGCTTAATTCTCCAATTTTATACCTTACGGGTTCCAGTGGAGTCTGAAAGTTACCTAATAATGCATACTGTTAAACTTCGGTTCTCATTCATTTATGTCTTACTGTAGCTAATCCTCGATCTCTGCCACATGGGTTCAGTTGTGATTGTATACTCTTGAAATCAGGGTTCATTACTTTGGCTGCAAATGATGTTGATATGTCTTATTCTAAATAGTGATTCTGAAAGGTATTCTTGGAATGACTGTTGCGTTAAACGGCTTTGCACTTTGTGGAAGTACACTTTGTATGAACCATTACTGTCTACTTCTCTTCTGTGGCTCACCTGCATAAGTGCGAGTTGCTGATTCTCAAGGGACGTCCAAGGACAGGCCTGGTTACAAGGTGCAGTAATCCACAAATGCCACTGTGAGCTGGTCAGTGTGCTCCATGGGCTACTGAAAATCTGACAGCTGACAGGACATCCCTGGGGGTGAAGATGTGGGAGATAGGATTTTTCTCACTACTATTCCAAGAACAGGAACTGAAAAACAGTACTTCCCCCCTCCCCCTCCCCCACACAGGAAAATGAATAATTTGTTTTTCCCTCTTTTGCTGGCACTTTACTTCACATGTACACACCTGTGTGTGTCTAATTAAGCAGGAACCATACAGAAATGCTATTGTCAAGGCAGTAACCTTTCAGCTCTAGGGAAAAAAGATCTCCAAGGTAAAAACTGCTCGATAAATGTAGGGGAACTGTCACGAAGCCAGGAAGACAAGATTATGTCACTCTTTCCTAACTCCCTAGATCTTCTAAAATTCTGTATAACTGTGCATCAGGGTGTTCACCTTACCCAGTTTGGTTCTCAGCCCCAGCACTGTCTTGCACCAACATAGGAGAGATTGCTCCCCTATGTGAAAAAAGCATGTTTTTAATGGGCTTTCAGTTTGCTGCTTAGCTGTTTTATCACATATTTATTGAATTTACATCAAGAAAAAGGAGAATAAAAATAATTGCTGAAAGATTTAACTGCAGGAGGAAGACGCTTTCAGTCTAACTGAATCAGCTTTACAAAGAGCTGGGCCAAAAAAAGATGTTTTCTTTGGAAACACAGGCCTAAAACTAATATAATTGGTACAGGTTTATAAAGAATGACACCTTTTTTGAACTACCTTTAAGAGGAGGGCTCCCTGACACTCAAACGTTACTGCATAAATAACAACATTGTTCTAAGCTCTGCATAGTTGTATCACCAAAAAAAAAAAAAACTCATTTCATGAACGTAGGAAAAACAAACTGGAAGACATCAAGAAAGGAAGGAGAAAGTTTTTTCCCTGAGAAAATTATCACCCTAGAGGAGACATTATTTCTGGAAGTCCTTTTCTGACAGTGCTATGGGATTTAGAGATCTTTCCTGCCGCTGGGAGATGGAATGCAAAATCAGTATTTCACCAAGGGAAGCCCTTAGCAAAGCTCAGCATAGCTGTAGATATGTATTTGTTAAAAGTGGGAGCACATCTTTTTTGAAGCCTATTTTCGCTACCAGTGCTGGGCTTAGTCAAGAGCAATGCTCTGTGCCCAGTGGGGCAATGATGCTGATCAGAACTGAACCTGGTCCCTAATTGTTCCTTTCTTTGTCATTTTTCTTCATTAGCAAGTTTTATGTAGGTCTTTCACAATCTAAAAAGTCAAGTGTAAAATGAATCATCATGTTGGGTTATTGTAAGGTGGCTGATAATTCAAAATATGTAATAACTGGTTACAAACCATTTTTATCGCTCCAGCAATGTTTTTATTTTTGTGTTTGTTTTTTTTTTTTAGCTGTTACATTACTCCAAATGTTCAATATTTTTTGAAAGAATGAATATCTTGGAAGCTGAAGTGACCTCTCAGAAGTCATTTCACTCTTGCAGGTGAGAGTCTGTTAAAACATGTTCATCAGAATCACATTCATAGAATCATAGCATCACCAAGGTTGGAAAAGACTTACAAGATCATCCAGTCCAGCCATTCGCCTATCACCAATAGCTCTCACTAAACCATGTCCCTCAAAACAATGTCTAAATGTTCTTTGAACACCTCCAGGGTCGGTGACTCCACCACCTCCCTGGGCAGCCCATTCCAGCGCCTGATCACTCTTTCAGAAAAGTAGTATTTCCTAATGTCCTGCCTTAATCTCCCCTGACGCAACTTGAGGCCATTCACTACACAATTTTAGTCCTATCACTAGTTATAAGAGAGAAGATGCTGACCCCCAGCTCACTACAACCTCCCTTCAGGTAGTTGTAGAGAGCAAATTCTCTGTCTTTGGGTGTAGAAGCTGAAAATCACTCACCACCACCACTGCCCCACCTCTGACCTGGAACTCAGACATGATCTCTTCATTAGGTCAGCAGAATGGTCCAGCTGTAGTTAATTTTCCTTCAGCAGCTCCAGCTCAACCCTTGTGTGCTGCAGTTCTGGCTGCCCCTGCTGTTTCTATATAACTTGTGAGCACCAGTCTAGACATTGCTATATCGTTTTCACTCTTCAGTTAAATATGTCAATGAAAATCAAGCACTAAGACACTACAAAATAGAATAAGGGCTGTTTTTCAAAAGAATACCCTGTGCATGCAGGTAACTTATAGTATTTACCCAAGACTCACCAATGACCCAGCAGGTATCTCAGGAATAGCATTTGGGAGTTTTTCTGTTCCTCCAGGTTGCTGAGAAGAGCATAATAAATCCCTGCTGCGCAGAATTGGGCTGAGGCTGGCTCCAGCAAGATTACTTCACATTTTAAGCTTGATTCAGTTTGTAAAGTGTGGGAGTTTCTCCCCAGGGATGGGAGAGTTTAGCGATTTTTTTGTGTCTGTTTTTCAGACCATGTGATGACATCCATCCAGATATGGGGTCTCTTTTTCTGTGCCATGCAAACAGTTGGTGCTCAGAGCTGAGCACGCAAAGCAAAATGCAAGTGAGTTGCTTCGCATGTCTACGTTCAGTGTCTAGCTTTCTTATATTGCTTTAATACTTTTAAAAAGCCAGAGCCTGGCTTTAAAAAAAAAAAATTCAGATCATGTATCTGTAGCTGCAGTTGTAGCTTCTGGATGCGAATATTTGAGCAACCATTTAGTCCTTGTAGATACTACAGTGGTGTCAGTGCCAGTGGCAGGTGACGAACTGCTACGGGCTGTTAGTGATTCACTAATTCTCTGGAAGGGTGACAGAGCTGTCAGATTTCAGTAGGTATCAGACTTGTATGAACATCTTATTTTGATTCTTCAACCAGTGAGCTTCAAACTGCTTTTCTTAAACTTGTAAGTTATGTGAAAGAATATACTGCAGAATGACATTAATGAATACTTGCAAGAATCCCCTGATAAATAATATCTATTACCACTAAAATAGATCATTTATGTTCTATTTGGGCCATTAGTTTTGTTTTGCCAGAAAGCTCAAATTTGCTTGGGACTAGTAGGAAAAGACTGCAACATTAACTGATATAGCTGTGCGCACATGCCTTGACAAGAGTAATATATTTGTAATGCAGTCAGTGGTAAAGCATTTATGTCCTGATATTTATAAAAACACTTATTTTATTTGCATAAGTGACTAAACAAATAAATAAGCATTCCTTAGAAACAGTAAACAAGGATAAAGTTTTCTCACTGTTTTGGAAAACGGATGCGTGATCATGTTTTTCACTGCAGCGAAAGCTGGTGTAATTTAGTGCCCTACCAGTCTGTCCCATGATAAGCTCAGCTGATAAATGTTCCACTGCATATTCGTGGTCCAAGACTCTGACTTCTTCCAGGTGAATGCTACTTCTTGTAATACCCTTTCTTCCAATCCAATAGTTCTTACCTTGCAGATTTTCTTTTCAACTGGTAAGATGCTGACTTCTTGACAAGGTAACTTTACTTCCAGTTGAATTATTTCTGATAATTCCATCATAGTGAGCAAAAAGAAATTATCTCCAGATAAATAATGGATATTGAATCTGTGCCAGGCAATCTGTTGGAATCTGGAGCTCTGTGGTCTAACAACAGAGCTCAGTGGTGAGTGTTATTAATTTCTCTGGGTTATTAAATTACTTACTGATGTTGTCCAAATTGAAGAATCCCAGGGTTTAAATAGTCATAATAAATTAGAAAATTGTACACATATATATACAAATACAAATTATATCAAAATAAATTAATTTAGTGTCAATAAAGCATTGGAAATATCAAGTCAAAGGGTTTGCTGGCAAGAATTGGCAGAGCATCACTGACTTCCACCAAGCCACTGTAACAGTGAATTTACATAGTGATTTAGCTCTAAGAAACACCTGCAGCACAGAACATAAAATGTTGTCTCTTACAATGAGAACACTATTGCCTAAATGGGAGTATGAACACTTTAGGGATCAGAATGCAGAAAATCCTGTTAGGAAGAAAAAGCATAAAGCAGAATTGATGGGACAGGGAATAGGGGAATGAGGGCTGGCAGAAAAACATTTCTCTAACTCATTTTTGCTGCTTCCTGCAATAGTTCCAAATTAAATCTGAAAAAGGTTTGAAATCTGAGTCAATGATTGCACAGAGGCGAAGGAAGCTACAGCTGAGCAGAGGAGCCTACTGCAGTGGAAAAAAAAAAAGCCCAAACAGTTCTTGTGGGTTTAGGGTGAATTTAAATATTTGCCAAAGAATAACGTGCTGAAGCACAAAGATAAGGGACAAACCTTGGCTCTCCAAGATGATAAAGAAATCAGCTGGTAGGGACGAATAAAAGCAAGCAGAATTAGGACAGCTGACTTAAATTGGCCAAAGGGATATTCCATACCATATGACATCATGTGGATGGAGTTTTGAAGGGGATGGGTGTTCATCTCTCTCTCCTGCTGTTTGAGGGGGCTAGTTGGGTATTGGTCAGGGGGTGGTGAGCAATTGCTTGTGCATTATTTGTTATATACATTCATATATATATAGTTATAACTGTTATCCTTTTTCTTTTCTCTTTTTTTTGTAAATAGTTTTATCTCAACTCACAAGTTCTACTTTTTTTCCCCATTCTCTCCACCATCCCACTGGGAAGAGGGGAGGTAGCGAATGACTGTGTGGTGCTCAGCCACCTACCAAGTTAAACCACAACAGATGAGAATATCCTTGGTAATACACCAGTGTTTTAGTTGTCACAGAGCAGTGCCCACATGTAGTCAAGGACGTATTAGCTTCTCATACCACCCTGTCAGTAAGGGGGCTGTGGGTACACAGGGAGTTGGCGGGGAACAAGAACTGGGCCAAAGGGATGTCCCATACCATATGGTGTCACGCTTGGCAATATAAGCAGGGGAATTGGCAAGAGGGGTGGCCATTGCTTGGGGACTGACTGGGCATTAGTTAGCTTTTCTGTCTTCTCAGTCATAACTGCCTCTTCTCCTTTCCCTGTGGCTGAAGTAATGGGGCCTAGCAGCTGAGAAGTCAGCAGATTTCAATGTTGCTGCTGAGGATAGAAAAGCTTTGATGCTCTCATGAACAAGAGCAGCCATCTGGGATCATAAATGTTCTTTTCTAGCAGATATTTTGAAAAGTTTGAATTGTGAATTTGTAGTCTTTTTGTAGTTGAAGAATGAAATTTGCCCTCCCGTGATTAAAGGAATCTTTATCTCAAAAATGTTAATTCTTAGAAAGGAAAGCTTAGAAATTGTAGGCTCTGCTGATGGTGAAGGGATTATTGCCTTAGAGGCCATAATTTGTCCAGAGAAGGTCCAGTGAATAGAAAAATAAACTTTTCCATCATAACAAATTTGTGCACATTTTCTTATGTCTAAGAAAACAGAAATTGCATTGAATCTGTATTTGCATGTGCACATTCAGCCTTTCTTTCCAGTCCTGCTTAAGCTAATATCATTAGTAAATCTTTGAATTTAGGAGTTTGCTTTTAGCATCAATGGAAATGATAACCTAGAACTCAATTAGTACTCCTCTGTAGCTAGTTGATTTCCAGTGAAAAAATGCCTTTCACTTTGCACTCTGCATGCTTTACAATCTGCTGAGCAAACCATTTCAAAATGATTTATGATAAATGCAGCATGTAAATAATTTTTATTGGATTTGTTAAAATTATGTGCTTGAGTTTCATGATTTGTCACTGAGCCTGGGATTCCCCAAGCATAGGAATCTAAAAATTAGATATCTATATCTGAATGTTTTGTCCTGAGAGATGTACAGTAGAATTTTGGTTCAGAGCTGCAGAGCAATTCTGAAACAAATCTCTTCCTCATGTCTGATAATGGCTCAGCTCTCAAAGCAGTTTGTTTGCTAAACTGAATTCCTGCTGGAGGAAACCGGTCTGTCTGATAAGGATCCTATGGAAAATTTGAACACATTATGAAGAACTGTGTCACAGGATATACTATAGACTAGAAAAAAAATCCCATGACCTTATTCTTTCTGATTCCTAAATTCCCTTTGCTTGGTTTTACATCAGTAACAGTGGTCTTTAACTTCCATTATCTTGAGCTTTCTAAGCTCACTGAAAGCCCCCACATGTTCACACAAATCAGTTCTGTTGCATCCTACTAATTCTGCAGCTAACCTTACAGCCTTCTGGCCCATGAGCCCACCTGGAGCCTATCATCTCATGGACCATAGACCACCCACTCCCCATTCAGCCTCTTCAATCCACCCATCCTGTCTTTCTTTCAATTTTGTCTTATTCAAGATATCCAACTATGTATCACTCTGTAAGACTTCTTTAAATCTTGCACTGCATATGAAAGTACTCCCATACTTAATTTTCCATGGAACTAATTTCCATGTAGTTGATTTCTGAGGATTATGATGCATGCTTTATGTCTTGATCTAAGATATATGTGCAAGTGAAATGTCTGGGAGGGAGAGACAAATGCGTTATTGCACAGGTGCTTTCAGCTACTTTGCAATTTAGTAGACTAATTGGGTATTGATAGCACACTGATTATGCCATGTTAGAAACACTGTTTTACTTATTTAGAATTTGCAAGAATTGGAATGGCGATGCTTGAACTGCTAGCTGTGATTATTTTTTTTATTTTCCTTTTGGTATTTTCAGATTCATCACTATTTATGGCACCACAGCAAGCTGCTGTACATTTGTTTGCAAGCCATTTCAGCTTTCTGTTGAAACTGTAGAACTGTAATTGCTGTTCCCTGTCAGTGCCATTTGCAGCAAACATCAGAAGAGTTCCAGCACCTTTTAACTTCTGCTGTTGTCTGCTGAGCAGCCAAGCAACTCAGCCATACATGAAAACCCGTGCTAAACCATCCCTGAACTGTAACTCTGGAAAAAGTGGAACAAGTTGTGCTTGGGCTATGAGGAAGGCTTTGCAGCAGGAGCTGCTCGCTTTGTTGGCAGGCAGCAGTGGGAAGAACCTGTCTGGAAGATGAAGGTGCTCTGTACCAGCTGGCTTGTTTTCAGGCAGTAATTAGTAGCCAATGGGTGTGTAGAGCTGGGAAAGGTGATACAAAGGTCTCTTTGATCTTGTTGAGGAGAGACACATGCCTTTGCTGTGAGCGCACCCTGCTAAGCGAGGGTGAGTCAGAGACAGCACTTTGCCTGCATATTAGCAAATTTGAGATCACCAACATGCAAGTACTCGCTCTTTATCTTAAAGAAATGTACCTGTCCTCTCATCACTGTTCAAAGATAGAGGGTATGAAACAAAACATTTTACTGTCAACACTTCTGTCACTGAGTCCAAAGAGCAAAGTTACGGCATCTGATTTTTCACCTCCTCTCGGGTGCTCTGTGCCTGAGCCCAGCTTGGAGCACTGCTCCTACAAACCTGAGCTGGATCTAGCAGAGAACAGAGCCCCCAGCTGGGTCCTAGCCCCCAGCAGAGCCTGGAAACAGGTGCGGTGAGGGGCTGAGTTGGCTGTCTGGTGGTCTTTCCCCCAAACTTGTAATTATGTCATGGCTTCAACCAAATTTGGAGAGGACTCTAATTTGCTCTGTCACTTGCCACCTGCCGTTGTCATCAGCTGCCACCTGATTCTTGTGTCAGAAGAGACAATAAACTGTCACTGCCCCATGCCTTTTGTTTGTGCTTTTATTTGTCACTCCAGATGTCTGTGTACAAACTACAGTCAACAGAGAAATCAGAGCTAAACATTTGTCAATCTGACAAGATCATTGAGTTATTATAGTTGGAAAAGACTTCTAAGGTCACCTAGTCTAACTGTCAGCCCATCCCCACCATGCCCACAAACCATGTCTCTCAGAGCCACATCCACATTTTTCTTGAACACCTCCAGGCACGGTGACTCCAACACCATCCTGGGCAGCCTGTGCCAGTGCATCACCAATATTTCTGAGAAGAAATTTTTCCTAATAACCAACATGAACCCCCCTTGGTGCAATGAAGGCCATTAAATCTCAGCCTCTTATCCCAGGTAACAGGGCTAGGATGACCTGCACCTTGCCACAACTTCCTTCCAGGTCATTGTAAAGAGCGATAAGGTCTACCCTGAGCCTCCTCTTATCCAAATTAGACAACCTCAGTTCTTTCAGCTGTTCCCCATAAGACGTGCTCCAGACCCCTCACAGCTTTGTTGCTGGACACACTCCAGGGCCTCGATGTCTTTCTTGTGTGAAGGGCCCAAAATTGAACACAGTACTCAAGGTGCAGCCTCACCAGCACTGAGTACAGACGGATGATCACCTCCCTGCCCCTCTTGGCTATGCTGTTTCTGATACAAGCCTTGCTATCCCATGTTGTCAAATCTGGCACAGATTTGTTTTCTTGAAATAAGGCTTAGGCTGAATGCATGCTGTTCGAAGCATCCCCTGCATGGCATGCTGTGAACTGCAGCATTCTGATTACAGGGCTGTCACCCATCAACAATTCATTTCTGGCAGTGTGGCATAGAATTACCACTCTGCTGGTCTAATTGCTGTTATTGTGAAAGAGAACAGTGTAAAAATAGCATGCACCTGAATACAAAAGAGCCAAACCTTGTTGCACTCAAGAACAAAATGAGGTTTTAGTTCCATAAATATGTATCAAAATGAGCCTTTGAGAGAGGAAAGACACGGGTGAAATACGGTTTGATCAGTGACGTAGAAGGAAGTAGGGAACTCTGCAATCCAGACCCAAGGTGCTCCGTGGGCTGACCTATACAGGAGGCACAAGCATGAGATGTCTGTCTGTTCTTTGAGAACGCAGTGAGGAGTCTGTACCATCTATACCTACAGGTGGTCACATCCTTGAGTAAAAGGAAAGTAAACTTGTAACAGATATCTGAAATACATGACAGAAGAAGCAGGACACCAAACACTTTCATGGCATGTAACTGAGGTGAGGATGTGCAGTGGGTTTGAGACTGAGCTGGGACAAGGGGAGATTTTTTATTAAAAATACTGCCCAGTGACACTGTGTACTTTGGTTTTGTTTTCCTTTTGTCTCTCATTGATAAATGAGTGAGAGTTTGAGGAAGGAAAATCATGAGACTTATTCCAGAATGTATTTGCCAGTCGTCTTTGCAATGTTGATGATTTAGATTTGTAACCTAAAGCTGGTAGCATTAGGAGATAATTAGATCTGAAAGATTTAAAAAGTAACATTGAATTAAGAAGACAGAAGAGACCAAGAACAAAGTGACTGTTCTGGAGACAGTCTGCACTGTTTTTTCTACCAAGTGCACCTTCAGTTTTACAGCAACTGCAAACCATAATAAAGTGCCTGAAATACAGATAAAAGGTTGGCTCCATTGTTAAATAAGACATCATTTGTCTCATAAGCCCTGACCTAACTGTATAAATGATGACACTAATCATCCTCAAAAGGAAGCTATGCATAATTAGTCTGTGTGAATGACAACATGCATTACCTCATTAACTTCCTCTATTTAATACAACAGAAAGCGATTTTGAGCTAATTCTAAAATAATGGTTCTTATGACATCTGGCTTTCCCTGATTTTCCCTGTGTTTCCACCATAATCATCTCAGGACCACATTCTGTCCTTCTTCCAGTGCTATCTGCAATGAAGGGCTCCGGACCACCAGGACCTGACAAGCCTTCCCTCTGCCCACAGTACTTAATTCCTTTGGGATGTGCTGCAGAATGGACAAAGGATTAGAAAATTGCTAAAAACCACTGGCAGGGGCAGGTTGGCTGGCAGTCAGCGTCAGGAGCCTCATCTCCTTGTGAAACGTTTCCACTTGTTTGTGTTTATTCCCCCACTGATGTCCCTGGTGGCCCTGCAGAACCTGTGCTTTCCTTCCGAGGGATTATTGATGCTGGCCTTACATTGCCCCATCATTGGAGGCACTCAAGGGCAGGTTGGTTGGCGCCCAGGTTGGGTGGCAGCCCTGCCAGTGGCGGGGGCTTGGAACTAGGTTGTCTTTATGGTCCCTACCAACCTAAGCCGTTCTATGATAAGTTGATCCTGTCATAAACAGAGGAGCCTTTTTTTAGGCTTCTAAGCATCTCTTGCAGCATGAAGAGTCCTCTGTGGAAGCCAGAGAGGGTATCGTGAAAACATATGTACCAGTGAGCTGGGGCCACCCCAGTCCCAACACTGTGCATTAAGAACCTTCACCCACTGCTGCTCTAGGCTGATCTCAGGGAAAAGTACCCTTGAAGGTGAATTGCAGTCAAATTGTAGACAAGGGCAGGGATTATCTGTTTGGTGTGCATTCACATAAAGCCTGTGAGAGGGCCCTGATTCATCTTTGGGCTCCCTGTGAACTACAGTAGTATGTGCGTAATGGTACCCCGGCTTGGATTTGCACTCCAGCCCAACCTGCACAACAGCAAGGTAACACAAGCAATGTAAAATGTAATAGTTGGACTTCCTTTTCCATTAATAATGTATAATGTATCTGAATGTGTGAAATCAGCAGTTTTACACTAAGTCAAGGCTGGAAGAGTGGTTAGGGATGAACAGTAGCAATGTCATTGTGTCCGCTGTATCGTATCTACCCATATTTCCAGTGTGATGCTTATCCCTTCACTGCCAGTACTGAGTTTGTGTGGACATAGATTAGTGAGTGAGGCGCAGGGACAGGTAAAGGCGTAGGTGTAGGAGGTACAGGTAAAGGAGTACAGGAAAGAGCATCCTGCTTCCCCAAACTGTTATTTGTGCCTCCTTTTAGCAGGTTTGCCATTAGGAGACTTGATTTTCAAAGCAATACTGTGAATAACAGTGTGTACTCTCACAAACCAAACAAAATGAATGTATGGCCATGCCCCCTTGCACAGTGCAGTGTTCTTATTTAAGTATGCTGCTATCTCCCCATTGGATTTCAGATATTTATAAAATGCCTCTCTTCATGTTGCACATAATATGCAACATTTTATCTGTGCTGTGGAAATAAAGTGTTGTAGGCTCATTTGCATCCTGAAAGAGAAAGAAATGCTAAAATAAGCTCATTCTGTACTCAAAATAACTTTTCTTTAAAACTCTATTCCTGGTCCATGCATCCACAACTTTGGCCTGAGTTGGTGAGACTTTTCCTCAATATGATGCTGTTTCATTCAGATACATCTATTTTGAAAAGAAATAATTGATTTGAGCTTTTATAGGAAGGTCGGGAATATATACTTTACTAGCCAGAAGGAAATAGAAAGCTGTGCCAGACGTTGGAAATTAAAAACTTATTGGCAAGACAAAGCTTCACCACTGTTCTATTCCTACCTTCAGAGATGTATTTTCCTGGGTTGAAGGTCACAAGTTTTGAGGATCACTAGCTCAAGCTCAGGCTGCACACCCAGCCAGCAGCTATCATGCATGTCAAAAGCACACCCAGCCCGAGGCTGGGTGCTCAGCAGCAAGCTCTGTTCTGCTTGCAATCCGTATCTGCATAGTAGGGGAGGATCAGGTTGGATATCAGGAAAAGGTTCTTCATCAGATGTTGGTTGAACTGTGGAACAGGCTCCCCAGGGCAGTGATCATGGCTCCAAGCTGCCAGAGTTAGAGTTTTTAGACAACTTCCCATACATGTAACACATATGCAGCATTTGAAAGTTGATGTAAAGAATAAGAGCAGCTGTTTAAAAGTTTAAGTGCTTTCCAACTCCGCCAAAATCACAGTGCAATTAATGTAAAATGAGCAATCTCTCCCCAGCCTACTTCTAAAATCCCAGCAAATAATGAAAACTAAATCCAAACCTATGTTGCAAAACTAGCAAACCTTCTCACATACCCTTCACCCGTGATATGAGGAAAAGGGTGTGCCAGTGTCCTTCAGCTGGTAGATATGCCTGGGTCAGGGGACAAATTCCCAGTGGGGTTCCTTGCACCCTGCTCCATCTCTTTCTACCAGTTTGCTTTCAGATCCTGCACTCAGATTTATTGCCTCCAGGTCCCACTGGGAAATGTCAGTGAGATTTATGGGCAGGTAGCCAAGGGCAGAATTCAACTGTGATAATGAAAAAGCTCCCAATTAGCGTCAGATAAAGATGACAGACTCAATCTGTCTTTGTGAAAGCTGTAGCCTTCCAAGTGCCACACTGCCTTCATGTTGAGCTCTTAGGTACCTTTCTTTCACCTTAACTTACATCAACCATGATAAAATGGAATTGCGGAGGCAAAGTAATTACACTGGAAAGTGCTTGTTCTGGCTTGGCCCTCTCTTGTTATGTTAGTGAGTGCTGGACCTTCTCATGACATAGATGAATGTGGTCTGTCTGTATCTCTCCTTCCCACAAAATAAAGATGAAATATGAAACATATTCAAGGAAATTAGATCACAAAGCTTGCCTTGTCTGCCTTTATACTCATGAAGCCTGGGGTATTTAAACTTTTTATGTCCATTTGGCTTTCATAGCTCTTTCAGTCTTGTTTATGACTAGATCTCTTCTGTACCCACGGGATGTGCTCACTTTATCAAGAAATGTAGGGGAAGACAGTATAGAGCTCCTCTTTGATGTTACCTCAGAGGTACGCTACCCTGCACAGCTTGATGCTATTCTCTGTAGGCAAAAACTTTGGAGTGAAATTTCATAGGGACCTGCTAGAAGGATGTTCATGGTGAGAGATCTGGGTTTAAATGGCTCTTTAATGGAGCAATAAGCTACCATTCTGGCAAACTTAAAGGTTCATCAAGGCTATTGTGGAAATCTCTCGTGACTTGGATTCAAATATCTAATACCTGATGCATGATGGAATTTTGACAGGCTGGAGTAACATGTTGAACTCATAAAGTTCAACATGGGAATTCCAAGACCTGATGGATGAACAGCTGGACACGAGCCAGCAGTGTGTGCCCACAGCCCAGAAGGCCAGCAATATCCTGGGCTGCATCAAAAGAGGGATGGCCAGCTGGGAGAGAGGGGATTGTCCCTTTCTACTCTGCCCTTGTGAAGCCCCATCAGGAGTACTGTGTCCAAGTCTGGGGCCCCCAGTGGAGGAAAGATGCAGAGCTGTTGGAGAGGGTTCAGAAGAGGCTACACATGGAGTGCTGTGTCCAGTTCCGGGCTCCTCACTACAAGGGAGCTGGACAAACTGGAGAGAATCCAACATAGGTCCACCAAGATGATGGAGAATCTCTCCTGTGAGGAAAGGCTGAGAGAGCTGGGACTGCTCATCCTGGTGGAGGCTCAGGGGGATCTTACCAATTTGTAGAAAATACCTGAAGGTAGGGTACAAAGAGGACGGAGGCCTTAGGAACCTTGTTTACAAGTCCCATCTATTAGCTTATTCCTTTATTTTTCAGCTGTTGTTCTGCTGCATACAACCCATTTTTCACTTGGCCACTCTGCTCTTTTCAACACATATTCTTGGGATATCTGTTCATTGCTGATTAAAATCCCAGCCCAGGAAAGCATTAGCTCTCTGCTTCCCCTAAATCACGAATGACAACGTTAAATTCAGCAGCAGTTTTCCTGCTGGTTGCATGGAAATTTAAGGTCAGCTCAAATAATTGGCCGGTGATCACAGTTTTCCTTGTCAGTTTGCAGAGTTATTTCATGTTCATTGGCACCTTTGATCCTCTTGCCCTGGCTTTGTTCTTCTAAAGCCTTCCCATGTGAGTATCTGCAATGTGGCACAAAACCCACCTGGAACAAGAGAAAGATTTCCACTATCTATAGTTAGCCTTGAGACAAATCAGTGCAAAAGGAACCTCTCAGTCTCTGGGTAGGTGCTTCCAGCTTTCCCTTCCCAAAAATGTGGAGTTTTAAAGCTGCATTTGTAAGATAACTACGGTATAGCACTCATCTGTTTTTTTTTTAATTTAAACTAAGCAATGATCATTCACTTACTTAGATATATATTTTCCCAATATTCAATCCACTTCTCAGTTTTGTCTGTAAGGCTTGCTCCCTCCCACCCTCTCTATCCTTCATAAAACAGTGTTTCTCTCCATTGACTTATTTAATTTAATGAGATTTTCCAAGTGATTTAACACAGACACTTTTCAAATCTCTTGGGATAGAAATGTCTACATCACATTTGTTGTGCCTCTTATTTCTTCCCATTTTCTCTGGACTATCAGGCATAGACCTTGCAAAAAACCAGTCTCTGAGCCTCTCTTGAAGTTTTATCACATTTCGTTAAAGCAACTGTAGTGTTTCATGAGTTGGAAACAATTTATGTGTTTTGCTGGTGGAAACAGGGGGTGATCATTCCTCCATCCTCTTATTGTCCTATCAAGTTACATCCCTTGTCTGGGAAAGGTCTTTGTCAATAGCAGTGATTCTGAGCTATGAGCATCAACCTCCGAGAAGCAAGCAGCGGCCATGCAGCAGGTCACCATCCTCACCTGTCCTTTGCAACTTGCCCTGCTTATGCTGGGGGACTCTAGTCTGTAGCCCAATGTCTCAGGAAAATGTTCTGCTGATGAGGGAAGTCCTTCCGCTACTCTGTTCACAGAATTTCTGCTAAAGGATGTAGAAAAAAAAGGAGTAATCTCTCTCAACACATTTAAATTCCTATCACAACAGGATCCAAATGCTATAAATTCATGTCAAAATACGTTCTGGCTACAGATTTACAAGACCATGTGAGACACAGCTGAGGGAAAGAAAAGAAACAAAGCAGAAAAAACATCCCTGTGGGAAAGACAGGGGTATGAGAGTAGCCGAGAGCTGGCACTGCTCAGCCTGGAGAAGAGACTCAGGGGATCTCATCAGTGTCCACAAATACCTAAAGGAGGGTGCAGAGAGGACGGAGCCAGGCTCTTTTCAGTGGTGCTCAGTGACAGGACAAGAGGCAATGGGCAAATTGGAACAGAGGAATTTCTCTCTCAAAACTGGGAAGCACTTCTGTGCTGTGCGGGTGATGGAGCACTGGCAAAGGCTGCCCAGAGGACTCCTTGGAGACGTCCAAAAGCTGCATGGATATGGGCCTGAATACCCCGCTCTGGGTGTCCCTGCTTGGGCAGGTGTCGGAGCAGGTGGACCCTTCCCACCTAAAACATTCAGTGCTTCTGTGATACACTCAGTCTCTGGAGAGGGAGGTCATGGCCCCTCCCTGCCTTGTCCCGCAGCTCACACTGTGTTGCCAGTCAGGGAGGGAGCCATTGCTTCTTCCCCCCATCACAGGTGACTTTTTGATGGTATTGACTGAATGGTGGGAGGATGCATTTTGACTGTCAGTACATCTTTGATAAAGCCAAGCTGGTTCAGCCAAAGAAGATATGAGATATTCTAAATTTGGTTTTCTCACAAAGAGCCCAAAGACTGTTGCACTGGTAGGACGTGCTCTGCTATCAGCTAGAAAACACCACAATGTAATCAATGACTTACAGTAGGAAAATTCCATTATTTACTGCCAGGACACTACAAGATGAGGATTTACCTGTGGCAGAAAAAGTGAAAATTTTGGACTGATCTTGCATACAAGTTATGTTGTTTGTTTTTTTTTTCATGGATTGAAGTACAGACACACAGGAAGCTACTTAAAATATCCCGTAGAAATTAATTGGGCTTGTACTGAATGTGAAGAACAGCATTATGAGTGTATCATTTATGTCCTGTGCCAGAGAAAGCTGGTGCTTCACAGTGCTGATGAGTCCTGTTTCTTGTCCTGACAGTGGTAGTCTGCTCACAGGCAGTACTCTAACTTTAGTCAGACTATTAAAACAAATCTTAAATTACATAGAACAGGATAAATATACTTCATTAGAAAAAAAAATCATTTGATTTGCAGCTTCTGGTACATATTAAACAAATACAAGCCAGGATAAAACCAGTTTGAAAGCACCCACAGGCAGTATCTATCTCAAAATTTAAATTGCCTACAATCACGTCTTCCATTAAGCAGCTCTGTGTTCAGGTTGCAGCTGGTTCAAGAGAGTAAAAAAAGTAAGGGTAGCAGAGAAGGAGAAGCTGAGCTGGGCTGCTTTCAGCATGAGGTGGGCTACCAAATGCTGAGAATGGACACTCTATTGCCTTTGTTGCCCAAGGGGCAGGAGGAGCGGCCCCCAAGGGCAATCCTTGAGGTTGTGGATAACTTGTACTGGAAGAGGCTGTGTCCCCACTTCTGGGAGAAGTGCTTAGTGATGAAGCCCTGGTTTGAATGCCTGGATGCCATTCATTTCCTTGCTCAGTTTTTCAAACTTCTACCTCCAGCCAGCACACAAACATTGCTTTACCTTTTTCTAACATTTTGCATAACTTTGGTTGACCTTGTTATACTTTCTGCTTTTATCATCTACTTCTAAACTCTGTCGTGCTGCAATAGCTTAGATGCATGCAGAACATGTGCACACACGTGATCAGCGCTCTTCAAACAACAAAGCCCCTTTTTGCCCCTTTTTGTGTCCTGGACAGATTTTTCTCTCCCTACATCAGGTTATTCTGTCCCTTTGCCTGTTTTCAGCGAATGGGACAGAGAGATGTGGAAAGTCGTCCAGCCCTTCAGGAGCCTGCCTGAACCAATGTGAAATGTGTCAGCACTGCCGCAAGTGAACAGCTCCTCCAGACAGCTCAGAATATGAGTCGTAATATACAACATTAAAGTCATCACTGCTCCCATAGATCTGGAAGGTATTGTCTCCAGAGTTTAAGGGAACATAAACAACAATTGCAAAAACAAAGGCAAGAAATGCTGTATTTCTTACCAATTAAAGTGTATTTCTGACACTTTGCAGAGGCACTGTGTGCTCAACTCTCTTGAGAGGTCTGCTGTGGCTCCTGCCTTCACAGCTCTGTGCTGCCGCACCAAGTAATTATCTTTGCTGAGAGAATTGCTTCCTAGTGCCTCCATAACATGCTCAGTGGAGGAAAGGTGAGAAGTGCCTTTCGGGAGGAAGGGGATGCTGGGTAGTGAATGAGCATGGCAAGATCTGGAGCTTGCACAATGATCAGCCCTCATACTGGATAGAGAAATTCAGCAGGAGATGTCTTCCATTGGAAAATGTTGATTTGGCAATGTTAGTGAGGCTCTGGGAGTGGCCTGGGAGCCAGGCCAGCTGGCAGCCCTACCTGCTAGGCAGAACTTCTACATTTCTGACTCCTCCCATCCAGTCCCATCTACACCAAGTGTTTGTTCTGAAAGAAATTTCACTTTCCAGCTCATTTCTCTGGCTCATCTGTGGTTGTTTTTCCCTGACAAAGCTCTTCTATTTTAAAAATAGAAATTTACTGTAAATGCCCCTTCTGTGAGAGCTGGAGGGAACTTACTCTGCAGATCCCTATGTCTGGATGGAGAAGCAGTCGCCAGAAACCAGTACAACATCTGTGCCCACCAAGGGACCATGTATGGAAGTCCCCCAGGACGTGCTGAACTCCACAGAACGGTCACACTGCTGAACCCCCAGAGCTGATAATCTCAGGATCCTGCAAGACATCGGATCTGCTTAAGGCCCCCAGCACATACTGCCATCAAGATGCACAACCTGTGGCACCTCCAAGAAGGAGGTGGCTGCTGCATGCAGCCAAGGGCTGCAGACAGACACCTAAGAGAACAAGGGCCCTGAGGGCTTTCTGAGCACCCACATGGAAGCACCAGCACAACTCCCTTCAGAGAACAATGTGTGGGTACGGCTGAACACATCACAGGCATTGTTATATATTGTTAATTACAGCTTGGTTCTATTAATGACAACAATTTCTTTAGTAACACTTCTTCTAAAAAAGACTGGATGTGATCTGTTTCTTCCCCAACTTATTTTACAACAGGAAAAAGAGAACTGTCATCTTATTTTCATCACTGCACATTCCCTTCTAGCTGCTGCACAATGAGGCAGGAAAGATAAGGCCCTTAATAAAACTATGCAAAATACTAAATTAATAGGAAACTATGCATTAATTTTAATTATTGCCAAATAATTAAGAAAAAGCATCTTGCCTCTACCCAGCAGCATTTAAGCAATAGAGATAAATACCAAAATAATTATTTTCCTTGTACTATTGCCAAAGACAATAATTAAGACGGTTTAAACATCACTGGAGACGCTCTGGAAAAGCAGCTGGGAGAAGGAGGACACAGCTGTTCGGATAACACCTCCTTTGGCAGGGAAGACAGGGGATTCAGCATGAGTCTCTCACAGAGACCATCGTGTTGTTTTAATTAGTTGAATGGATTTAAATGGATAACCCACTGGAGGTGGCCACAAGTGGGATTACTGTGTTGGTTGCCGAGATGTGCTATGGGAAGGAATATTTTGGCTTCTCAAAGAGTAGAGAGAGCAGACAGAGAGAAAAAGCTTCACTGGTTGAGTTTTGAGGCACAAGCAGATTTAGTATCAGGATCATTCATCCCTTTTACAGCCATGTCAACCAGCAGAAGTACACTTAGACTCCTGATCCATTGTCAGCATGCCTCCCTGCAAAGACAAGCACATCTCATATGGGAGATAGTTTTGATGCTGCTGGGATGCACCTTGAATTTTCCTTATTTTTTTTTCTTTTCAGCATCAGACCTAGGAGGCTGCAGTCTGTGGTTAAATCTGGTCAGGCTCTGTACGGGGAAGGTACAGAGAAACTGGAGCCTCCACTGCTGGCTGCTGCTGCTTACTGGGTCAGAAAAGGCAAAGGGGGAGAATTACAGCTAGAAATACAAAAGCCTAACAGATACATGGGTTTTTTCATCCCGTTCTAAAGAGGATGAGGAGCCTGATTTTCTGATTTTCAAAGATGCTTTCCAAAGAGGCAGAAAGGTGCTTGGCAGCATTTTCAAGATACCCAAGGACTTCCCTTCTGTTTGACATTATTAGCAAGTTTTTAAATAATTTTGATCAAGCTACAGGCTAAAATATTGCTTAAAAATATCCCAACTCCCAAAACTATAGGCTTATAAAAATAAATATATGCTGGGAAACGTGGAATAAAGTGCTGGAAGACAATAAATGAACACAGTGGAGTTTGCTTCCGTTAGTACTATGCAATACTGACAAATTGGCATATAAACATCCAGACATGTCTTGAGTAACTGTATGCAGATTAGACTTGAAATGGATGTGGTATTTCATTGCTGTAACCAGCTTCCAATCTTATGGCAACTATTAGAGCCACTCTTGGCTTTGGGAGTTACTGAAAGTGAAGTGCTAGTACTGAGCTGAATCTGTAGAACAGGGAGCATCTCCTGTCACCTTTTCAAGAAAAAGTCATGAAAACCATGTGTTTCATTCTTGGGATTTTATTGGTGTGTTACATGAAACAAAATGATCCTCAACACAGTGAAAGGAGTCTAAGAAAAATGATTTTCATAATCCAGGTGTAAGTTTACATGCTACTGCAGAGCTGGTGAGTCAGTACTTACATATTGTATCTTTGTGGAAGGTACTGCTTCTTAAAATGATACTTGAAAATCCAAAGGTAATGCCTTTTCTGGACACTAACATGTGCAAAAAGATACTGCTAGTGACCAACTAATTTGGTTGCTTGTGAGAGCCTTCTGCACAATAGCTCAGAACTGAGTTTTCCAAGCTCCCCTGGAAGTTGCTGGAGAGCTGGATGCTGGGGTGCGTGGTGGTGAACAAACCAAATGGAGGAACTTCAGAAGAGGTGAGGGACTTTCCACAGTCTGCATGCTGCGGTGTTTCACTCACTGCAACATTTGTAGCTGAACGTACAAAAGAGTTGGTGTATAAATTGGGCAACTGGCAAACACCACTGGTGCCCACTCTCTGCATGCTGTTGGACCTTAGCTCAAAGCTAAGGCAAGACCTCAAAGGGACCACATCTCCATGTCCTCATTTGAAAAGAGATCCAAGACAGTTACAAGATGCCCTGATGAATGCTGAATCTCCTCTGGCATTCAGAAATGTGATCTGTGAAAGCCTATGGGACATGCCTTATTGGACTCTACATTTTTGTAGGAAAGATTTCAGCTTCCAGTCAGCTCTGTACAAAAAGCATCCCAAGCTGTGACAAAGCATATGGTGTTGGAACACAGTTCAAGTTAAATTTTATATACATGCCAGTATGATATTTGTCAGTTTGAATCTCAGTATAACGACGTCTCCCTAAATCCTGCCCAAAGACACACATGAGAGGTCTTCTGCCCTTAGCTCTTCCTGATGATTTATTTCAATCAACCATTATGTCAGAAGGAATAGAATTAATATAGCATGAGGAGCTCTTTGCCTTTAAGGTTTTAGTAACTACTAGGATCTAAATGCTTACAAGAAGTCCTTTTACAACCCTGGATATTACCTCATTATTCTGTTGATATTAACTGATCCCTTGCCTGTTAAGAAGTTTTACATTTTTTTTTCGTGGGCCTGGGGCTGCAATTTATAGTGGGTAGAGCCTGGAAAACAACTGTACGCATATTGTTCAGACACAGAGCAGACTCTCCTATGAAGAAAGGCTGAGAGATTTAGATTTGTTCAGCCTGGAAAAGAGAAGACTCCAAGAAGACCTCACTGCTGCCTTTCAGTACTTTATGGGGACCTATGAGAAAGATGAGGGACTCTCTATCAGGGAGCCTGTTGAGAGGACAAGGGGGTGATGTCATTAAGCTAAAAAGGGGGAGATACAGAATAGATATAAGGAAGAAATTCTTCACTATGAGGTTGATGGGACACTGGAACAGGTTGTCCAGAGAATTTGAGAATGTCCCATCCCTGCAATTGTTCAAGGCCAGGGTGGGTGAGGCTTTGGGCAGCCTGATCTAGTGGAAAATATCCCTGACCATGGCAGAGGAGTTGGAACCAAATGATCTTCATGATCCCTTCCCATCCAAACAATTCTGTAAGTCAAAATCCTTGAGAAGCTCTCTGAGTGGCTCACTTCTGTAACAAGTAATTGTATCTTTGAATAGCTCAATGCACAACAAAAAGCAAAAGAAAAGTCAGAAAAATGTATCACCAACAAAACCCACTTCTCACCGCACAAGGACAGAACATCTGCTCTTGCAAAATGACATTGCAAAAGACTCACGTCTTTTCTTAACAAAGGCTCTCTTTTTCCTGCTCAGATGGATACAAGTATTTGAAAACTTGCCAAATTTGGCAGGGTTGCATGCATGTTCCTTAAGGGCTACCTTGCAATGGCTCCTGTCTTCAGCCTGCTCTTTCTGTTTGACCTTTCTTCATGGATGTCCATAGGGGTTTGTAGAACACACCCATATGAAAACCACCCCATTCAGTGAGTCAGGGGCAGGAGCTGCATGTTCTTCTTAGGCCACAACTGTATAATTTCATTTTCTACGGGATCCTCATTTGAAAACGGGGCAAGTCTATACTGAAAGGCTTGAGGAAGACGTGGTACAGGCTGAGGGACTGTCTGGGGGTCTGTTGTTCTCTTGGCAGTGTTCTTTTGGTAACAAAGAAGTACTGTAAGCTGTGGGGGTTCAGAGATGGAACAAAAAATAGACAAAGGCGTGAAGCACTGATCGTACAAGTATTTGCAATGCGTGTCTTCAGCAGTAGGTGTCACTATGCTATCAGTTGCAGCAGGGTCACACCATCACTGTGGAATCATTTCATCTTGAGCCTGTACCTGAGTTTGTTTTGCAGTACTCTTCTCCTGATATGCACTCCAGGAGCATTCAATGAAAAGGAAACTCTGCTGAATTAACCTTACTTTCTTTTTCCTTTAACTAGCTTTTACCATACAAGTTACCTTTCTATCTGCTACTGAGTTACTGTCTTAAAAATGTCTCCTTGGAATTTGGTTGTATGTCTGAGCCTTCCTGCAAAGATTTGGTTGTTTTGGACAAAGACTTTGGTAGATTGTACGTGATTCAAAGCCCCAAAGCCTGTCGTTATTAATTCTCCTTTTTGTTTGATGCTGGCTTTCTGTGTACCAGATCTTACAGTATTGACAGTGTGAGCACAGTGGAAAGCAAGGCAATAAGTGAAAAGATGTACTGAGCATCTCACAGTGAGCTCTGTTACCTGAGAGCTCCCAAACACTCCCTGTTGTTATGAGAAAAGCATTAGGGAGGAGAAGGTCTTGCAGAAGGTCGTGTAGAAACGTTGTCCAGAAGATGTCTTGAGGATGCTTCTCTGCCAAATATTGATTCTTTTGGATTCATGCTGTGTACAACACCATTTTTTAAAATGGGTTATGAGCCTTTATACACAAATCCCAGTATCTGTGTAGATGACAACTTTCTTGTGCACCCCTTGTACATGTGCATACTGCCACCGACAGCATGCACATTTCAAAACAACACCAATAGCAAAAGGAACAACAATAATGAAATTCAATTATGCTAAAGTAACATTTAGGAGTCTCAATGAATCAGCTGATATATACTCAAAGAAACACTTCTAAAAATATTGCAAGAAAGAATATTTAAAAGCTTGCATTAAGCATTTGATCATGTATTAACATCTTTCTGTGCCATTACAAGCACCATGCATTTAGGTTTAGCAATTTTAATTTAATACCAAGGGCAATTTACTCTGTTGTAGTATCATTAAATGGTGCAGATTATCATTACTGGTGTAGTTTTTCAGCTTATAAAATTCGTATGATATTTACAATCTTTCATTCTTTAAGTTTTTCTAAAGACCAAGCAACCCGTTTGTCTGATATACTTGCAGCATTCATGTTTTCCTATGGGAACTTTCACAGCCAAGTGTCTCCAGGAAAATCAGAAGCTGAAGGACTGAATATTTCAAGTGCATCGATCACCTGCTGATCACCCGCAGTGATAATGCAGCGATTTCTGCTGCTAAGTGAAAATCCCAAACAAGCCCTTTGCTTTCTCTCATGCTCTGTAGCCCCCTTCTCAAGGTCGAGAGCCTGAAAGCACTTTTGGTGTTTGATTTTAATGCTGAGTGTGTATTTCACTCAGCTCCAAGATCTCAACACAGTCGAGTTAACTTGGATAGGTTTTTTTTAAGTCTCATCAACATTGGTCATTTTCTAAATTTCAAACTGATTCTGTTGTGCCTGCCAGGGCTCATAGACTCATGCACTTCTATTTCCTAGTGCATATGAAAGTATATATGTCTGTATACCTGTCTGATATATTGAGCAGATACGTTCAACAGACATGCAGATGCACATGCAATCACAGACAGGGAGATCACTTTGAGAGGGTGACTCATATAACCTTTCTCGACCCACAACTATCAGGTGGGTAGAATTCATACTTACCATTGTCTATTTATCCCCATGAGCTACAGAAGGAACTGCTGAAATCACCCAGTGCCCTGAGACAGCTGTGGTTACGTGAACTGGACTCCATCCTTTCAGCATAAATAATAATGCAGGTTGATCTCAGCTTTGGCTACGGTAACTAGGACATTAAACTGCACTTAATCAGCTGTTATTTTTAGCCTGGCACCTATATATCTCCTTCCTATTTTAATTTCCAGGAACTGCCATGAGCATGAATCAATTCAAAGCAAATGAAGAGTGCGGAAAAAGTGGAGGAAAAGTCTATTCTTCCTGCATAAAATTGATCAGTAGATTGAGGAAGGACGCATAGTTCCTGCAAAAATGGCAGGAAAGATTTTGCAGTATAGTAGCAATATTTTGTCACGTGCTTTGAAAGCATGCAGTTAAGTTCAGTTTTCATAGTATTAATTCATTACCTCATTATTAAAGTGTTCCACATAGTCCAAAGTTAGGCGATGTGGGAGTGTTCTTCAGTTTTCTGCAAAGAACTCTATCTCAGGGCTTTCAAAGCTGCAATTACAAGCTGATGCTACGCCACTGGTTTGGAATTCACACACAGACAAATAAAGAAATCCTGGTCCACTCCCATAGAACATGGAGACTTTCTCTCTCTACTTCCCTCTTTTCACGAAATAATTTTGTTTTATTCAATTTCTCATCTCTTCTCTGTGTATTTTAGAGCTTATGCATTTAAGTTGCTTCTTCAAAGGCATTTTAAATCCCTCCAAAACCATTAGCTGCAGTGATGTGAGCCTTGTAGGATGATTTCTGCCCCAATAGTTCTCCTAAATCCTTCATCTCAGAGAATAGTAGTCATGCTTCAGTGGAGAGAAAGTGAAGTTTCTAGGTGGTACCAACATGAAATTATTATCAGAGAGCATCCTAATCCATTCTTTTCCCAACAGAAATATTAACTAAACATATTATTCTGGTTGGTTTTGCTTTATCACTTGTAAACCAAATGGAGTTTTCATTCAGACTGCAAATCATGCTGACACCAAACATGTTGGAATTTAAGAATGAGGTTCATAGCTTTATATTTCATCTTTAACTCCCATGGCTATCCTGAAGGTCACGATTTCTTACGTGACATAGTTTGTGGAGTATTTGGCATCATCTATTAACACTAAAACATCATCTCAGCATTCTTCTAGTCAAGAGCAAACATTTTCATACAATCATAGAATCATTTGAGTTGGAAAGTACCCGTAAAGTTTATGTGGTCCAACTCCCTTGCAATGATCAGGGACACCTACAGCTACATCAGGTTGCTCAGCGTCCCTCCAGCTTGACCTTGAGTGTCTCCAAGGACGGGACATCCACCACCTCTTCGGACAACTTGTTCCAATGCTTCACCATTCTTCTTTTACCACCTTTAAAAATTCCTGTAATCTGTGACCCAACAAAGCTGGGTGCAGGAAATGAAAGTTGCTCTCAGAGTTTCTTTGGGGACTGATTTTTCCTCATCACTCCAGTAAGGTACATTTTGATGGTATTTCTCTGTTCTCACAGAATATCCCTCTCCCAAACCCGTTACCTTGCCCAGAGTTGTGCTTTGTTGGGTTCTGTGATTGTTTCTGCCTGCAGATGTCAGGCTGCGTGCATGCAGGGAGCTGTGCAGTATTGGTGGCAGGTGAGCAGTACTCCTGGAGCTGGTGGCACTTGTCTCTGGAGCTCCCTGAGGACAGCTGGTGTGTTTAGACCTTCTCAGGGAAGTGCTATTGAATTCTGAGCAGCCTCGAGCTGCCTGGACTTGACAGACCTTCGGATTCGCATTTAATATTGGATGCAGACTTTGCCTTCATCATTTCCTTTTGCAGATGGTATCTCTTTAACCTGCAAAGAGCTATTATCTCCTTTCACACTGGGTATATTTGAAAGAAACTTCCTTTCACCATATCTTTATACTTACTTATCTGCAATTATATGGTGTACATTTGCAATGCAAAAGACATGAAAAGAGTGGATGTCATGATTCATAACAAACAAATAGTGCTTTTATCTCAGAAATTAATTTGGAATAAGGCAAAAAATATTTATACTCTCTCTTCAAAAAAAATTGAAATGGTGTAACTCAATAAATGTTGTACCATGTGCTGGTAGGCTGGAAAACACAAAATATTTACTTTCAGTTGAACTTTCTTAGTGTTAGGTGAAATGGAGAAATGTTCAAATGACCATGACCATTCATGCTTTCTTGTATGTAGTAGACAAGGTTATTGCCTTGTAGATTTCTGCTGATTATATGCCAAAGCTGTCATGGCATTTCCAGGGAAATGGTTATGTATAGATTAAAAGCTCCATAAGGAAAAAATAGCAAGAGAAGAGTGGTAGGAACTGAAAGGGGAAAAAAAGAGAGAGCGGAAAAAACAACAGAGGAAATGAGGCAGAGAAATGAAGAGAAGGAAAGCACCATCTATGAATTTCCCATGGCCATGACTTCTGTTGCCTGCAGGGCCATGCAAGGGGCTCTGAGCCTCCCATGCCAACAGGCTTGGACCTGCTGTGTGGCCTTCACATGCCCTCCTGTATCCCATGGGAGCCAGCAAATGTGATGGGGAATGTGAAGGGAGGAATAGTGGCACCTGAAATGTACCAAACCACAGAGCATTTGTGCCTTTGACCATCCTCACTCTTCAGCTGAAAATGAGCTATCTGATGTACGGAAAATAGCTGCAGTGAGATTGCGATGGAGGCGAAAGGTGAGTAGAAAGAGGAATTCTTCCTCTTCCTGAACAAAGGCTGTTGCTGGACTTAACTTTCAACTTTTGGTGGCACAGACAGCAAAAATTTGGCCTTGTGAATTACAATCTGCACAAGAAATAGGAAATGAGCAGTTCAATAACAACTTCTCTTTTCATGTTCACTGTCATGCAGCGTTTCATTTTGATCAGCATTGTGACATTTGATCTAAGTAGAAAGCACCAGTGCCTTCAGTTTCTCATCATGGTAACTTGACTATGAAATTTCCATTTAAAAGAGTGATTTATCTTGTTTTGTTTTTGTAGAATGCTCCTAGATAAATTAGTAATAAAATTGCAATAAAATTATCAGCAAATACAAGCAAATCTCTCTATAAATCAGATCATGTTTAATTACAGTGGAAAGTATAGGGTACATGGGGAAAGTTTATGTCAAAGCGTCTCCAATAAGAGGTCTGTAACTTCAGGTGATCAGCAAAAATTCACGCAGATTTTAACTGACCTTATGTACTTAAGTATTTGATAATCCAAGCTGCAGGAGATCATAGAATCACAGAATCATTAAAGTTGGAAAAGACCCCTAAGATCAACTAGTCCAACTGTCAGCCCATCCCCACCATGCTCACTAACTCTGTCCTTCAGTGCCACATCCATACGGTTCTTGGACACCTCTAGGGATGGTGATTCCAGCACCTGCCTGGGCAGCCTATGCCAGTGCAGCACCACTTTTTCTGAGAAAAAATTTTTCCTGATATCCAACCTGAACCTACTCTGGTGCAACTTAAGGCCATCACCTCTCGTCCTATCCCTGTTACCTAGGAGCAGAGGCTGAGTCCCACCTCGCTCCAACCTCCTTTCAGGGAGTTGTAGAGGGCGATATAGGTCTCCCCTGAGCCTCCTCATCTTCATACTCAGTTCCTCATATAATGGAGCAAACAAGCATCTGCTACTGGTGTGGTTCAGCAGCTCAGCCTCTCTCTCAAACATTTCAGTGCTGTCTGAGAGCAAATCCAGGAAAACTTAAGTTGAAGCAGAGAGTCCCTGACCACTGGTGACACTGCCTTGAAGATCTTTGTGTCATTTCCCTGTATGGTCTCTTGTAGAAAGGTAACACAGCCTTGCCTTTCTTTCTGTAGCCTTGGGAAGCTTTGAGCAGCCATCCAGTGCTATAAGTGTGCTTATTGTAGAGGGAAGAAGAGAACAGGAGCCATTTAAGAGCAGCTTTATTCATGATATTTACAGTCAATAAATAATATCTTCTTGCTGCTGGTGATAGCATCGTTTGTCAAGGAACATCGTCACGTAGCTTCTTTTGCTATTTTTCCTCCGAAGGCAATTATTTTAAACAAAACAACTTAATACATCTTCCCTAATCTTTTTCCATTTGGGTGTCTTTGATTAATTTCATGTCCACATCATGATTAAAATGCATTCTGCATCAGGGTCTTTCACTGCTCAGAGCCCATCCTGTGAAATGAACTTGTTCCTTTTCTTATAAAAGCATCACCTACAGCATTACTGATGCATACCACTGTCCACCAAAAACAAGAAACTGAGCTCAAATGCAGCAAATCAGAGGCTAGTTAAGAAACTCACATTGTAAGCTTTCATACACCATCCATTTTGATACAAAACTAAACCGTCTTAGGGAGAGCATTGCAATGCCTGCACCTGACCTGAGCTCACACTCATGCACACCAGCACACTGTTGAGGCAGATGCTCTGTTTCCCCATGCTGCTCTCAGCACTGCATTGTGCTGGTGAGCTGTGTTGTCTGGCAGGCTGTGAGAGATAGAGCTGTTGTGCTGCTGTATGCCCCACACAGAGCTGAACCTCTCTGCAGAATGACAAGATGCTCCACTGCATCAGGGGGCTAGGGCTGCTTGCAAAGCTTCACACAGCTCTCCGTTTCTCTAAATGACCCCGTGATGTGATCTAGGGAACTCATTGCAGACACAAGACAATGTGACACTGCATTAGGGCTCAGCAGGGAGCTCCTCACTGTCTGCATGTTCTGTTTAGGTGTGATCTGATGGTAAATGCAGTGCTGTTGGTCTTTAGGGTTCTTTACTCTAGTATTTGAAGATGTTATGAGTTCCAGCAACGGTCTTGCTCCTCAAAGAAGTCAATGGTCCTTTTTGGGAGTTCTGATCCCTATTCACCTGTATTCCTGATGATAGAAAGGGATTACCAGGAGATGACCTGGTAACATACCATAACGTTTCATCATTTCTAGGTGCCCTCACTAACTGAAGGATTGGTCAGTCCCCACAGAGAGCCTGAGGAGTGGGGGGACTGTGCAAAGTAGATGTTCTGGCACAGAAGAGTGATGAGCTGAAAAGCTGAATGATGTTACTGAAAAGGGGGGATAGGTGCCCACAAATTTGTGTCCATCAGTGGTGGCAGACCCTGGCTTGGTCCAAGAGGGCAACTCTTGAACAAAGTTTGGAGCAGATGCTCTTGAAGTGGCTCTGCTCTGTGTGTGCCCCCGGCACAGGGGCAAGCTGAACCTGTTGCTAGAAGATATTTTGAAACTCAGCTTAGGAAGAAATAAGAATTTGGGTTTATGGATGGGTGACAACATTGCCAGACATGGTCCTTTATAATAAAAAAAAAATCACTCTTTATTTCTCAAAGAAATTGCTGAGACCACAGCATGCTGCGTGCATGGTGTGCAGAGCTATTTCTGCCCAGATTCACTGCTGCCCAGAGATAGTACAGCAGTGTTCCCAGCTTACTGTGCTATATCATGAAGCTTGAGTGGCATTCAGCATCCTTCTGCAGTCTCCTGATAACTCTGTCAAATCCAACACAATTAATTCCTCCAACCCCAAGCTGGGTCTGTGAGATGTGCTATGTGAAATGCAATGACATGGTAGAGAACTGCCTCTGATAGAATGTGCTGGAGAGCCATAAAGAGAGAGAAGAGAGATCAAACATTTACTACTCTGTAAAATGTTTAAAGATAAAATGCTGATTTTGGGAGGTTGAATCGTGACTTGGAGTTGGCAGTCTTCTCAGGTGTCCTTAGTGTGTTTTTCTGCTCTGCCACTCCTAGCTTTTGCTTGTTCCCACCAATGAACCCTGGGAGCATACAGGTGCAGATGAGCTACAAACCAAAAAGCAATCATTTGGGCCATTTTTTTTTTTTTTTATTCCAGGGAAGCAGGCATGTTTGCTCTTCAGTTCCCCATATTCTCATAATGCTTCTTTAAAATGCAGTGCAGGTATATGAGTGATCCCATTGGTCCCTGCAGTTGTTGTGCCGGCATCTGCTGTCTCATCTGCTATCCCTGGATGCTCTTCTTGTCTTTACAATGGTCTCTTGTTGCTCAGAGTTTTTCATCTGATATCAAAGAAGGGTTTTATGGCCAGCTTTACCCCAACCACAGTGGCATTCAGCATCCCCATCAAACCTGTCCCATCAGATGACGGCTGTGCACTAACACTGGGTAGTTTTCCTTTGATCAAGTACAGCTAATCCAAGTGCAGCTTAATTATTAAGTCAAATATTAACGAGATGAAAGGAGCCCTGAATGGTGTGCTCCGCCTGCATGCATTGCAGACCTCTGCTTCCTCTATACTGTGACCAAAAGCAGCAGCACCACTGTTCCTGTCCCTGCACAGTTGGGTGGCCAAGAAGAGATTTAAAAAAAAAGCTTCCAGTGAGAGGCTTCCTTATTGCTCCCTGAGGGGATGATTTGTAAGATCAGCACAAAGATCCAGGGCTGAACAAGCCTTGGCTGTATAACAGGCATTAATACCTGGCGTCGGATCACAGCCACAAGGTACACAGCAACACAAAACGCTCTTCTGCGGTGAATGCTGAAGGCTGAAATGACCTTGCTCCTCTGTTGGAAAGAGGCACTTGTTTTGGTGCTATTAAAATTGGTTGCATATTTTCTGGCAGAGCATTATTCACCGTTAGGAAACTCCTGTTCAGCAAAACTGAAACACTCTGTGGGAAGACACATCTATTAGGAAGAGCGGAAGGAAAGTAATGAGCATGCGGTTTTCATTAGGATCCCACTGCTGAAGAAAAATCAAACTCAGTTGAATATTTTTCAGGAAATGACTTTGTTTTTCTTTTAAATGTTGGAGCTACCCGTCATAACAAAATTATGAATTTTGACTAGCTTAAGGAATTATAATTGAGTGTTCATTGTAGAAAATCAGTTGTGGCTCTCTGCTGAAATGTGGGGCTGCGGTCATAGAGTGAAGTCTGAAAACACAGTTTAGTAATAGCCTGTACTGGGCCCTACTTATCCAGCTATCAGTTACATACTAATGGCAGCCCAGTGCTACTCGCTTGCTTGTTCAGTTTTTCTGTCTGAGGTTTACATGTGTCTTTTGTACGCTGGAACCAAATGAAAAGAAAGTTCACAAATCCTCAGCATTCCTTTTATGTCATCTGACATCATGGGTGATGAAATTGCTGAACCAAGCCTGGCCTGATGAAATTGCTGAACCAAGCCTGGCCTGACCAGGGATATTTTCTGTTTTCTTAATGAGCTAATTATATTTTTTCTTCCCAGCCACTCGCATTATTACTGTCAGAGGATCAACACTCTGTAACACATGGCCAGCACTGCACTGTGAGCTGGGAAAATGTCCATATTTCCATTGTCCATTTTAATTTGGGAAGCAGGCAAATTACAGCTTAACAAACTGAAGTTATATGCAAAAGGTGACAAGCACCTCCACACAAAGGAAGATAAACAGGAGCCAGAAAACATCTTTGTGGGTGTTTGTTATTTATTTCAGAGCATATTTATTCCCAGAGTCTTATTCAGACCTGGACTTCACGTTAATAATAGACAATGTCTATGCAATTTCTGACAAAGATTTTTGGTAGAACAGGTTGCCTTTAGAGTTACACACAGCCAGACGTGGTTTCAAACATTCAGGGTATTGCCCTTTCTCTCTCTCTCTTTCTGTTTTTCTGTTTTTTTTTTTTTTAACAAATTATATACATACTTAGCTGAGAAATGAGGAATAGAGTTGGGTAATTTTACAGCAGATTCCCACATTAAATGGACAGATGGTCCTTCTATTGCATCAATAATTTTAATGGGAAGAGTGCACACAAATTCTATTAATTCCCTATGTAATTTCTGAGATTTCTATGAGTTGGTAATAAAGGCTGTAGCAAGAGGATAACAGGTAGCCTTTCAGACACTCCAATAAATTGCCAAGGAGCCTGCAATTTTTTCTTAGCACAGCAGTCTCAATTGTTAGAGGATTCAACAACAGAAACTTCAGGGAATGGCAGGCTTTATTTTTTTCCAGGAGAGTATTTTTATTTCATTTAGTAGCTAATCCAATGGGTTTATTTTATCACTCGGGAAGGAAAGCAGGCAGCACACTATCTTCCGATTGCAAATGGTATTTCCTAAGAACAGGATCTCATAGACCCAATTTTTTGCAGATAAGCTTTTAATTGTCTCCAAGCTCTTGCTAGATGTGTGCAAATCCTGTCAGCCTATCATGCAGTTGATCCAAATCCACTAAGAAAACCAAAATATTGCACTTGATTTCAGTGAGCTTTGGATTAGGCCTTCATTCATAAAAACGGCCTATTTTCAAAACCTAATCCACCTGTTGACCGACTCCCACCATGCCCACTGACCATGTCCCTCAGTGCCACATCCACACAGTCCATGAATGCCTCCAAGGACAGTGACTCCAGCACCTCCCTGGGCAGCCTGTGCCAGTGCCTCACCACACTTTCTGAGAAGAAATTTTTCCTAGTATCCAACCTGTCTCTAAAGCATACAGATGTTTATTTGTATGGACTTCCTCATCTACATATATTTCCTTCTGATAAAATATTACCTGTAGTGTAACACCATTAGTAATACTTAGAAGCATACGAATGGTATTTTTGGAGTGATTTTTTTTGGCTAAAGCAAAATGAGCAGGAACAGACTGTGAGTACTTATTGTCCTTCTGGCCACAAAATCAGGAATTGATGCAGGGTTACATACAACACCTTCCATGGTGGTGGAACATGGCTTTGTCTGTGGCCGGCTGGCTCTGTAACCCAGCCTCCATGTAATTTCCCTTCTGCAAAGGGCAATTCCCTCCTTACTCTTGGAGAATGATACAAAGTTCATAAAAGAGAAACGGAATACTACTACCAAATTTTGCCACAGTAGACCAAAGACTTCCCTGGTGGTGAAGGTCTCCAGCTCCTGTAAAGTTAGTAGAATGAACAATATTTTTTTGCCTACTTTTCCAGGTAGACTCTTAGACACAAGCATATTAGTTGTTTTCCAGAAATCAATACTTTATTCTCTGTCTGAAATGTATCAAGAGTCTTTCTAAATTTGCTGCTGGAGATTCAACTCCTCCTAAGGAACATCATGAAGCAAATCCTCCAAAAAGTAATTTGTGTGCACCTGAAGGCCAAGACTGGGATTCACCAAGGACAAGCCATGCCTAGCCATCCTGACCGGTTTCTATGATGAGGTGACTAGCTTGATGTCTAAGGGAACACTCTTTACCTTGACCTTAATACATATGCCCCACAATAACCTTGCAGCCCAGCTGGTGAGACATGGACTTGATCAGTGAATGGGTGGTGGAAAACTAGCTCAACATGCAGTATCAAAGGATGTGACCAGTGGTGCAAAGTCCAGCTAGTGACAATGCTTAAGGTGCATCACTAGGACCAGCACTCTCTGAAGTCTTTTCTAGTTTTGTGAATGACAGAGTCCACTCTCAGCATGGAAATGAACTATATCAAACTGAGAGAAGTGATTAACCTGAAGGATAGGCTGCTCTTCAGGAGGACCTGGACAAGCTGGAGATATGGGCAGACAGGAATCACAGAAATTCCATGCTGGGAAATGTAGAGTCCTGCACCTAGGAAGGAATGACTCCAGGCATGCGCACATGCTGGAGGCTGCCTGCTGGGGAGCAGAGAAGGATCTGTGGATCCTGGTGGACACCAAGTGGGAAATGTGCCCCTGTGATAGAGACAGCCAGCTGTTTCCTGGACTATTATCAGCAGGTGCTGCCAGAAGTAAAAGGAAGTTGATCCTCTCTACTCAGCACTGCTGATACACAACTGATCCACAGGATCCAGTTGCTGGCTACCCAGTACAAGAAAGACATGGACACACTGGAGCAAGCCCGACAAAGAGCTGTCAGATGGGATGGCACAGAGAAGATGGTGCCAGAATTTTCTTGGTGGTGCAGTGATACAACAAGCGCTTCAACAAAGTGCAATAGGCATAAGCTGGAATGGGAGGAATTCTCATTGGATAGAAGGGAAAAAAATCACCACGAGTGGTCAAATAGTGGAGCAGATTGTTGTGGCACAGTGAGATTGTTGAACTTTCATCCCTGAATATTTGTTAATTTCTGATGAGCAACCTGCTCTCACCAGCCCACATCTGAGTAGTAGTTGTGCCAGGTGGCCTCTGGAGCTCCCCTCCAGCCTATACGTGTCTGTGATTCTGTGATAAAGAACTGCTGAATAAACCCCGTTCAACATCTCTGCCAGTTTTCTTTTCTTCACACCTTAAAAATCATTGGCAGTGGAAGTGGCCAAGACAGCTGTCATCAGGAGAAGCAGCAGCTCCCTCTAAGGGCCAGGCCTGACAAGTGACGTTGGCACAAAGTTCCAGAAGTAGCTGAGGAAAAATAGGGGAGCCAGTAGGCTAGAAAAACCATCAGCAAGTGTTCAGCCTCAGAAGCTATTGCATTGGAAACACTAAGAAAAAGCAAGCCAACACAACCCTTCTCCAAGAAGTTTTCCATTTTTTTCTAAGAAGTTTCTAAGGTTTAGCCAAATCCACATTTTGCATCATATCTTCATATGCTGCCATATAGAAGGAGTGACGACAAGCAGACAGTCACTGCCCCGTGTTCCTGTGACACACTGAGAAACTAAACTCTGAGGAAAGGAATCTGTATGTGTGAAAGTGTTTCTGCTTGTATTTAAACCTTTGTTACAGTGCAGAGCCTTAAAAAACTCCTGCTTGTCTGTGGACATTTCTGTCTTCACAACTAAAAGAAGCTTTGATGTTACATTTTCCCCTGGCTTTCCCCAAGGCACAGCTGAAAGGTGCAATTAGCTTGTCCCTGGGGCACACAGAAGTTCTGGTACTGACATGGCATCTTTGATTCCTTCTCTCCATCTGCATTGTGCTGCTTTGGGGCAACCTCAAAGTGATAAGGCAAATTACCTGAGCAGCCACAACCTTAAAAAGGAAAAACGCTTAAAATATCACTTTGCAAGTTGGTTTTCTCTTAAAGTTCTGATTGGAAATGAGATGCAATGGTGTGAATTGGAGATGAAAAGATGAAATTGGGCCAGAGAAGGGAAGATGTTCTGCCTCAGCAGAAGTGCCTTACTTTGTTTTCCACCAAATACATCAGCAGCAAGTGTTAAAATGAATTGCAGAGTGAGAAGGAGCACTGCAAAAGGACCTATGGGTAGCAGAAACTGAAATCATACACAGGTATGGAAAGCTAGGAGGAGAACACATGTCATTTTTATCTCGATGTCCTGAAAAGGGCATAAAATTGTTTTACCTCAAATTATGCAGCATGTTTTGGGTGAGATTACTCCTTCCTTCAACTACTCCTGATAAAAGCATCTAAGTAAGTGCTAAACTCTAAGTCTGTGAATAATGCTGTGTCCATTTAGCAAAGATCCCAGCAACTTAATTTCCTTAAGACTCCTATTAATATTTAGGACACTCATTTCCTACTCTGGGAAGTGTCATGAGAAGTGAGACTACTACACTGTGGACAAAACATGGAAATCTGTAGAAGAGAGCATGGGAGACAGAAAGACTTGTAAAGAAAGCACTTGTCATATTATATTAGCTAACTGAGCCTGCAATATTTAGGCCTGGTTTTCCTTTCATGCCATCATCACATAGCTTGTAGGTTGCTCATATGGAAAAGATATGACAATAAATGTCATTAAAGGAAACTCCATCCAAAATTATTTCATCTAATTGGAAATACGAAAGGAAAATGATGGGAATGTCAGCTCACCCAGAAAAAGATTGGGCATGGAAATGCACTGGAAAGATTTGTCTTGGTCATAGAGTTGAAAAGGAAAAGCAGTCCAGCTCTTAAGGTGCCTCCTACTTGTACCTGTGCAAAATAAACTGCTGACTCCAATAACTGCCCTTCCAGAAATGGGCTATTTTGGGAAAGTAGAGCTAAGCCAGAGGGAACAATCATAGAAATGACAGTGAGTAACAAAGCAAGACAAAGCAGGATTGGTTTGTGATCTTTTGTAAAGCAATTCCTTTCATGCTTGCACTTTAGCACAGGATTTTACATGAAGTATATTGTAAACCCGTGGAACTGAGGGAAAATTGCTGGCAGCAAGGCACAAGTGCTACATTTGTGCTGATGAGAGGGCAGTGCCACGTGGCATGGGCTGGTGGTGAGCTGAGCATGTTCAGCTGAACAGATTGAGCCCTCAGCTATCTGTGCCTCCTGGATGCTCTGAACTACCATGTGATCTCAGATGCAGCCTCAGCATCTTGCAGTGCCTCAAGGCTTCTTTTCTCTGAGTCTGCATGGCAGCACCTCACCAGATCACATGCAAAATCATGTCTGTGAGTCACAGAAATGCAAGACAGCTGAGTGGCCACGTGCATGGAGACATTCAATGGCAAGAGCCCAGCATGTCTGTGAACACCTCCTCTGTACCTGTCAGCGTACTCTTCATGAAAAGAGTTAGGTGAAGTGATTGCCCTCCAGATGAGTAGAACAAATTCTGTTTCTGAGTAGAAGCACAAACATAGCCAGGGACCTAACTCTAGCAGCCGCAGCCTGAACCTGTAGCTGGGCTCTTGGACTTGAAGCAGGGAATCTGCCCAGTTCAGGTGCCCCAGTACTACTCACTGGGACTTACAATGAATGCAGATTTAGCTTCCCTGTGCAGCAAGGTCTGCTTGATTTGTCTGTTCAATATTGGGCATGTGCTTAAGTGCTTTTCTGAACTGGATTCTTAAATGCAGAACAAAATCCTTATCTGAGGAGGTGAAATGCCAGGTTGTTCAGTGGCAGGAGCTGTACCACCCTCTCTGCTTCCTACTGGTGAACCGTCTCTGACTCACTACATTCAGAGTGTCTGCTTGGCTTGTTTGGAGCAGGAAGAAGTAATGAATTTCCTTCCTTCAGTGCATTTCTGGTAGAGGTGGCTTCTGGTAGGTTTCTGGTTTGATTAGAAAACATTTACCAGTTTTGCTTGGTTGCCCTCAGCTCTCCTTCATTGCTCGGGGTATGTCTTGCACTGTAATACAGGTTTTCTGTTGTCATACTGTTTATCAGGATTTATTTTTGCTCCTGGGTGTGCTGAAAAATGTATTGATAAAATAGAGTAAGTAATGTATTACTCTGTACAACAGTAAATGTGATCTATCTCTGTACATGTATAATAGCGTAACTAGAACAACAATATTTCTTTGTGCATAGGATTCATTTTTTCAACGGGAATTTGACCAAGTTAAAAAGCCAAATGATAGTTAGATCATCTGCATGACGTCATGGCAATTGGTAGACAGAGTAGCTATTGGTCTTGCTTTGCTTCTTTGTTAAGGCTTTTTGCAGCATCGCTCCTCCCACAGTTGCTTGGTTAACCTGAAAACACCCATATGCACCCCAGGACCATCTTCCTACAACAGTGGGACTGCAGGAGTAAAGAGCTCGCACCCTTCTGAGGTGTGAAGAAGTGAAGATGACAGGTTTGTCTGCACTCACAGTGATACATAAGGTGTAATAAATATAAATATATAATAAGATCTAGACTCTGAGAAGAGGTGTCATCTTTTCAGTGGACCCACACCCGCTAGAGTTCCTCAGAGTTCTGTCAATCAGCCAAACCTCCATTGCTGGCGAGGGCTATGACTACAGGTGGGCTCATCCCAGATACGCAGGGTCCTTCCCCCTGCTGAGCACTCACCCTTCTCAATTACAGCGTGCTGCTAGAAACCAGCCCACAGGGCTGCAGTTAGGGTACAACACCTATGCATTCTATGGACATAGTAAGTGTACTATTTATAGTATGTGCAATATTATATGGTACTTTATATCTTTACCCTGTTCAAACAAACAGCAATTACATCTTGCTTCAGTACATAGAAAATAAGTATAGGAAGCATTTACATGAAAAGGGGAGCAATGAACAATACCAAAAATCTCTTTAGTTTGTTATAGCAAGAAAGTTATGGAGGAAAAAAGCAACATATTTCAAAAGGAGGGAATGGCAGCATGTAAATCCTCCTTGCTCTCCAAATCAAAAAATGCCCTTTGAACAAGATTTGTTTCCTCTAATTTTTGTACCATCACTTAAGATTTTAAGCCTTGTCTTGTCTTTTTTAATAGATTAGTATAAAGCCTGATGCTTCTCTTCTAAAACACATGGAGAAAACTGTGGGATTTTAGCTTTTGAAATGCTATCAGATAACCATCAGCGTGCAATGTGTAGGATTTAAGAAAAAATGGGCAAATCCCCAGCTTGGCCTCCGTAGAACCATGGCAGTTCCCATCAGCTGATAGCCTCAGACCCTTCAGGATTATGGGGCAGTCTAGCAATCATGCCCATGGCCTCCTCTGATTGCTCTTTGGTCTTGATTGTCTCATTTTCTATTCTGGGCATTTTGCTTGCTGGTACACTCCCTAGCTTTCCTGCTATTTCCTACTTTTGAAGTCGTTCTTCTTTCATCATGATTATCCAGCCTGAGCAGAATTCTTGGCTTCATGGTCTCACCTTTTTGAGAACTTCATTTCCAAGAGAATGGCAGGTAGCTGCTGTCCCTGGGCAGCAGATGTGGAAAGCCATGGAGACCCAATGTGATGGAAGCCTCTGCCCCGGATGAGGTTATTTGGGAAGCCAAGGTTGCCAGTGCTGCTGTAGCTTTCTTGTCCCCTCTCCAGCAATTCTCCCACTGCAAACAGGCAGCTCTCTTGGGGGATCTGAAGGCTGTAGGAGCTGTCAGGACTGTCAGCAAAAGGGAGAACTATCACAGAAGAAGATACAGGTGAGGCTGCATAAAACCAAGCAGAAAGGCTTATGCATGATATTGTGGAGAGACAGCTGAGAAAGCTCCTGGAAAGAAGTTTCAGACAGTGAGCAATGTGCTGCTGCTTCATTCAGCAGTGTGTGGGGCCTCTGTGCGCACTTTTCACAATTACAGAGCATTGCAGCAACAAAATGTTCCTCATGTAGTTATCTGAGGGAGGCAACACAGAGTACAAAACGCTGACTCTTCAATCAAAATGCAGCATCATCTGGTTATAAGCAGTGATTACAGGGGTGACACTCTTTGTCTCACACATACACACATCTGCTCTTATCATATTGCAAATTTATATTGGTTTTTCTCTGCCTCATCCCCTCTAAAATGTTATTTTCCTTGAAGAAACTTATGAAGAAAGTCTATGGGACGTGTTGAGTAATATTCTTTAGAGGGCTTCAGTGTGGCATGGTGTTTTCATTGAACGGTAGATGTAGCCAGCAGCTGTGTTTCACTTACATATGGAGCCTGGACATAACAGAGATTTTTATAAGGGGAAGCCATCTCTAGCTGTCATCATCAGCAGCTCTTGTGTCTGCACTTGCTATTTGTTTCACAACCAGCTTCCTAGAAATGCTTCACTGCAGGAGCTTTGCCTGGAAGAAGGGAGAAACAGACCAGTGGTAGCGCTAGGACTTCTAGACACCTCACGGTCCTGTGCAAATCTCTTATGGGGAACTAATGTCACCCACCTCGACATTTTCTAACTAGCATGGAAAATTTGTGCTCTAACTCCTTTTCACCAGCTCTTTCTGGCTGACTTTTATTTGCTTTTGAAGATTGAGAACTGCTTGGCGCTCTGTTTGCTCCCTGTCAAAACACGAATCATTGTGAGTCAGGCAGAATCCTCACTTATGTTCACGCTTTGCTGTGGCTCTCAGCTGCTTTGCTGAGTGGAAAAGGAAGCAGAATTCACTCCAAAGTCTGCAGATCTGCATGCCTCACTCTGATCAAGGCACCCTGAAGCTGATGGGGAGAAAAATACAGCCCTCTACCACCATCATAGGATGGACAATTAACTGATCTCCCTCCAGCAAGAAGGTAGGAAGAACACCACAACACAGAGCAAACAAGTGGATTTTGTCTTTCCTGACACAAACATTCTTTTGAAAATATTTCTGTGCTTTCACAGCATGGAAGAACTGCAGGTGAAGCCGGTGCTAAGTGAAATTCATGACTTCTCTCATCCAGCCACTAGAAAGGCACAGCTGTGTTAGTTACAGCAACATCACCAAACAGAGATGAGGCAAAGGGCTGATCCACTCTTGCTCTCACACTTACGTGGCATTGGCAGTGTTTGGCCGCTCTCCAGCAGTTTATTGGCTGTGAACATATTTAGTAATAATTCTGTGACAGTTTATCAAGAGAATGATAATAAGAAAAGCGTGAGCAGGAGTCAGGCTTGAAAGAGAAAGGTTGTGTTTCTGGCTCCTATAAGAACAGGTTAGTGGAAAAAATCGTCCAAGGAGACTTTGCATTTACCAGATGTTCTGTATTTGAAACTCCTACAATTAGTCTTCAAAGAGGTAAATTAGGCATGATATGTTTCAGAGTTAATCATTACTGTTACATATTTGAAACACCACCTGGTATTTGCAGCATAATTAATGGTATTATGACTCTTGCACAGTGATTTTAAATAATCTTTAGCAGTGACTATCATTTGAATTGGTTAGGAAAGATAACACTATCTGCACCTGTAAAACAAATATTCTGACTGTAATTTTTGTCATCCATTCACAAACTCTCTATCATTTACAATATCTTTACAAGAAACTAGCCAGAGTGAAACTGAAAAAATGCTTCAAGAAACAGAAATTTGCAACTTTTCATCAGACCTAAGTCAAACTCGTGTTACTCTCCACTACAGGCTCCTAGTGATATGTTGTATCAAAAGGGTGTGATTCCTAGCAATACAACTCATGTGTCCAACAAGAAGTCAATATTTCCATAAGGCTGCTCTATTCCTAGGTAATAACTAACTGTGCAAACCGATAAGCACTTCAGTGCAGCCAATAAGAAAAAGAGGGCAGGAAAATCAACGTTTTTTTTTTTTTTTCACAGAATCATAAAAGCACAGAATGGCTTGGGTTGGAGGGGACCTTAAAGATTATCCAGTTCCAACCCGCTGCTGTGGGCAGGGCTGCCACCCACTGGATCAGGCTGCCCAGGACTCTACGCAATCTGGACTTGAACTCCTTCAGGGATGGAGCATCCACAGCTTCTGTGGGCAGCCTGTGCCAGGGCCTCACCACCCTCTGAGTAAAAAATTTCCATCTAACATGTAACCTAAATCTTCCCCCTTTCAGTTTAAAGCATTTCCCCCTTGTCCTATTATTATCAAACTATGTAAAAAGTCAGCCCCCTCCTGCTTGTAAATTCCCTTCAACTACTGGAAGGCCACAATGAGGTCTTCCTTGGAGCCTTCTCTTCTCCAAGCTAAACAAGTGCAGCTCCCTCAGCCTTTCTTCATAGGAGAGGTGCTCCAGCCCTCATCATCTTCACAGCCCTCCTCTGGACTGGCTCCAACAGCTCTACATCTTTCCTATACTGGGGGCACCAGGCTTGGACAAAGGACTCCATCTGGGGCCTCACAAACGCAGAACAGAGGGGGACTGTCACCTCTCTCGCTCAGCTGACCACCTCTCTTTTGATGCAGAGCAGAATGGAGTTGGTCTTCCAGGCTGCAAGAGCACACTACTGGCTTGTGTCCAGGACCACCAAGTCCTTTTTTGAGTTTCAGCAAATCCTTGCTCTGCCATGCTGGTTTCCTGCCTCCTCTGCTTGACTTCTTGTGCTGGGGGATGGAGAGCTCCAGTTTTCTCATAAAGGTGTCCTTAAAGTGTTGCCAATTCTGTTCCATTCCTATGTCCCTAAGGACAGTTTTCTAGGGATCTCATCCAATAGTTACTGTAAAAGCCAGAAGTTTGCTCTCCTGAAGTTCAGGGTCCTGACTCTGCTCTTTGCCAGGCCTGCAGTCCTTGAGATCATAAACTCAAAGATTTGTATGCTTAAGATATGCTCATAAGTGGTGATTTTTAACAGCTGTATGCATTAGCTTACGTGTGTAACTCATCTAAGTCTAAGATCTTCTGCAGCTCTCACCTTGGTGAATTTTCAGGAAAAGAAACAACACTTGAAATTCAAGTCCTTGTAGCACTAAGATCTCTGTTAACCTGATCCAGAGAGGGACTCCAGAAAGAGGAAATTCCTCTTGAATTCATTTATGTTTCAAGCTCATTATGCTCTATTATATATGGGAATGAAAATCAACATGGATTTTGAGCTTAAAGTCTCTGCAGCGCTGCTGAGCAAAATTCTGAGGCTGAAATCAATTCTGGACCAGCCCTCTAGGGCAGCTTTCACCATGTGCTTCTGCTGGCCTTGTAGCTCAGAAGCCTGGCAGTGTCAGTGGCAGCAGGTTTACTTTTGTATTCATGCACTGTCTCTTATTTGTTGTGAGAGCTGAAGATGTGCTGTATCCATAGAGCTCCAGTGATGTCAGTGGGGTGAATGTACAGAAATCAGCCAACCTAGCATAACTTATTTTGTGCTGCTGTCATTGCTTGGGAACAAAAGATTGAACAGAAAATCCTGAGTTATCAATAGCATTACCATGGCTGAAAACTGAATGAATATATTTTGCAGCATACCCTAAACTTATCTGCCAAGCAGCACAGGAGCTCAGGGAGCAGCTGGCTCTTGGTTGCTCTGAGTTGAGTGCCCAGCACAGTTACCACAGGCTTGTGTTGGTGCCGTGCTCAGGTCATCATACTTTGTGGATAAATAGCCAAGCTTGCCCCTGAGAACCTGAAAGGGATGCAAGGACAGCAGAGCTAATTGATAATCCTCAGAGAAGATATGCTGGTGGTGTCCTGCAAGCTGAAGGGACACACAGATAGGCCTCATCTTCTCCTTAGAGCTGACAATAAACTTTTTAAAGCTATAACTCTTTTACCATCAGCTGAACACAAATATGAAGGCAGCATGTGACATCATGCCAGGCATCAGGCACCTCACTCCAGGTGGAGTTGTTCTCACGGAAACTGGGCCTCAGAAGGTCTGTGTCTTCTCCCACATCTCAGTGAGCTCCTAGTCCACAGCAGCTCAGCAAGAACTCTGTTGTCAAGGGTGTTTCACTGGAAATTACTCACCTAATTCACACGAGTGCACTTAGCTTGATTTTTAGAAGCTCTCTCTTCCAGACCGGCAAGGGTGAGCTCTTTTTCTAGACTCTTTGTAGATGAAGAATAGAAACTGGCACACACAGGAGTGACTCACAGCTCCCTGGGTGCCTGGACCTGGGACGAGCCCATCACTGTTTGAATGCAACAATTCCAGCTGCAGGCACATCTGTTTGGTTGGATGGTCCCCAGCCTTTGGAGTTGTTTAGGTCTCTTTCCTAAGGCTGTGTTTAATCTGTCTATGGCCTCAGACTGCTTCTATATAGGAGAAAAGTTAGAGTTTTTTTGTAAGTAAGTCACAGGGCCTGGTCTGTAGTTTTCTAGCTGAAATTCTCCTCATTATCAGGATCCATTCCTTGGCCAGAAAAATTGCTCACTAAATCCTTCCTGCCTGCACAGTTCACACTGCTTCAAAGTTTTTTGCAGCACATCTTTCTTTGTTACCAGCTTCAGCCTCCTTAGGAGTGGCTTATCACAAATTTTTACTTTCATGAGACAGCTTTCCTGAATGGCAGCCCACTCTGCCTATCTGAGTGCCACTGGTGTTCATTTTCTAATGGCTCCATGTGTTCCTTCATTAAGTAACACAAGCCACAAAGGTTAGCCCTGAGCACTAGCTTTCATAATTTCTTGTATATGCATTTCACTAGAGATGCACTAATTATTAATGCTTTGGAGTGGTCATAACATTTCAAACTGCTCTGCTCAGCAGATCTTTGCTTCGGTAAGATACACACAAAATAAAACAAATCCTGACCATGACTGGCATTATTTCCCTGCTCTCACAAAGTTTTGGGAGAAGAGTGTGGTGCTATGCGGCTGCCTCCTTGCTGTGTGGCAGGGATTTCTTTAAACTCTACATTAAGGACAAGGATAGTTGAAGCTGAGCTGTCAGAAAAGTAGCTTGCTGCATTATCCTAAATGGGAAGTCATCAACAGAAAAGAAAGCCAAATTGGATGCTGCTGAAAGAACTGAAGGTTGTGGTTGTGCCCTCATCCAACTTCTCCCAGTGAATAGATAACTTTTTGTTCTAACTACAGTCTCCAGTGGGTTGTCCTGCTTTGTTGTGGTACATCTTGTCTTAAGCCTGCTTGTTTTATTCCTCAGCATAGTTTGTGTTTCTCCTGTTCCCACGCTCATTTCTTCAGGCTGGCATGGTGCTGATGTGCACACAGAAGGCAGCACACCCTTCCTCCTTTCTTCTTCTTTATTTTTCATACTTTAATTTGACGTCTTGGCTCTTAATTTTCCTGTTCCCAGATTATAAGTTTGAACAAGTTCTTTCAGCCTTACATGCATTTTCTCCTCACAAACAATTTAAATCAGGGATAAATCCATGAAATTCCCTGGAGTTGTTTCTTCCACAGCTGAGATAAAAAGGTAAATGCTATGGATTTGTCTTAGATATTTCCTGATAAATACTTCAAAAATTGCTCCATCATATCTTATCAGGCAACATCTTTATTTTGTCTGGTTTTACTCTAGTGTTTCAGGTAAGGTTTGAAGGTTGAAAATAACGTGGACAAAAATCTATTCAGACAGCAAAAGTACTGGAAAAGAAGGAAGAATTATCATAAGATACAATTTATTTTTTTTCTGACAGCTTATTATCAGATTGCATTTCATACCTCTCCTGTGGGCAGTCAAAAATAAACAGGAAAACTCTAAGACAAAGTTGTTGTTCTGGGCTTGACCTGGCCACATCCTTAGTGAAAGGCTTAAATGTTGTTTGTGACAAAATGCAGTGCTGAACCAAGCCTCACCATTCATTCCTGCAGTCTAAATGAATGGTACAACCATTTCAATGTGGATCAGCTGCACACGCTCAAGCAGTGACTGATAGCATCCACAGCTTCCTGAGTTGGGGTGTTCTGCCCTCCTCGGTTCTGTTGTACTGTGTCACAGTTATGGTCATTAACTTCTACATGAGACTTTTGCAAAACATGACCTTGTTCTGGCTGCAGAGGAGTGTAGTGGACATGGGGGCTGCCCACTGGGGCTGGAGCAGCCATGCTGCTCTGGGCTCCCTGGCATTGCAGCTGGGGCAGACAGAGTGGGCGGGCACAGCTCCCAAGGTCACCCTCACACAGATCAGAGCTGCAATTTGAGTAAGAAGATGCTCCCAGACCTGCTGCGGCTGGAATTATGCAGTAAAAGGACATCCAGCTGGGATGTCATAAAAATGAACTTGGCAAGCGCTGCATGAAATGGGGTCTGTGCAGCTTGGCCAAATAGCCTGTGATGCTCAGCATGTGCAAGGGCAGCAGAGGGAGGCAGCAGAGGGGAGCACAGCATCTCACTTCAGCATGACATGCAGCTGAGCTGCCACATTAAGACCTGGTGCTACCCAGTGCTGCTATTAAAGATGCATTGAGGGTGATGAGGGGCAAGACTTAAAGAGGGTAGATTTAGGTTAGATATTAGGAGGAAATTTTTTACTTGGAGTGTGGTGAGGCACTGGAACAGATTGCCCAGAGAAACTATGAATGCCTTGTGCCTGGAGACGTTCAAGGCCAGGTTGGATGGCGCCTGGGGCAGCCTGATCTGGTGGGTGGCAGCTCAGCCCATGGCAGGGAGTTGGAACTGGATGGACTTTAAGGTCCTGTCCAGCCAAAACCATTCTGTGATTCCAAGATTCTATGAAGGGAGCCTTTTGCCTTGACTCTCACTGATTAGCTCAGGTGGTGACCACCCCATTCTCTCTGCACACACTGGGCTCTGCTGACCCCCATGCCTTTTCGTCCCTACCCAATGCACTCATGGCCTGGAGATGAAGGCATGAGTCCTCAGCTCAACGCTGAAATTGCAGAAGAGGCAAATACTCTTTGTTTCATATCCAAGCAAGTTTTAGGTAACTCCTTGCAATCCTATTGGTAATTCAAAGGATGCTTAAAGCTTAAAAAGCTTTCGTGGGATAAATTCATTTCACAGGCCTGTTAAATATCCTGTACACAAATGGGCATTTGTACATCCATTTCCTCTTCTAGCCAATGACAACTAGATTTCTCCTAGTATGCCTAGAATTTCATCTGTTCAGGGTGAACAGCAGTGCAAAACAGTGAGCTCTACCATTCAATAAAATACAGTATGAAAAAGCATTTCTATTTGTTTGCTTGAAACCTACTGCCTGGTAACTTTATCAGATAGCCACAGTTCTTGTATTGTGAAAAAAATGAATTGTTATTCTCTATTCATTTTCACTAAAGCAACAAGTCTTGTGTATGCTTCCAGCAGAGGCCCATGTTTTATCTTTTATTGCGTGCTGAAGAATCTTAAGCTATGTTTTTCTTTTCTCAGAAAACCTGTTCTATATCTCCTATCTCTGTATTTTTCTAATTTACTGTACTTTGAAACTGTGATGATGTGCACTGCAAGCAATACTGAGGGTGTCTGTGCATGCTTTTGTATAGCACCATAATAATGTTTCCCAATTTGCTCTCTCCCTGAGACGCAGAGGGTTTGCATGCCCGAGCATGAGCACTCCTTTTAGCTGCACAACCTAGATGATTAAAAGGTATAAAATACAAATACATAAACATTTTGCAGTCTGCTGCAGCATTCATATTACTGACCACATGCTTCGCAGTCTAGTTGCCTTTCTGAGTCTCTCCAAGCACTGAGAGGTATTTTCAGGCAGCTATTCACATCAACATCAAGAGCTCTTCCCTGACTCATAAGAAATAAATCAGAGGTTGTGGATGGGCATGCAAGGCTAAAATCGTTTTCTCCTTGTGTTTGACTATGTTTTCATTTGCACTCAATTTCACCGGCAAGCTTATTGCCCAATTATTTATTGTTCTGGTGCCAATTTTTGCAGTCAGCTTTAGATGTGAGTATCCTGATTTATTTTGTATTATCTTCAGGCTGTGTAGTACACATTGCTGTGCAAAATTTTTCCATCAGTACTTCATGGCACTCATGCTAATGGCCTCTGTGCATGCATACAGTATGTACTGAATGGTCTTGATACAGAGCTTCATGCACCCCACTGGAAACCTCATCTTTAATGCCAAGTCTTTGGCCTCTTGCATATTAGCCTGAGAAAGAAATACCCTTCTACCCATGACAGCCCAATTTCTTTAAGAGATGTTGGTGGGTAATTCTGTGCTCTGTATGGACTGGATCACCTTTTCCCAATGTGCTCACTTGACTCCTGCAAAGTGCTCCAGCAGCAGCTCAAGATGCCTGTGTTGAATTGGATGTATATGAGGGAGACAAGAGGAGGGTCTATGTGCAGACATCAGTCCCAGACAGGGTCTATGCTCAACATGGCAGCTAGCAAAACTGAGAAAAAATGGTCAGTAAAATACACCAAATGCTATAATTACTCCAAGCAGAGTGGACCACCAAAAACAATGAAAGATGTTCAATAGGTTTTATTAGTGAAAACAGTGTGACGAACATCTTCAGTTTGTACAGTTCTATCAGTCACGGGAAGGAGAATGGAGAAGTGAAAAGGATTAGCAAGAAAACTAAGACAGTCCTAAAAAAGATAACAAGAAAGCTAAGATGGTTGAAGGATGCATGAATATTTGGTGGCTGATATCTGAGGACCAAGTTCTGGCAACTGGACAGGCACAAAGCATGTGAGACTGAATGTGCCAGGTGGTTGAACAACTGAAATAGTTTGAACAAGGGACTGATGTCTGCAAAACCCATTGCTATGTGCACGTATATGCCTCCACGAGCACTCACAAAGGATTCAGCCCTTCCAGCATGCATGGTGCTGTCTAGGGATGAAAACCGCATGTACACGAAAAATGTGTTCCTGGGACTTACATGGAACTCTGGGTTCTGAAACTATTTCCTATAATGTCCTCGTACGAAACTGATTCAACTGTCTTTTTTGGCCATTAGACCAGCTACATCCTCAGTACGTGATCCAGGAAATGAAGCAGATTTATGCAGCTGCCACCACATCAGAGCACTATATATTATTGATAGCAAGGCATTTGCACAGTGGGCAACAGCAAGTTGACTAAAGTGATGGGAAGCCTCAGCACAGCCAGACTTACAAAAGGTAGTAAAAATTCAGACAGCTGAAGAAAATTATTGAATTTTAGAAAGGCTTTTGAGAAGCTAAATGAGTTCAGTGGCTGCTTTACCATCTAGAAAGCTGTAACACGTTACTGACTGCACTGGACATAATGTTTCGGAGTTTAAAAATAGGCTGCTTATATTGCTCCTTCTGCTTCCCCAGGAGTGCCGAGAATATTCAGTACTTATTAAAGAAGGCATTAAAAAGAAGTTGAGGTTTGCATATTTCTTTCTGTGACTTCTATTTAAAAAAAAAATTGCCAGAATAACCATTTATAACTGCTCTTGTGAGGAGTAAGATGGCAACAGGGGAGGGGATATACCCTTGATGGGTCATGCAACTTACTGCTGCTGTGAGGTCTGGGGGTTCCTGTTCTAGGCCAAAAGAACTCCTTCACATCCTGATCCTTTCTCAGCAGCCTGTCTACAACAGACCCAGGAACTGGCTAACTTCTGAGGCCATGTTCCGGGGAGGGGAAATAGGAAAAATCCCATGTTCCAGAGAAGTGTAAAAAGGACTATTACCATACTGTAAGTCAAAAGAAAGTAGATCTCAAGGGTATTCTTTTGGATTGTGCTACAGAGGATCTAAACTCTGGATCAGTAGCAGCTAGCCCAGATGTTGGTCATCACAGTGAACTGTTACAATTGCATGTCGCAATGTCCTCAGGGACATTTTCTGAAACATGAGGCCCCAGAAAACTTCCAGGAAAGCTGTATCACAAAAACACTGCCAATCTCATCTATATCTGCATGTTATCCAAAACCTTGTGGCTTATGCTTGGCTTGCATGTTCCTATATCTGGTGTAGGGCTGTACAGAGAAGACTCAAGGAAATGCATGAAACTTCCCACAAAGGATTAAGCAGAGATGAGGAGAGCAGGTCTTTCATTAATTTGTACTTGTGAGTTCTGGAAAACATCTTCGCATTTTACAGCAGCAACTTGTAATTTGTGTTTCAACAAATTTCTGTTTATGGAGGCGACAGCTATTATTTTTGCTCTGCAAATATTTTGTTTGCATGCAAAGGCTCCAATCGGGATTGAGCTCCCCATGGGGCTGGAGGCTAGGCAAGAGCTAAACAGAGCAACTTTAACATCACTCCATGGCCACAAAGGAGCATTTTGGGTTCTGAGGGATGCTACTGTGTCTCATCAAAATGCTGATTCTGAGCCTAAAGGAGCTGGTGAGGCTGTGTCTCATCGGGGTGAGGTGGAGCACTGGGGAAAGATAAAAGGAGCAGAGATTTAAATGAAGAAACCGTTACTGATTCTTTCCCACTTTGTACACCCTTTTTTGAATCATAAATGAATTTTCTGCATGCCAAGGACCTACTAAATCTGTTAGCACACACAGCGAATTTTTAGGAGTATGTATCTTGCTCACAAAATTCTACATTACGTAGACATTGGAGCATTTACATGGGATCATGCCTCTAAGTATTTGTTTAGGTACAAAGCCAGCCTTTGACTTTAAAGTGTGCCACTGGATCTGAGGAAGTGAAATTCACAAAACGGGAGGAAGATGGATGAAGAACAAATTAGGGCTGTTTCATCCCAGGGGCTTATGCCAAGTTAATGCATTTGGGAAGATGGGCATGTCATATCTGCCTGTGCGAGCCAGAAAGCCAAAGAACTGAGCCAAGGGATATAAAGCCACCTCTGGGAACCAGGCAATGAAACTGAAGCCTGTGCCTCAGAAGTCCTTCACCAGAGTCATTAGTAGCTGATTTATTTTTTCTCTTCTTAATGAAAGAGCCTCTGCACTCACAGCCTTTTCAGAAAATACATTAATAACTAAATCAAAAGAGAAGCAGAAAATACTAAATGTCTTGTATTTAGTAAAACTGTGCTCATTTTAGGTAAATCAGTAGCATTTCCCTGCAGAGTTTCTTGTTATATTATCTATAAAAAACTCTGAACAACCTAAAAATTCCCCTGGTATTATGAGGGCTTCTGGCATTTGCAAAGGATCTTCAAGCAAGCTGTTAAGCTGTGATGTTTTCCTTTGTAATTGGCACTAAAAAATCTTCCCCTCTACTTGTGTATCAGAGGCAGACAGAAGAGAAAAATTCCAGATCCAAAATTAGAAGGAGGCTGGTGGTATACATTGAAACCCCAACACTGACATAGTAATGCCGCCTTTGGGACTGGTGGTAGACTTACCTAAACACTCCAGTGCTAATGAATTTTCTGAGTGCAGGGGAAAGAGTTTAGTAAAACTGGAGTAAAATATTCCACCTCTCTCTGGCATGCACATGCTATACTTACAGTGAAATAGCTATGCTTATGCTCTCTTAGCAACTGCTAGTAAATATGTTAGTAAATATCACTGGTAGAAGATAAATGTATGTACAAGATGATGTATATATATACTATATTTACTTCCTATTTTTGGCATAAAAACTTTATTTGCTGAGTCAAGTCACTTGATATTTGAGTGATGACTCCCTTAAGGGCTATTACTGTATACCTTGTGTAACCTGTACACATGCTTTGATTTGTAAGATATAGCCATAAAATAAAATGTCATTTATTTTCTGAAATGTTTCAAGGTTGTGGAAAATGCTATCTATGCCACAAATTATATCAGTGGTTTCTAAATGAGTCAGGCCTATAGACTGCTGCCAACCCATCATGTCTCTCCCAGATGACCACACACAGTCCTCATCATGGTGTGTAATTGAGAATATCCCTAATGTGGCTCCCAGCCCTCCCTCTGGGCTACTTACTGCGCCTTTGAGGGTCACCGCTGAAAAATACTGCTATAACACCAGTGGCTCTTGAGCTATTTTAAAACCTTGAAAATCATGGTGTCTGTTCCTCATTTGGACCTCGATCTTGTGAAGGCCCTAATTGTAAGCAAACCTTGTGGTAGGGAAACTTGGAGCACGAAAAGCCAAGAGCTTTCTGCAGTGGAGTCCCGAAAACTCCAACAAGAGCAGCAGCAGTAGAATATTTTTTCCTTTCTGAGCTGGAGAAATGCAAAGACAACTCTGAACTATGTGTGCCAATGATGATACTTGCATTGAATTAAATGACTCAGTCCTGTGCAAACACTCCACCTGAATTCATTTTTAAATTCAGAGCTTTTCCCCACTGTGTCTTTCTGTTTAGCCACTGTGGTTATAAAACTGGGCTGAGCACAAAACAGTGAAAATCACTTTAGTAGTGTGCAATTTACATAATACCATGCTATTAGCTTAAAACCCAGCAAACATAGAAACAACTGAATAATTTCTTCTCAGAATTCCCAAGTTTCTTTAGCAAACCCACACAGCAACCCTCACATGCATTAAGTCCTTGTGATGGTTTTGAAGTCTAACCGTGGCAACACATGTATTTTATTTTATTGTTTCGTTATATTCTTATTTTAATTCCATGACCTCCTCAGCTAATTCTTCTCTCCCGCTGGAGTTTCTGGAAGAGCAGTAAGAGAAGACACAATGATGCATTGAGTCAACCCAAAGCTTCACAGGAACAGACATGTCGATGTCCCTTCCAGCCCTCTACCCCTGCTGAGTCCATGATCACTCTTCCTCCTACAGTATGTGGCTTTCCTGTCCCTCAGCAGTTTTGGTGCCACTGAGATACTGGCACAGGCCACCCAAAGAAGCTGTGGATGCCCCATCCCTGGAGGCATTCAAAGCCAGGTTGGATGGGACCTTGGGCATCCTGATCTGGTGGGTGGCACTCTGTCTATGGTGGGGGTTGGAAATGAGTGGACTTAAATGTCCCTTCCAATCCCAGCCATTCTATGATTCTATGATCATTGCTGGACTCTAGTCCTGTATCATGGTGGCTGGTAGAGGCACTATCTGTTGTGGTTACACTCTGTATGCAGTATTGCACCACTGCTGCCAGCCTCACAGGTGTTAATTACGCTGCTTTTAGCAGTGGTACTCTACATTTAGTCTGGTTGGAGGCTATTTGAGAAGACAAATGGTGTTGATCCGTGGTTGATGGGCTGAATAAATAACACAGGACAACCTTGCTAACAGCTACTGTGCAGTCATACATAAATAGTATCAACCAGCCGAGCCATGAGCAGGTGATGCTCCAGTCACCCATGGATAGGCTCATCTTGGAAAAGGGAGATGAAGGAAATGATGCCGAGGCCAATAATATATAGCTAGAAACCTGCCCCCAAACAAGAATCATAGAATCATAGAATCATAGAATGGCTTGGGTTGAAAAGGACCTCAAAGATCATCGAGTCTCAACCCCCCTGCCAAGTGCAGGGTCGCCAACCACTAGACCAGGCTGCCCAGAGCCACGTCCAGTCTGGCCTTGAATGCCTCCAGGGACGGGGCATCCACAACCTC